>NW_006921640.1:5120976-5153648 GCF_000298275.1 Orycteropus afer afer
TCGGAAGGAAGGTTGGGCAATCCTACTTCCGTAGTGATACTGCCTTGGAAACCCAAGGAGGGGTCACTATGAGTCGGGGCCGACTCGACGGCACATAATAACAACAACAACAATGTTTTGACAGACATTTTAGAGGTTATAGAATAATTACTATGTTTCCCATTGAATATTAAGATAGCCTTTTTATGATTTCAGCTCCCTTTATCATTTTTGTGGTCCCATACTCTTGTGCAAAGTGAGGACTGACTCTCGTTCTGAGGTGGCCCTGGAAATTTATATTAGCAAGAGCTAACTTTGCCTTAAAAATGTTAACCTAATAATGCACTTTTGTAAAAAGTTTATAAAAATAGATCAGTAAACGAATGAAGAATTACCTCCCAATTTTCCAATACCTAGAGATGATACTGTTCATATTTTTTATCTGTTTCTATACATACATACAGAGTTATACATGCATGAAAGCAGCAGTGAAGAAATCAGATGTTATGTTGCACTGGGCAGATCTGCTGCAAAAGACCTCTTAAAAGTGTTGAAGAGCAAAGATGTCACTTTGAACACTAAGGTGCACCTAATCCAAGCTGTGGTATTTTCTGTCACTTCATATGAAAGGTGAACAGCGAATAAGGAAGACCAAAGAGTTGATGCCTTTGAATTGTCATGTTGGCGAAGAGTACTGAAAATATCATGGAATGAAGAATAAACAAATCTGTCCTGGAAGAAATGCAGCTGGAATGCTTCTTAGAAGCAAGAATGGCCAGACTTCGTCTCACCTACTTTGGTGATGTGGTTAGAAGGGACCAGTAGCTGGAGAGGGATATCATGCTTGGTAAAGTGGGGAGTCAGAGAAAAAGGGGAAAATCATTGAAAAGATGAATTCCATTGGCTGTGACAGTAGGCTCAAGCATAGCAAGGATTTGTGAGGATGGTGTTGGACTGAGCATTGTTTTCATTCCGTTGTACACAGGGTCAATATGAGTCAGAATCAACTCTACGGCACCTAACAACAACAACAATAATAACAGTTTATATTGATACATATTTTTTATTAACAGAAATGGGATCATAGCATGATTGATTCTAATCATCCTTTTGGTTTGTCCACCAGATCTTTCAGGAGAGCTGTCTGCATTTTGCAGTTCTGAATCTTTTCTTTGCATAGATGAGCTCCTAATAGCTAGGCAAGCAAGGGTGATTCTGAAGGATTTTGGGAACATTATACATTTATGTGCTTGATAAAGATTTGTACCAGTGATTCAACAGCAGCTTCAAAGCACATGTCTATCCTGTAATATAGTTCATATTAAAAGTAAATTGCTTTTTGAGTTGTTGCCACTATTTACAATCACTGATTGAGGTGGATGTGAATGGCACGGGCAGCAGTCATTCATTGTTTATGGAACATTGGGCTAAGCTTCAAGAAACCAAAGATGAGTAAGACTTAGTTGTGGCAGCCCTGTAGAAGATCACTATTGGGAGCAATCTGGTTTAAATAGTCTAGTATTTGAATTTTTAAAAAAGACATAAAGATACCTTTCTTTCTTTTTCACCTCTATTTATAAAATACTGTCTTTAGAGTTTTATTTCTGTTATTTAGATATATAAAAAATAATAAATGCTTTTCTGGTTATTGCACCTGGTAATTCTTCCCCTTTCCTTCAGAAATTGAGTGTATGACAATATGGATACTCAGAGGAATTACATAGGCTGCACTAAAATGTTAAGAAAGACTACCTGTGAATCATGAGACTAGTGAATATGTCCTGTCTCTCCACCTCCCCTCCCTTCCTTTCTCTTTCTCTCTTTTTTTGAAGGACTTAGTTGATCAAAGAGATACTCTCAAAAGAGCTACATAAATACCTCATTTATAAAGTAGGCAAGGCTCAGTAAATCCTAGAATAGTTAACTAATTCTCTGCAGTGAAATGAAATCTAAATGGAGGAAGAAAGGTGAAAAACTCATTTCTATCCTTTGATTATTTCTGAGATTTTTAAATATAGTATTTTATATTTGGTAGTTTTCCCATAAAATGAATATATTTTATAATCATTATACCCGACTATCAGTTATAGAGACTGTTATACTATCTCTGATGAACTTTATATTATTTTGCTAACCTTGTACTATCATAGCATGTGGTACTTTAGATACCATTCCACCAACCTAAGATACATTTCTTTTTTTTCTCTCCCTCCTTGATATTTTTGTTGTAGTCTTAGAGCACAATAGGAAAAACTCCTCAAAAGGTTATTTATTAACTTAATCAAACATCAAGCAGTAAGGCTTTGGCAGAGTTGAGCTTTTGGAGCTCAACTCCAATTTCAGTTTGAGATTCCAGTGAATTTGTATTCAAATCACAGTGGATTACAACGTCAAATGTGGGAGATTTAAATTGTTACTTATAATTTCATCTGTATGAATTGGAACTATGTCTATCTCTTGTGTCTCTAGCAGTGGCTCAGTGCCCAGCCTATAATAGGTAATCACTGTAGTGTTTGTTGAACATAAGCAATTTTTCTTCTAGAACTTGGACTAGATATTTCCATGTTTGAGTTAATGTCTTACCCTAAATTGTAACTCATCTGTCAGTAGATATTTAGCATCTACCATGTATCATGAACTATGCTGGTTACTATAGAAGTTACAACAGTACAGCAGGTTGCTGTCTAAGGGGAAAAAATTGTGAAATAGTAAATTATGGTACTGACTATTAAGTATAATCAGTGTTCAGAGAAGGGAGAAATTAGTGTTGGCTAATAGTCAGAAAAAACTTTGCGTAGAAGATGAAGTTCACTAAGATGTCTTGAAAGACACTTTGCATTTAGATAAAGGGAGTTTTCCCAAGAGTGAGGGTGGTGATTGGTATTTACGGGGTTCAGTAGTTGGAGATCTAAGAAGAAGAACATACCAGTATATCTTTTATGAGGTGTTTTAGGGAGACCGTGAGATTTATTTTTATTTTTTAACTTTTTATTGTTTGGGTGAACGTTTGAAGAGCAAATTCAATAGTTCACGTACATTTTGTTTCTTAACATTGATTACAGTTCCCACAATGTAACAGCTCTCTTCCTACTTCCTCCATGTGTTACCTTTTCCATTTGTTCTTTCCAATGCATTCCTGCCTTCTGAGCTTTCTTTCTGTGTAAATGTTACCCTTCTGATCTCCCATGGTTAATTGTTCTTACTAAGGAGTGTACTGGTGTACTTACCTCGTTGTTGTGGTTGGTAGGTGCCCTTGAGTCACTTCTGACTCATAGCAAACCTGTGTATCATAGAACGAAACACTGCCCGGTTCATCTTCACAATCTTTGTTATGCTTGAGCCCATCGTTGTAGCCACTGTGTCAATCCATCTTGTTGAGGGTCTTCTCCCTTTTTGCTGACCTTTCCACTTTGCCAAGTATGAGGTCCTTCTATAGGACTGGTCCCTTCTGAAAACATGACTAAAATACATGAGATGAAATCTGGCCATTCTTGCTTCTAAGGAACATTCTGGCTACATCTCTTGCAAGACAGATTTGTTCATTCTTCTGGCAGTCTGTGATATTTTCACTATCCTTTGCCAGCATCACATTTCAAATGCATCACATCTTTTTTGTCCTTCATATTAATTGTCCAGCTTTCACATACTTATGAGGCTATTGAAAAAGAGGTTTTGCAGCAGATTTGCCTAATTCAATACATTGTCTGATCTCTTGATTGCTGCTTCTATTGGCTGCTAATTTTGGATCCACCGAAAATGAAATTCTTGACAACTTCAGTCTTCTATTTATTATGATGTTGCTTATTGTTCCAGTTGTGAGGATTATTATTATTATTGTTTTATGTTGAGGTGTAATCAATACTGAAGAGTATAGTTTTTGATCTTCATCTGTGAGTGCTTCAAGTCATCTTCACTTTCAGCAAGCAAGGTCTTGGTCTGTAGACACAGATAATGATTTCAGAGTAGTAGAAAATGTTTGGATTCAGGATTGCCATTAAAAAAATAATCATTATAATATATACATGAATGTAAAATTACAGTTTTAAGTTTAAAAGGTAAATACTCAGGTCAATGAATTATTTCTTATAAGAAAACATAACTTACAGAATGAATTTCGGTGTAAGCACAGAGATTCCTCCACTACTCATTTGTTTTAAAAATATTTTAGCTAAGATATTGTGTAAAAGGGCTCAAAGTAGATTATTTCAGTTTCTGTATATATCAGAATATAATATTGATCAGTGAATTTGATTCTTTCTTAGGAACATACATTGATAGGATCAGCAAATTCCCAAGATATCCAACTATGTGGAATGGGAATTCTTCCTGAACACTGTATTATAGACATCACATCAGAAGGCCAGGTTATGCTGACTCCTCAAAAGAACACCAGGTAATGTACTTTGTTTTGTTGTTGTCAGGTGTCATCGAGTTGGTTCTGACTCATAGCAACCTCATGTACAACAGAATGAACACTGCCTGGTCCATCATCATAATTGTTGCTGTGTTTGAACCCATTGTTATAGCCAGTGTGTCAGTCACTGAGGGTCTTCCTCTTTTTGGCTGACCCTCTACTTTATCAAGCATGATGTCTTTCTCCATGGACTGGTCCCTCCTGATAACATGTCCAAAGTATGTGAGCTGAAGTCTTCCCATCCTTCCTTTCAAGGAATGTTCTGATTGCACAAGGGGCAAGGAGGCAGCATGTTTTCACCTCCTTTAACCACACAAGAAGAAGACAGAATCAGCAGCCCAAGGCCTATTCCTGTGAGGCCAGACATGCTGCCACCCTCCAGCCCTCTTGTCAACTTTGATATCAGCTGTCCCTCTTGTGGCAGCCACCACCTCTCTGTGGGGTTTGATAATTCACTGCAGTGGCACACAGAACTCACAGATTATAGTGTTTATTAGGGAAGCAGTAGGCTACAATTCAAGTTCAGGAACATGCTCAGTCTCTCTCAGCCAGTGGTCTCTCTCAGTAGAACGTCTCTCTAGGGCATCTCTCTCTCTCTCTTTCAGCAGCGTGTCTCACTCATGTCTCTCAGCAAGCATGTCTCTCTCAGCTGGTAGTCAGATTCCTTCTGTGTCTAGGAGGGCTCCTTTTGAGCCTGACAGAGTGGTCAAAACTAACCAGTCCCAACATCAGAGTTCTACACACCTGAGAGAGAGTGAATTTCCTAGAAGATTGCTTCATGCTGCTCCAACAGAAATACACCAGGCTGATAACTTTAACAATCAGCTACTCAGTTGCTCACAGCAAAGTGGGAGTTACAAAGACTATGGCTAGAAAAGCTATACTATGTAATTTACTACACTGAGGCCAACCTCTGGTTTTTTTAGTTATCATCCCTTTTATACTTCAAAAATTAACATCCCCTTCATAATCAGTTAAAGAATAACTACACCCATGAAAGGGTGTAAGCCAGCCACTTCATGCCTTTATCTTCCCCCATTTTAGATAGCCAATATCTAATTTGCCCACCCCTATCAAACCCACCAGCCACTCCTCAGAAGGAAGATGGGGCAATCTACTTCCGTAGTGATACTGCCTCAGAAACCCAAGGAGAGGTCACTGAGTCGGGTCTGACTCGATGGCACATAACAACAACAACAACAACATCAAACCAGTACTCTGAGGAGAAAAGCATGTTCTCTTCTCTCTGAAGAATCTTCTGTTCTGCTTGGAAACTTGGGCATCTGTGTCCATAAACAAGCAAAGTCCAGCCTAGAACAAGCTATCAAATTGCAGCAACTTAACACTAGCTCAGTGTCAAACATCTTCCTCTTCATTTGGTCATGTTCTGGTCAGCTCAGCCCTAGCCATCCCAGCTAGGTTATGGGTTCCAGCTGCCAAGTTTGGGAGTCACACTCTTCCCTTCAGACCAGCCAGCACCTTCTCTCCCTCATCCTCAGTCTTCAGTGACTATTTCAATGCCCGCAGGCTCACCACTCCATGCACTTCAGACCAACCAGCCCTTCATCTCATCCCTAGCCTCTGTGGCCTAGGTCAAAGAGTACCAAACTCAAGCCGGTTTCTTCATTGCTGCCTTCCCCCATTTCCACTCTTCAAGTGTACCCAGGTGGTCACAAGCCAGCTGCATACAAGGCCGTCTACTCGCCAGCTTCCTTTAACTTGCAGTCCTGGAAGGGGTTTCCCTCATGGACCACGAACTCCTGCCTTGTTGCACCCAAAGCCAAAGTGCTTGCTTGAAATTCAAAAAGCCAAACAGTCATTTTTTTTCTCTTCAGATCCTTTCTTCAAATGCAAATCTTCTGTTTTCTCAGTAGTTCTGTTGTTGTTGTTGTTGTCGTTGTATGCCCCGAGTCAGACCTGACTCATAGAGACCCTCCTTGGGTTTCCGAGGTAGTATATCACTAGGGAAGTAGATTGCCCAACCTTCCTTCTGAGGAGTAGTTCTAGGTGGGTCTTTTCAAATGCAAATTTCCTCACTCAGCAGATTCTGGGTGGGGCTCAGGTTTTCTACCTAAGCCTCCTATACTCTACACACAGGGTTTGAAATAAAAGCCTGTGTTTCTTCTGGGCAAATTCTGTTTCCCCTTTTAACATACCCAATCAAATATTGACTGAAGGTGAATTTACACACTCTGTTATCCATACCCCATAATCATTTCCAATGTACAAGTAGGTGAGAGAACTTTCAATATCCATAACACATAATCTAAAACACATAGTCCTTTTTAAGACATTCCAGTTTCATTTCTTCCCCTTAATTATTTTCCCATTCTATGTATATGACCTGGGGCCTTTGGCTGGGTGTAACCAAAAGCCCTAGCCTCTGGGCCAGTTATCTCCTTTAATAGGTAACACCAAGCAAAGTAACCATCTAAGAATCCACAGTTTCACTTCCCAGGCCCCTTCCGTCTTTCTTTTACAAAATCTCATGCTCTTTCTTTTACAAAATCTCATGCTCTTTCTTTTACAAAATCTCATGAGTTTGGAGCCTCTGCAACAAATCACTGCTTCTGACACCAACTGCTAAAGGGACAAGGAGGTGGTGTCTTTTGACCTCCTCCAACTACACAAGAGGAAGACAGAATCACCATCAGCAGCCCAAGGCTTGTTCCTATGAGGGCAGACATGCTGCCACCCAACAGCCCTCTTATCAGCCTTGATACCAGCCATCCCTCTTGCAGCACCTACCACCTCTCTGGGGGTTCGATAATTCACTGCAGTGGTGCACAGAACTCACAGATTATGGAGTTTATTAGGGAAGCAACAGGCTACAATTCAAGTTCAGGAACATGCTTAGTCTCTCTCGGCCCATCTCTTTCAGGCCGTGGTCTCTCTCAGTAACATGTCTCTCTCCCAGCAGTGCATCTCTCTCGCGGCACTCTCTCATCAATGAGTCTCTTTCACGTTTCTTTCTCAGCAAGCACATCTCTCTCAGCCAGTAGTCAGAGATATTCCTTCTGCATCTAGGAGGGCTCCTTTTGAACCTGGCCAAATGGCCAGAACCAACCAATCCCATCATCAGTGTTCTACACACCTGAGAAAGAGCAAACTTCCCAGAAGATTGCTTCATGCCGCTCCAACAGAAATATACTAGGTCGATAACTTTAACAATCAGCTACTCGGTTGCTCATAGCAAAGTAGAAGTTAAAAGACTATGGCTAGAAAAACCATACCATGTAATTTACTACACTGTACTGTTTTTACTAATTCCAAGAGAGAGGTGTTCATTTTTGCAGTCTGTGGTATATTCAATATTCTTCACCAACACCATAAATTCAAATGCATCAATTCTTCTTTGGTCTTCCTTATTCATACTCCAGATTTTGCATACACATGAGGTGATTTATGATGGCTTGTGTAAGGCACACCTTAGTCTTCAAGGTAACATCTTTGCTTGTTAACGCTAAAGAGGTCTTGCATCATGCAAGCCCACCACAGTATAACAAACCAACAGATGAGTGGTGGAAATGTTAGTGTTAATGCTGTAATAATATTTACAAAGAAGAAAGTATACTAGTGGCAGTGTTGTAAGGGGTATTGGCTTTTGTTGTCTTCATGTAATTAAGACATTCAGTTAGTTACCAAAGCCTTTATATTTAACTTTTTAATATCTTCTAAATCCATCCCTTTCTATACCCACTACCTTGATTGGAACTTCTGCCGGCACCCTAATCTTCCTGCTGGTCCACTTACCACACATTGAATATTTTTGGTTGAAAACCTCTTACATCACTTCCTTGTATCTACTGTCCCTCTGCTTTTGCTATTCCTTTAACTTGGTAGCTCTTGTTTGAGCTTCAAGGTTAAGCTCTGGCATTATGTACTTTGGAGAATTCCCAATTCGGTCTAAATTAAGTGGCCCTAGTTTGGACTACCATTGCACCTTATGATTCCCATTATCTTAACACTTCATATTGTATTCTTGTGGGCTGTTAGCCTTTGTCACTTTGAATTTCTTGATGGCAGGATTGTTCTTGTTTGCCTGTCTATTCCTAGCATGTAACATAAGCCTAGTAGATAAAAAGTGCTCAATAAATAAATGAGTGAATCAAGAGGCACAACATTATATAAGTTAAATGTTGGTTAGTTTTTTGCTTAAGCAATAAAATTGTTATCACCTAGTTTACAAGTTGGTTAACTGAGTTACAGTGATCTTCCAAATGTTGACACTTTTTATTATATGATGTAAGAAATCATTAGTATCACCAACTGATTTTATCTTACAGTCTTAAAATTTTTTTAGTAGTATTTTATTGTATTTTCAGTGAAAGTTTGTACAGCAAATTAGGTTCCCATTAAAAAACTTCCACACATTCAAAATCATAAAAAAGACTAGGCTTATCAGTCTAATAAAGACTGGTGAAACACCCAAGACTATGGCCCATAGTCACACTTTGGGCCTGAAATGAACTTACTCCAATGGCTTCCAGCCAAATCATAGAGAGGCATATAAGGTGAACATTTACACCAGGTAGGTACACTCCTTAGAATTAGCAAACGTGGGAGATCAGAAGGGTAGTGTTTGCATAGGGAGATAGCTCAGGGCAGAAATACATGGAAAAGAAGGACACAGGGAAAAGGTAGCCACAGGGAGGAAGAGGGAAAAAATTTTTTTTCTACATAATTTGCTTAGTGACTTTAGTTTCGTTTTATACAGTGTGTCCACTTTCTCATTATTTCTGTTCTGGTTGTTCAGTTTCCAGTAATCTAGTTTCCCTGGCCCTTTACCTTCTCATCTTTGCTTTAGAATAAGTGTTAACCATTAGATGATTCTTTGTGTGTGTGTCTGTGTGTGTGTGTTTATATATATAGTGAGCCAATCTCTTATTTAGCTAAAAGATGACCTCGTGGAATAGTTTTGGTTCAAGGTTTAAAGAGTATCTCAGAGCAATAATTGTGAGGAGTCCTCCAGTCTCAACTGGTCCAGTATTTGGACTTTTAAAATATTTGAGTTCTCTGTCACATTTTGCTCCCATGCTATCAGGATCCATCTGTCATGTTCCTGATCAAAATAGTCATTAGTAGCAGCCAGTCACCATCTAGTTCTTTTGGTCTCAGAATAGATGAGGTTGTAATTCATGTAGACTGTTATTCCTGTAAACTGGTTTCTTCTCTGCGGCTTTGGTTCCCTTGATTCTCTTTTACTGTGGATGCACAGAGACAAATAGATTTATCTTACATGGCTAGACAAGCTTTTAAGATCCAGATGCTACTCACCAAATTAGGACAGAACATAACTTTATGTATTATGCCAGTTGACCAAGTTGTCCCTTGAGTTGGTGGTCCTAAGCCTTGAGACCCTGTAAACCAGTCACACAGTATGTTTAATAAGTATCCGTATTTGTGCCTCCTATGTGATTTATTGTTAGTTATGTGTAGCATAGTGGCTAAAGCACTTGACTGCTAACCAGAAGGCTGGCAGTTCAAACCCACCAGCCACTCCTCGGAAGGAAGGTTGGACAATCCTACTTCCGTAGTGATACTGCCTCGGAAACCCAAGGAGGGGTCGCTATGAGTCGGGGCCGAATCGACGGCACATAACAACAACAACAATGTGTTTAAATGAATACATAACCCACTTAAACCCACCCACTGCCGTTGAGTTGATTGTGATTCATAGCAACCATATAGGATAGAATAGAACAGTCCCATAGGGTTGCCAAGGCTGTAAATCTTTAAGAAAGGCATACTGTCATCTTTCTCCTGTGGAGTGGCTGGTGGGTTTAAACTGCCAACTTTTTGGTTAGCAATCAAATGCTTTAACCATTGCATCACAAGAGCTCCTATAGATGCATGCACACACATACACAGACACATACACACTTGCATATAGATACATCCATATATGCCCACCTGTGTATACACATACACATACCTATACACTTGCTGCATACATACATACACATGTGTCTGCACTCCTATTATTTAGTTGTTGCTGCACTGTTGTATATGTCCTAGCATTACCAAAAACCTCTTTTTTTCCTGCATATTTCTTAGTAACATCATTTACCTTGGTCACGCTGTGCATACTTGACCCACATTTGGTATTACATTTCCCATCCCTCAAAATAACAAATGTTTACTATCTAGAGAGTGATCTCGCCTTGCCCCCACCTGTTTCTGGTAAAAACCAATTAAAAAGTAAAGCTCACCGCAATCGAGTTGATTCAACTTATAGCAACCTCTCCTTGGGTTTCCAAGGTAGTATCTCTATGGGAGTAGATTGCTCAATCTTCCTTCTGAGGAGTGGCTGGTGAATAAGAACTGCTTGCCTTCTGGTTAGCAGTCATATGCCTTAGCACTATGCCACCAGAGTTCACCTATCCCTAGTAGTTCAGTAAATATTAGTTTCAATATGTATACTATTCTTATCTTTTTATAATAGACCATACAGTATTTGTCTTTTTGTGATTGACTTGTTTCACTAAGCATAATGTCCTTCAATTTCATCTATAGTATAATACATTTTGAGAATTATTCTTTATGACTGCATAGTACTCTAGTGTGTGTGTATACTTCATTTTTTTATCCTTTCATCCATTGATGGGCACTTAGTTTGTTTCCATATATTTTGCTACTGTGAATAGCAATTATGAATATTTTGATTGTCAGTACCGATGAATATCGGTATGCATATGTCTGATTGTGTCTTTAGTAGTAGATCTTTCATATGTACAATCTTTACGTATTCCTGAAGCTATCAAGCTCATGATGAAGGATACAGGTGAGAAAGCAGAAAAAAATATCAGCTCCTAATATTGAGAAACTGGCTTGGAACTTACAGCTAGGCCATATTATTTCTCCTATTAGTTTATAAACAATCTTATAGAATACCAACCTCATACAAGGTTACTCTGAAACCATGATAAAATATGTGCAAAAATGTTCTGACCTCCTCTAACCCTACAAGGGGAAGGCAGGATTACCAGCAGTAACCCAAGGCCTATTACTGCAAGGCCAGACATGTTGCCTCCCTCCAGTCCTTTCTCCAACCGTTCCTCCCAGAGCACCCACCACCTCTCTCCTGGGTTCGATAATTCACTGCAGTGGCCACACAGAACTCACGGATTACGGGGTTTATTAGGGAAGCACCAGGCTACAACTCAAGTTCAGGAAGAACACTCAGTCTCTCTCCCAGCCCACCGTCCCTCAGCCAACAGTCTCTCACAGTCTCTTTCCCAGCAGTGCTGGTCCCTCGGTGTCTCACTCATCGATGCATGTCTCTTGCGTCTCTTTCCCAGCAGTGCGTGTCTCTTTCAGGGGCGCGTGTCTCTTTCAGCAGCACGTCTTCCTCCACCAGCAATCAGAGAGAGAGTTCTGCCTCTAGGAGGCCTCCTTTTGAGCCCGGCAGGGTGGTCAAACTAGCCAATCATAGCATCAGAACTCTAAGCACGTGAGAGAGAGTGGGAACTTCCCAGAACATTGTATTGTGCCACGCCCAACAGAAATAACCCAGGTGGGCGACTTTAAAATCAGGATCTCCTCCGTAGCTAATAGCAATTCCCACCTTAGAGTTTACAAAGACTTATGGGTAGAAAAGCCACACTAAGTAATTTACTACACCGCAATATGGCAAAGCAGACTGCTTAATAATTTTATTTAAACACAGACAAAAACAAGGTCGCTGTACCACTCTCAAAGTAACAGGTCTCATTTTAGTAACTCCTGCTTATTTATCAATTCCAACTTTATTTTTGTTCTAGTCCTCCCTCCCTATAGATAAGATTTATTGAGAATGCAATCATGTAACTACACCTGCTTTCTAGCAGCATTCAGTCTATAGAGAACCAACTCTTCCTAAGACCTTCTCCCAGATCATGCAACCAAAGACTAAGTCCTATAATGGGTTCTAACACACTCTTACTGAGATACTCTCTGATCCCCCATAGTGAGTCATTTCCCTCTACCCAACAAGTAATAAAATTTACTTGTTCAGCTGTAGGTATGTTCCTAGTAGTTTTTGGCTAGAGGAGACTGTCACAAGTTTATTAAAATTTTAATTTTCACATGAAAGCTTAAATTTTATCATTGGCAACAATGATAAACTGTTGGTTATTTTACTTAAAGTAGCAGGCTTACTTGGCTCGTTTTCAAGAAAATGTCTGCTAAAGATACAAGTTTGCCCGCCCTGTGCCATCGTCATAATCCTTGCTATGCTTAAGCCCATCATTGCAGCCACTTTTTAGAATTAAGATTTAATAAATGTAATAATTTTTACTGCTTCATTAAGGACATTTTTAAGTGAAACTGTCTTTTTTCCTTTTTTGATTGGGAGTGCATGACAGTGAATAGTCCAATGACTACTAATAATTTTTGGTGTCACTGCCTTGATTCATGCTGACACATCAGCAGTTTTACTCACCATTACTTTTGCACCATCTGTAAACATGTCAGCACAGTGAAAAATAGCAAATAACCTGTTGAATATTATGAATATAGTTTTTGTTTTTGAGACTGCTCATGGACAACACTTAGAGAACTGCTATTATGTTCATGCTTTTACTTATCATGGTTTAACTGCTGTTGCTTTTAAAAATAAGCCTTTATATGTTTTTGCCTTTATTAAACTCCTCACTATATTTAAAAAATTTATAGTCATAAAGACTAAAATCTGCTCATTTTAGTACGTCCCCTGTTATCAACAAATTTAATCATGACTGTTTTTTGAGTCTGTACTTTGAATCATCAGACTAAAGGGATATAAAGTTCAGAGTTTTAGTGTTTAGAAACCTACAGAGTGAGTGAAACCTAGATAGGGAGAGTAAGATTTTTTTTGTGTGTGTGTATATAAATGAAAAATAATGAACACCATAAAGCCAGGTAAGTGCTTTAGGAGTTTAAAGAAAATAAGATAATGTAGGCTGGAGTGTACAGCAGACTTTACAAAGGAAGTAGAAGCTAAACTGGGCATTGAAAGATGAGTAAGAATTGGGGGACGAGGGTGGCAAAGAATGAGAACCTTATTCCAGGTTCTAGAACTTACATTAGCTTGGATTTGAAGAAAGAGTCAATCATTTTTAGAGTATAGAAGATAAACTTTTTTTGTGTCAGGAGTTGAGAGTCGACTAGAGGAGGGAAATGAGATAGAGGGAGGGCTTTCTTGTTTAGGGCCTTTAATATCAAGTTAAAGAATTTGAACTTCAGATGACACTGGTATTCCAGGAATATCAGTCTTATAGTGATGCATAATTTTATTTCTTGTTCCTCCAAATTCTTCCCCTTAATTTCTTTCTACTTATTATTTCTATGATTGAACTGCATTGTCAGGATGAACAGTCAAGTGGCTCTGATAAGTCTCTGTGTTGAAAGGATATGATATTTCTTCTATGCTATTGCAAGTTTTAGGAAGATTTTAAAGTAGGCCTCACTTCTCATTACTGATATCTGTAGAAATCTTAGAGTCTATGGTTCAATGACTGTTTTCATCCACATAGATTGGACACACTTGTCCCAGTTACAGTGTATACTAACATCTTTTTATTGCTTGCTGTAATGTTTCTATATTTACCCTCTAATATGCTACACAGGTGGTACCCAATTTATGATGTATTCCAGTGACAACAAACCATACTCTCTCTCTTTTCTTTTTTTCTTCATTCATCTTAGTAATATGTACTACATACAATGTTAAAGTATATCTGTAAGTTTATATGTCTTTTTCCAACCTCCAGAGACAAAGATCCAATTTATAAAGATACTGATAATAAAAGGCAATAACCATGAAAAGTAAGAAAAAAACTGAGGTATTAAACTTGCATCAGAACTGACTTATGATGGAGTCATTGAAATGGAACATGTATGTAAGTCAAGAACTGCCTGTATAACAAACTTAGAACTTGGAGAAGATAGAGGATAATAATACATTATACTTTATTACTGTAAGCATTTTAGTTAAGTCAGCAAAGAAGTAAATCCCTATACAAAAACTCACCAACAGCAGGTTTTTTTGGGGAATTCATCATTTGTATTTTTCCCAGTAACTAGATCTCTATTAGTGGTTAAGGCATTTTGTTGCTAACCAAAAGATCAGTGGTTCAGGGTCCTTGAAAAGATGGCAGAATAGGCAGACAAACTACATGGACCCCCTTCAACAAAGAAAAGGGAACCAGTTAACATAGATATAGAAGATAATCCTGGAGCCCTGAGCTTTGAAAGGAAGGATTCAGACGTGGACTAAACTCCAGTTAGTAGAAGAACCTGCATGAAAACACCAAAAAAGGAGACATATGGAGCTGTGGTCTGTCAGTGATGCTGATGGTACGGACAGCTTGGATATTGCCAACTGGTGTGAGGACCTAAGAATTAACCTAAAAATTGGCCCTGCTAGGCAGGGCTGCATAGAGGACTGCACTTGTGGCCGGTAAATAAAAGGGGAAACAGCGAAGAGGAAGACAGGGTGAGCTGTGGACTTTTGCCTGTCTGGAGGGTGCGGCCATTTTGAATGCTTACAGGCGATTTGACCATTTTGGATATTTAAAGTGACAGATTCTCTCAGATTCCAGGGCCCGAAGAATAGGCTCCACTTGCCAGGAACTGTAAGGACGTTCTAGGCATGAATGACTGGAAAGGTGCAATATTCCTCTTGTTACTCTTATACCCTACATCCTCTTGGTGATTGGAGATGTGGCCATCCCTTACTCCTGCCAGGAAGGAATCCCTTACTCTGAGCCAGAAGGAATTCCAGTCTGTGTGCTTGGATGGAGCCTGAGTGCCCTGCCCCACCCTGCCCAAATTTTTTTTCCTTTTCTTTTTGTAATTTTTTTTACTTTGTTTTTGTCTGTTTTAAAATTACTACTACTACTACTATTATTATTTTAATCTTTTTTATCATTATACTTTATTCTTTCCTTCCCAGGTTCTAGTTTTCAGCTTTTTCTCTCTTCCTTGTTCCTGATTCCCATTTTTTTCTTTTTGCATTTTTACGTTTTTTCTTCATTATTCTCCTACTCTACCTCTTTTCTCTTATTGCCCCTTCCCGAGATATTTTTTGTTTGTTTGTTTGTTTTCCTTTTCTTTTTTTGGTGATTATTCCTGTGTGTTTATGTGGTGTGTCTTTTATCTGTTTACTTTAACTTTTTTTATAGTTTTTCAATTGTTGTTTTTGTCTAACTGAGTGGGAGACAGCAACCGTGCCCATACAATGCACACACACCCACACTGAGAAAACCTGCAACTTCACTTATTGAGTAAGAGCCACCACTTGCTTCTCCACCAACAATAAACTACCACCAAGAAGAGCCTGACTCACCCTTAACTGATCTTCACAAACAATTAACAGAGATCTAAATACAACAATGTCACAATGTCTTGGAGACAACAGACCATCATAGTCCACAGAAAGAAGCAAGATAAAGCAGTAGAAACAAAGGAGCAGGATATAGACCCAGAACACATCCCTGAGGAAGAAGCAGCATTGGAACTCCCTGATACGGAATTCAAAAGAATTATGCTTAGGTATTTTCAAAGAATTGAGAGACAGATCAAGGAAAACAGTGACAAAGTTAAGGAAAACACAGAGAAAACCCTAGAACAATTTCAGAAGAAAACACAAGAACAAAATGACAGAAGAAATGAAAAGTTAGAAATGATATAAAATCTACAGAGAGAAATCCAGACGATTAATACTAAATTTTCAGAAATAGATAACACATTGAAAGGCAAAGGAGTAGAACTGATGCAATGGAAGACAGAATTAATGAGATTGAAGACAAATACCTGAATACTTCTTTGGAAAGGGATCAACCAGAAAAAAGATCAAAACAAAATGAAGAAATCCTATGGTGTCACGTGGGATACCATCAAAAGGAATAACCTACGTGTCATTGGAATTCCAGAACAGGAAGAGAAAAATAAAACCACTGAGAAAATTGTCCAAGATTTGTTGGAAGAGAACTTCCCTGATATGATGAAAGATGAGAATATATCCATTCAGGAAGTCCAACGAACCCCAAACAGGATAGACCCCCCCCCAAAAAATCACCAAGACATATCATCATCAAAATCATCAAAGACGAAGAAAGAATCTTGAAAGCAGCATAGGAAAAATGAAAAGTTACCTACAAAGGACAACCAGTAAGAATAAGTTCTGATTTCTCAGCAGAAACCATGCAAGCGAGAAGGCAATGGAATGGTATATATAAAACCCTGAAAAAGAAAAATTTCCAACTAAGAATTATATACCTGGAAAAATTGTCCCTCAAATATGATGGTGATATCAGGAGATTTCCAGATAAGCAGAAATTAAGAGAATTTCTTAAAACCAGACCAACCTTACAAGAGATATTAAAGGGAGTCCTTTGAACAGAGAACAAATAATAGCAAATAACAACCAATCAATAGTACAAAAGATGACATAATCGAGAAACCAACACCGCTATGGAAGTATCCGAAGTAAAATAAGCTTACAAGATTGTAAACAAGGAACCAGACATTAATTGGCAGGTGAGGACAACTGCAAACCAAAAGAGGGAAAAATAGTGTAGTTACAGAACTTCTAAATGGTGAAGAAGTCAAGAGAGTTGCAAGATAGAATGGACTGTTCTAATCTCAGGGAGAAAATTATAAATTGTAGGGCAAGCTCAAAAAAAAAAAAAAAAGATAAACCTTCACATCACAGTAAAAAAGAGGACAAGCACAAATATTTAGCAAATACTAAAACAACATAGGAGATGATAACATGATTCATAAACATAAGGAGCTCAGCACAGAAAATAATATGGAACAAAGAAATCAGTAACACCATGAAAAAAACATGTAACAAAATGACAGCAACCAATTCATATTTGTCAATAATTACATTGAATGTCAATGGACTAAATGCACCACTCAAGAGACAGAGAGTTGGAGACTGGATAAGAAAACATAATCCATCAATATGCTGTCTGCAAAAGACACACCTTACAAACAAAGACAAAAATAGACTAAAAATCGAAGGTTAGAAACAGATCTATCAAGCAAAGGACAACCAAAAAAGAGCAGGAGTGGCAGTATTAATTTCTGATCAAATTGACTTTAAGACAAAAATCACCATACGAGACAAGGAAGGACATCATATAATTAAAGGATCAATTGAACAGGAAGATATAAGCATAATAAATATCTATGGACCCAATGAAAGAGCCCCAAAATACATAAATCAGACTTTAAAAGAGTTGAAAAGCCAAATAGATGACTCCACAGTCATAGCAGGAGACTGTAATACGCCACTTTCAATGAAAGATAGAACAACTGGAAAGAAACGCAACAAAGATGGAGAAGAGCTAAGCAATACAATCCACCAACTTGACCTCTGCAGAGCACTTTACCCAACAATAGCACAATATACATTCTTTTCCAGTGCTCATGGAACATTCTCCATGATAGACCATATGTTAGGCCATAAAGCAAGCCTTAATAAATTTAAAAACATTGAAATACTGCAAAGCATCTTGTTCAAATCACAATGCTATCAAATTAGAAATCAGCAATAGGAAGATCAACGGAAAAAGAACAAACACATGGAAACTGAACACTCCCCTCCGTAAGAACAACTTGGTAATAGAAGAAATAAAAAGTGAAATTCAAAAATTCCTTGAATCAAATGAGAATGAAAACACAACATACTAAAATCTTTGGGACACAGCAAAAGCAGTGCTCCCAGGCCAATATATAGCAATAAATGCACACATCAAAAAAGAAGAGCCAAAATCAACACCTTAAACCAACATCTCCAACAATTAGAAAAAGAACAGTAAGACAAGCCTACAGTCACCAGAAGAAAGGAAATAATAAAGATCTAGCAGAAATCAATGAAACAGAAAAATAGAAAGATGAGAAAAAAATCAACCAGACTAGAAGTTGGTTTCTTAAAAAGATTAACATTGACAAACCACTGGCAGATTTAACAAAGGAAAAGAGGGAGAGAATACAGATAACATGAATAAGAAACAAAATGGGTGACATCACAACAGAACCAACTGTAATAAAAAGGATAATATCAGGATACTATGAAGGCCTGCACTCCAACAAATTTGAAAATCTGGATGAAATGGATAGATTTCTAGAAGCACACCACTTATGTAAACGTTAGACTGATGTGGAAAAGTTGAACAGACTCATAACAAAAGAAGAGATTGAACAGGTTATAAAAAAATTACCAACAAAAAGAAGTTCTGGCCTGGATGGTTTCACTGGAGAATTCTACCAAACATTCAGAGAAGAACTGACACCAATCCTACTCAAACTATTCCAAAACATAGAAAAGGATGGAATCCTCCCAAATTCATTTTATGAAGCAAGCATAACTCTGATACCAAAACCAGGCAGACGTCACTAAAAAGGAATACTACAGATCAATATCCCTCATGAATATAGATGCAAAAATCTTCAACAAAATCCTAGCCAATAGACTCCTACAACATATCAAAAAAATAATTTCTTATGACCAAGTGTGGTTCATATCAGGTATGCAAGGATGGCTCAACATCAGAAAAACAAGCAAGGTCATCTACCACATAAATAAAACAAAGGAGAAGAACCATATGATCATATCAATCAATGCAGAAAAGGCATTTGCTAAATCCAACACCCATTCCTGATTAAAAAAAAAAAAAAAAAACTCTCAGCAAAATAGGAATAAAAGGAAAATTCCTCAACATAATAAAGGGCATATATGCAAAGCCACCAGCCAACATTATTCTCAGTGGAGAGAAACTGAAACCATTTGCCTTGCAAACAAGAATCAGACAAGTATGACCTGTATCACCACTTCTATTCAGCATTGTATTGGAAGTCCTAGCCAGGGCAATAAGGCAAGAAAGGGAAATCAAAGGCATCCAAATTGATAAAGAAGTAAAACTGTTAGCTAGGTAGAAACAAGTATTGATTTGGGTGAAGAGAAGCACAGTGTACCAAATGTGAGTGATCAACACAGTGGCATTGAGGAAGAGGAAGACTTAGAGAGTGCATGGGAGGTACAGACAACAAAGATGAACCTTTTTCACATACAAAACTGCATTGTCCGTGAAGGCAAACGTTGATATATTGGTGGATAGATGGGTGGACAGGCTGAAGTGTTGGATAGTGGTAAATTGTAGTCAATGTCATGAGACAAAGTGTATGTGAGCTGCTGTATGGAAAGTGAATTTGCTCTATACTTTCACCCAAATCACAATAAAAAATAAAAAAAAAAAAATCAGTGGCTCAAAGCCACTAGCTGCTCTGCAGGAGAAAGATGAGGTGGTCTGTCTGCTTCTGTAAAGATTCACAGTCTTTCTTGGAAACCCTATGGAGGATGCTATTAGTTGTAATCGACTCTGAGGCGGTGAGTTTGGTTTAGTTTGGAGAGCTCTATAGTATTTGACAATTAATGCAGAAGACAAGATAATCATTATTCACATGTGCTTAACCTCTTCTCCCCACAGAACATTTGTAAATGGCTCTTGTGTCTCCAGTCCTGTACAATTACACCATGGGGACAGGATATTATGGGGAAACAACCACTTCTTCAGGTATGACATTGTTCGTGGCCTTTAAAGAGGGAAAATATTGGCGATTATACTCTGAAATAGAATCTATATTAAAAATTAAACTTCATAACAATTATATATTATTTTGTATATTTATATTTATTTACTATATATTTGTTTCATATATATGTGTGTGTGTATATATATATGTTATGTATATTTCAACTTGATATGTATAGTTTATATATATACTTAAACTTTATATATTTATAAATTCTATAGATATACATAAACTGTAAATATATATATTTGAATGATTTGGACTCTAGGGAAGTATGAATGATATACTTGGATGTATAATGAACTTGCTTACATATTATTCTTTTTTGTTTCTCAATGGAAGATGATTATTTTGCTATGTGGTACAAAAATCTTTCCTTAATCTTTAATTAATCTTTCTCCATTAATTGTTTTCTGGTATGCTAATCTTTTTTTTCAATTGAAAAACAGTCATAGTTTTAATTTCCTTATCCAAAATAATGTTGGTATTTCATTTAGGAATGCTTTCACCTGCAAGTAATGGCAAGCTTGATTGGAATAGCTTAAACAGATAGTTTGTCTCACAAAACAAATCTGAAGGGAGATGGTTGTTGGCATTGGTTAAGTATCTCAAAAATGTCATTGCTGAACTCTTGTGATTTTCTTGGCATTTCCTTTATGGTCTAAAAATGGCTACTTCAATCCAGCCACCAAAGCCACATTCAGGCAAACAGGAAAAAAAAGAGGGAGAAAGATGACTAGCCTTTTGATTAAAAAAGCAGAAGTCTTCCCAGAATCTCCAGCAGACTTCCACTTATGTCTCATTTACCACAATTTGCCACTTAGTTCCAAGGTAGGCTGAGAAAGAAATATTTTACCTGGACTGCATGTATTTTTTTTCCAAACAAAATTGGTGTTGTGTTGGCCAGGAAAGGCGAGCTGGCTATTATATAAAATTAAAATCCTGGGCCATTGTTTTTCCTGGGCACTGTACTTCAGATATCAAAGTGATTTTTTTTTCAGTGCTAATGGAATCCTTTATTTGTAGATCATTTGATATTTTGAATTAAAGGGCAAATGGATACAAAGTGTGTGGAGAAATTTTTTTTTCTTTTTCTCCTTCCCAAATCGAATCAAGTGTATATTACTTGTCTTAGTATTCAAAACCTTCACAGTTTGGATAAAGTTGATCTTTCTAGTTTTCCTCTAATAGTCTCTGATATACAAATGTTGTATATTCCCCATTTGTTCTAGTCTTAATTTCTCCAAACAAAGAATATGAGCTTTTCTATTTCACATCTTTTCTCGTGCTATTCCCTCTGCCCTAAGGCCCTCATTTCTGCTTGTCCTTTATGACTCAGTTCACTTGTTTTCCTACTCTGTGTACCTTCCATTATTATTCTTCTGAGATGGAGTTCTTAGCTTTTCTTTAGTACCTAGCTTGTAAGTCATGTATGTGGCTTTGTTTCTTTAGTACCTAGCTTGTAAGTCATGTATGTTTGTACTTTATTTCTACCACTAGAATATAAACTTCCTGAGTACAGTAATTGCTTTGTACTTGCATGATATCCCTCTTGGCATCTACCAAAATACCAATAGTTCATGAATGGAATAAATAAATATATCTCTTTATTTAAAGAAGTATATTTATTCTTTCTCCTCCCCACTGCCAGACTCAATTTGCCGAAAAAGAAAAAGAAAGCAGAAAGAGAGGATGAGGAACATGACAACTCCATGAAGAACGATAACAGTTCTGAGCAGCTGGATGTAGATGGAGATTCCTCCAGTGAGGTGTCCAGTGAAATTAATTTTAATTATGAATATGCACAGATGGAAGTTACCATGAAGGCTCTTGGTAATAATGGTAAGCATTTTAGAATCTTTTAAAATTGGTAGAGTGTTAAAATTAAAATGTTGAAGAATGAGACATTTTAGTTGTAAGAAAGTTTTTATGTTTCTTTTCTCTATACTCTTGACTTTAATATCCTTGGCTTTAATAATTTATTATGTTTATAAAGACTTTATTCTTTCTGGGTTGCTATATAATCAAGTCACTGCAAGCCTTGTTCTAGAATTTCTCAATTTTGAGACTTGACTACCACTGGCTTATTATTATTACAATGTATTTCTGGAACGTCTGCCATATCTTAGGTTATGTTTAGAACACAGAATAGACCTACTCTTTCTTTATGGAAGATAACTTGAAATATAACCAACTTAGATAAAACATGATAAAAATTTGAGAGTACAGAAAGCTTGTTGTTGTTGTTATGTGCCATCAAGTCGGCACATAACCCAACCCCTCCTTAGGTTTCTGAGGTTATCACTGTATAATTACAGAAGTAGACTGATTGCCCAACCTATGAAAAGCTTAGTTATTCCAAATTGTTTTTAAGAATCTTATGATATCATGGGATAAAGAAGGGCTGTTTATGCACAGGGAGACAGCTAGGGGGCAGGAGTGCATGGAGGGATGGACACAGGAAAGAGATAACTATTGGGAGGAAGTGGAAGGGAAGCTATTGCATTGGGGTAAATTGTAGTCAATGTCATGAGACAAAGTGTATGTGAACTGTTGTATGGAAAGTGAATTTGCTCTGTAAATTTTCACCCAAATCACAATTAAAAAAAAAAAAAGAATCTTATGATATTAATTAAAGTGGCTCTTTCATACAAAAATCTATGGTTTAAAACCATTTAACTAATATTTATACAATTTTAATAGGGTATTAACCTGATCTGTTTTTTTTTAACTCTCATGTAAGTATCTTTTTTTTCAAATTAGAGGTGGGGCAACATTGTTTTCATCTCTTGATAGTTTACAACATTAATTATAAAATGTTTTGAAATAAGATATAGACAACTAGTCAGAAGCTTGCACCCTGACTTTATGACTGTTTCATGCGTGGTATGTGTATTTTTGAATTAGCCAAGTAATTCTCTGGGACCTGGACAGTAAGTTGAAAGGATTAAGAGTGTATCTTATTCTTTCATTGTTTACTGAGCATGTAGAATAATGCCTGGAACATATTAGGTCCTTAGTATATGTTTGTGGAATTAATGAAATAAATGAATGTATGTGACCTTAGTATAACTGAGTTCAATTTTCTTTTCAATTTGTTATTTGTTTATATTGTTTATTGGGCTATTACTCAGTTTCTTACTCCTCCCTTATTTTCCCTAAGGAATATGACTTCAAACTTTGTGGCACATTTAAAGCCCTTGTTATTATCAAAAGTATAAACTGGCTTACAATTTTTTAAATACATTAAACTCCTTTGATATAGAATTTTTATATTCTGTTATTTTATTCTGATTTTAATATGAAAAATTTTAAACATACAAAAATGTTAATACCTATATATTTACCACTTAGATTCAGTAGTTGTAAACAAATCTCTGTTTGCTTTATATATTTTTATATTTCTATCTGCTTATTTTTTGCTGAATGATTTGAAAATAGCTTGCAGATATTTTAACTTCATCCCTAAATAGTTCAACTTGCCTTTTATAAGAATAAGGACATTCTTCTATGTAACCATTACATACACATTATCTTCTATGAAAGCATTATCACACCTAATAAAGTTAATGATAATTCCCTAATATTTTCTGATATTCAATCTATATTTAAATTTCCTAATATTATATTAGGAGCTCTGGTAGCATAGTGGCTAAAGCACTTGACTGCTAACCAGAAGGCTGGTGGTTCAAACCCACTAGCCACTCCTCGGAAGGAAGGTTGGGCAATCCTACTTCCGTAGTGATACTGCCTCGGAAACCCAAGGAGGGGTCGCTATGAGTCGGGGCCGACTCGATGGCACATAACAACAACAACAATATTATATTAGAATTTTAGAATTCAGAATTTATTTTTCAGTTTTTTAAGCAACATAATAAGGTAGAGTAAATTTTGAAGTATGTTACATTTTACTGTTTACCTTTTTTTAAATAACTCACTTAGATCCAATGCAGTCAATATTGAATAGCCTGGAAAAACAGTATGAAGAAGAAAAACGATCAGCATTGGAGCGCCAGAGGCTTATGTATGAACATGAACTGGAGCAGCTACGAAGAAGGCTATCTCCTGAGAAGCAGAACTATCGTAGTGGCATGGACAGATTCTCTTTCCACTCACCCAGTGCTCAACAACGCTTAAGGCAGTGGGCTGAGGAGAGGTAGGTGGTATATAGGAACTTTTACATGTACTACATCTATAGCATAGTCTCCTCACCTTTAACCCACCTTGATAATATGGTGAATGGAAAAATTGAGACTTTTCTTTGAAAAGGAATTATATTAAAAGGGAGAGTTACAGCCAAGAACCACCTGGGAATATCTTTATTTTCCTGTCAGTCTATATTGACTTATTCAAAACTGTTTATGTTCAAAGCTAATCCATTTTCAGTTTGTATGGCTTCTGAATTTAAATAAGCATTTATAATTAGAAGTTATGCTTTATCACTGTAGAGACAGTCTCCAGTTAACAGATGAGTTTGGTTCCTAAGTCTTTCTTTAAGTAGAATTGGTACATAAGTCGAACAGTTAGGTTCAGTTTATATCTAACATCTACTATTCACATAATTAGCCCTAAACTAAAATATTTTATTCCACAGCTGTTGTTGTTGTTGTTATGTGCCATTGAGTCAGACCTGACTCATAGCGACCCCTCCTTGGGTTTCTGAGGCAGTATCACTATGGAAGTAGATTGCCCCATCTTCCTTCATTCCATAGCTACAGATGGTAAAGTTTGGTCTGCAGGCAGGTTGCATCTCTATCACCTGGAGTTTAATAGAAATTCACAATCTCTGACACTTGTCTCCTTTACCTGCCCCTGAGATCTACTGAGTCAAAATCTCCAGATGATTTGTATTCACAGTAAAGATTGAGAAGCATTGCCCTAATAGAAAGGAGCTCTGGTGGTGCGGCGGTTAAAGCATTGGGTGACTAATCAAAAGGTTTTCAGTTCAAACCCGCAGGCCACTCCATGGGAGAAAGATGAGGCAGTCTGCTTCCATAAAGATGTACAGCTTTGGAAACCCTATGGGGCAGTTCTGCTTTGTCTTATCGGGTCACTATGATTTGGAATAGACTTGATGGCAATTGGTTGGTTTTGACCCTAGTGGAAGGCCAATTTGTTACACAAATGTATGCCAATGCTTGTAATGTAGTCTAGATACAAGTGTGTGCATAGGTCAGTGTCAGTAATATTATTCCCTGTATATAAAATGTAATTTTAAAGCTTGGTTTGCATTTTGACATTATCATAACATGGACTGTACAATATTATGATATTCTGCTTTACATGTTATCTCCTCCCCACTTCCATCTCCTCTTTTCTAAAGAGAAGCAACACTGAATAATAGCCTGATGAGGTTGAGGGAACAAATTGTTAAAGCCAATCTCTTGGTAAGAGAAGCTAGTTACATTGCAGAAGAACTGGATAAAAGAACAGAATATAAGGTTACTCTACAGATTCCAGCTTCCAGCCTTGATGCCAATAGGAAGGTGAGTTTGCCGTTAATTAGGGGGAGGGGGAGTGGAAATCAATGAATAAAATTGCTTTGTTTTATTAAATGACAATGATAATCAGTGTTATTTGATATCAGTGTGTTCACCCTAATACCCCTGTCTCTATGCCCCTCAATGTAGGTTCTCTCAAGTAAAACTTAGTTCCTTTTAATTGTCTGCCTTTGTGCATATCTATCCTTTATTCCCTTGGATTATGCCCTCCACTTCTCTTACCCTCTCACACTACCAATTCATTCTCACAGCTCTAGGTCTTAAAATCTGTTTAGATTATTTCTGAGAATTCTTTTCTTGATTAATCCCCTCAAAGTGTTCCCTACCCCACTTCAGTCTATAACCACTCTACAACACCTCCTCCTGATAACTTAGGTGTTCCTATATAGTTGTTGCTTTCTACTTGCTAATAGAATGCTATGTAATGCTGTTTATCACATACTTCATGTGTGTATTCAAGATCACAAATCTCATTTTTGTATAATGCAATAAGAATAAAAAATGTAGGGGGTAATCTTGCTTTTTATACTATTTAGTTGTTTTCACTTTTTTTGAGATTCTTTCCTAGCTCTTGATCATGTACATATGTAATTCTTTTATGGATTTGGTAGAATTTACACCCAGATGACAAAATTTTTGAGGGGCCATGTTTTCTGTTTCTCCTGAATTATTGGACATGGCGAGACTTTCATCAGTCCTTCTTGGTTGTTCTATTCTAATTTGAGAGCAAGGATCACCTCCTTCCCTCTCTTATGACATCACAGCATCTAAGTCAAGGTTTTGCCCAGAGTAGATATTTGTGAACATGATATTTTAAGTAATAAAGGTATTGTGAATATGGTGCAATCATTACCTTATGGGAAAATATTTTGGATATATACTCTGTGTGTAATTTGAAATATTTTTACCCTCTTAGAAGTTTATTCATTTGCTTCCTAGTATTTTTAGAGAAAATTCTTGATGAGACTCAAAAATAATTTAAGAAAGTTAATCAGGTCCAAGACTAGACGTATATTTGAGGTGGGCAGATGTGGCAAGTCCCTGGGTGACAGTTGGAGTGCCACTGAGTAGTTAATTCAGTGTGGTCCTTCCTCAATCACAGTAGACATCCAGACATCCAGAGGTATAGGTAGGGAGCCAGGAAGAAGGGGGCAACTGGGTATAAGTCCAAAGGGGTGACAGCATCCTGAGGTGCCACAAATATGAAAGGCATCTGATTGAGGCAGCCAGACAATAGGGAGGAAGATGTTTCTGCTGATGTGTTGCCACTGTCTACATCTATTCATCTTGAAATGGGGATGGTGGTGGTGTTGCAACTTAGAGATTGCTCTTGGTATTTGTATTGCAGGGTGAGGGCATGCAACTTGGAGATTACCCTTAGCACTTGTTACCCTTGCTATGCCTTTGTACAGGGCTCAGCTTCTTGAAGGAGACCGAGAAGAGAAAGGTCTTTCATTCTATAATGTTTGAGGTGAAAAAAATAGGAACTTGAATATTTTTCTACCATTAAGCATGACTCTACTCTTTTCTTCATATCTTGTTTTGGGCTTTTTTGGAAAGGAGCAATTCTGACTTGGTACAGCCAAGCCAACACCTAGAAGTGATTCATGTCACTCTGGGCATCTCTCCTACCATGTACTTGACTGTGTTCATGGAGGGTGTTCCTATTGCTGCTAGAGGAAACTAACATTGGTGGAGTTGAAGCAGACATTTTTCGCAGGCAGGTATTAATTCACTATATTTTTATTGCTTTAAATAGATAAGTATCCTCAGATTTCAACCAGAGTGAGGAGCTGAGCAAGAAAGTATTTCCTAAGGAGAGAGTCTCCTTAGACCAGGGTGGGCCTTCCAATTCTCAATCCAGTTAAGACTTTCTTCCTGGTATTTTGTTAAACAAAACTCATTTTATTTAACATTCTGAGAATGCTATGAATGCAACCTTTTATTCAGCTTTTAACTCCTATCCTTTGTAGCCACCTCTCTCTGGATATTTTTGGCAAGGGATAGAGATTTATTATCTTCTTTTTTTTTTTTTTTTATCACTGACATTCTTTTCAGCATTAACTCAAGAACAAGTAAAGCTGAAAATGCTAAAAAGTCAAAACTCTTCAGTATCAGTACTAGTATTTTCTACAGGGAAAGCCACTACCCACATATTAGTAATGGAATTTTCATATTTCTTCACTAGCTGACTGAATATATGATAGAGGGACCTTTAAAGTATGTGAAAGAATTGTAAATTTTAAAAAAGTTTTATTCACATATTAAATAGAAACAAAGACTAGTACAATGAACCTCCATGTGCCCATAACCTAGCTTTAAAAACTATCAACTAATGGCTAATTTTATTTCTCTCTCTCTCTCTATATATATATGTATGCAGTATCTCTAAATTATCCATCTGTTTTTCCTCCTTTTCCCTCCTCTCCCATCTCTGGTAACCAAGAAAGAAAATTTTCTTCCCTATATAAACCTTTGGGAGCTCTGGTAGCGTAGTGCCTAAGGCACTTGACTGCTAACCAGAAGGCTGGCGGTTCAAACCCACCAGCAACTCCTCGGAAGGAAGATGGGGCAATCTGCTTCCATAGTGATACTGCCTCAGAAACCCAAGGAGGGGTCGCTATGAGTCAGGTCCGACTCAACGGCACATAACAACAACAACAACATATAAACCTTTACTTGACTTTTTACAGTAAGGGACCCATATAGTATTTGTCCTTCTGTGATTGGTTTGTTTCACTCCACATAATGCCCTCCAAGTTCATCCATGTTGTGATGATTCGTGGATTCTCCATTATTCTTTAATGTTGCATAATATTCTATCATGTGTATGTACCATAGTTTGGTTATCCACTCATCTGTCGATGGGCACTTAAGTTGTTTCCACCTCTTTGCTATTGTAAATAGTGCTGCAGTAAACATGGGTGCATATATATGTATTTGTGTTCCAAGTCCCACCTCTTTAGGATATATTCCTAGTAATGGGATTGCTGGATCAAATGCTATTTCTATTTCCAACTTTTAGAGGAAGCACCATAATGTTTGCCATAGAGGTTGTTCCATTTTACAGTCCTAACAGCAGTGTATGAGAGTTCCAATCTTTCCACAGCCTCTCTAGCATTTGTTATTTTCTGCCTTGTTGAACTTTGCTGTTATTGCTGGAGTGACATGATTTTTCACTGTTGTTTTGATTTGCATCTTTCTAATGGCCTGGGGCTTGGAGGCTCTACTTTTCTCATGGGTGTGCCTCTGTATTAAGGCTGGGGCCTGAGGTAGGCAGGCCTGAGGCTTGGAGGCTGTTTTTCACTTGGGTATGGCTCTATATTAAGGCTGGGGCCTGAGATAGGCAGCCCGGAGCTTGGAGGCTGCTTTCACTTGGGGCCAGCTCTATTTTAAGGCCCGGCCTGAGGTAGGCGGCCTAGGGCTGGGGACTACTTTTCCCTTGGGGGTGGTTCTATATTAAGGCCAGGGCCTATGGTAGGCAGACCTGGGGCTGCTTTTCACTAGGGTGTGGCTCTGTTTTAAGGCTGTTGCCAAGGTAGGCAGATGCAGAGGGGTTAGGAACAACTAAGGGAGACGAACTTGTGTGTCAGTTTGTCGTCCTTTGGTGGCTTACATGTTGCTATGAGGCTGGAGGTTATGCCACTGTGTTGCAGAATGCCAGCAGGGTTATCCATGGTGGACAGGTTTCAGAGGAGCTTCTGGGCTAAAACAGACTTGGAAGAAGAAAGAGGCCATCCATTTCTCAAACAATTGGTCAGTGAAAACCTTATGAATAGCAGTGAAACCCTGTCTCATATATTACTGGAAAACTTTATGAATAGCCCTGAAACATTGATGGAAGATGAGCCTATCAGGTCAGAAGGCACTCAAAATTTGACTAGGGAAGAGCTCACTCCTCAGAGTAGAGATGACTTTAGCAATATGGATTGAGTAAAGCTTTCGGGACCTCCACTGGCTGATGTGACACAACTCAAAAATGATCATAAACAGATGCAAGCAAGCATCCATTAATAATTGGAACATGGAATGTAGGAAGTATGAATCTAGGAAAATTGGAAGTTGTCAGAAATGAAATGGAACACATAAAGATTGATATCCTAGGCTTTAGTGAGCTGAAATGGACTGGTTTTGGCTATTTGGGATCAGACAACCATATGATCTACTATGCTGGGAATGACAAAGAGGAATTGTGTGGCATTCATTGTCACAGAGTGTTTCAAGATCTGTCCTAAAGTACAGTCCTGTCAGTGATAGGATAATATCCATTCACCTAAAAGGAAGATCAGTTACTACTACTGTTAATCAAATTTACACACCAACCACCAAAGCCAAAGATGAGGATATTGAAGATTTCTACCAACTTTTGCAGTCTGAAATTGACGGAATGTACAATCAAGATGTGTTGATTATCATTGGTGACTGGAATGCAAAAGTTGGAAACAAAAGAAGAATTACTGGTAGTTGGAAAATATGGCCTTGTGGCTAGAAATAATGCTGGAGGTCATGTGATAGAATTTTGCAAGACCAGTGACTTACTCATTGCAAATACCTTTTTTCAACAATATAAGCGATGACTAGGAGCTCTGGTATCATAGTGCCTAAAGCACTTGACTGCTAACCTAAGGTTGGTGGTTCAAACCCACCAGCCACTCCTCGGAAGGAAGGTTGGGCAATCTACTTCTGTAGTGATACTGTCTTGGAAACCCAAGGAGGGGTCAGTATGAGTCGGGGCCGACTCGATGGCATATAACAACAACAACAAGCAATGACTATACAGGTGGACTTCACTAGATGGAATACACAGGAATCAGATTGACTATATCTCTGGCAAGAGGTGATGAGGAAGTTCAGTATCTTCAGCCAAAACAAGGCCAGGAGCTGATTGTGGAACAGACCATCAATTGCTTATATGCACATTCAAGTTGACGTTGAAGACAATTAAACAAGTCCATGAGAGCCAAAATATGACTTTGATAATAGCCCTCCTGAATTTAGAGACCATTTAAAGAATAGATTTGTTGCATTGAACACTGGTGACTGAAAACCAGAGGAATTGTGGGATGACATCAAGAACATCATCCATGAAGAAAGCAAGAGGTCACTAAAAAGACAAGACAGGAAGAAAAGACCAAAATGGATGTCAGAAGAGACTCTGAAACTTGTCCTTGAGTGGAGAGTGGCTAAAGCAAATGGAAGAAATGACAAGATAAAAGAACTGAACAGAAGATTTCGAAGAGCGGCTTGAGCAGACAAAGCCAATTACTATAATGAAATGTGCAAAGACCTGGAGTTAGAAAACTAAAAGGGAAGAACACACTTGGCATTTCTCAAGCTGAAAGAACTGAGGAAAAAATTTAAGCCTGGAATTACAATACTGAAAGATTCTATGGGCAAAATATTGAATGATACAGGAAGCATCAAAAGAAGATGGAAGGAATACACAGAGTCACTGTACCAAAAAGACCTGGTCAATCTTCATCCATTTCAGGAGGTGACATATAATCAAGAACCAATGGTACTGAAGGAAGAAGTTGAAGCTGCACTGTAGGAATTAGCAAAGAGCAAGGCTCCAGGAATTGACAGGATACCCATTGAGATGTTTCAGCAAGTGGATGCCTCACTGAAGGCACTCACTCGGCTATGCCAAGAGATTTGGAAGACAGCTACCTGGCCAACTGACTGGAAGAGATCCATATTTGTACCCATTCCAAAGAAAGATGATCCCACAGAATGTGGAAACTATTGAACAGTATGATTAATATCACATGCAAGTAAAATCTTACTGAAGATAATTCAAAGATGGTTGCAGCAGTATATTGACAGAGAGCTTCCAGAAATGCAGGCTGGATTCAGAAGAGGACATGAAACGAGGGATATCATAGCTGATGTCATATGGATCTTAGCTGAAAGCAAAGAGTACCAGAAAGATGTTTACTTATGTTTTATTGACTATGCAAAAGCATTCGATTGTGTGGATCATAAAAATTTATGGATAATATTGAGAAGAATGGGAATACGAGACCACTTGATTGTACTCAACCTGGACATTGATCAGAAGGCTATCGTTCGAGCAGAACAAGGGGATACTGCCTGGTTCAGAATCAAGAAGGGAGTGCGTCAAGGTTGTATCCTTTCACCATACTTATTCAACTTGTATGCTGAGCAAATAATCTGAGGAGCTGGATTATGTGAAGAATGTGGCATCAGGATTGGAGGAAGACTCATTAACAACCTACGATACACAGATGATACAACTTTGCTTGCTGAAAGTGAGAATGACTTGAAGCGCTTACTGATGAAGATTAAAGATTACAGTCTGCAGTATGGATTCCACCTCAATATAAGGAAAACAAAAATTCTCACAACTGGTCCAACAAACAGCTTCACAGTAGATGGAGAAAAGATTGAAGTTGTCAAGGATTTCATATATACTTGCTTCTAGAATCAGCACCAATGGAAGCAGCAGTCAAGACATCAGACTACATATTGCATTGGGCAAATCTGCTGCAAAGGACCTCTTTCAGGTACTGAACAGCAAAGATGTCTCCTTGAAGACTAAGATGTGCCTTAACCCAAGCCATGGTATTTTCAGTCGCCTCTTATGCATGTGAGAGCTGGACAATGAATAAGGAAGACCAATGAAAAGTTGATGCTTTTGAGTTTGTGGTGTTGGAGAAGAATGCTAAGAGTACCATGGTCTGCTAAAAGGATTAACAAATCTGTCCTGGACGAAGTGCAGCCAGAATGCTCCTTGGAAGCAAGGATGGCTAGACTTCATCTCACCTACTTTGGTTATGTCGTCTTGAGGAACCATTCCCTGGAGAACAATATCATGCTTGGTAAAGTGGTGGGTCAACAAAGAAGGGGAACACCCTCAATGAGATGGATAGACACAGTGGGTACAAGGATGGGCTCAGGTATAGCAGTGATTGTGAGGCTGGCACAAGACTGGGCAGTGTTTTGTTCTGCAGTGCATAGGGTCGCTGTGAGTCGGAGACAAGTCAATGGCACCTAACAACATCACAACAACAATGACTAAAGATCATGACCATTTCTTTTCTTTTTTTTTTTAATTGTGACTTGGGTGAAGATTTACAGAGCAAATTCACTTTCCATATAGAAGTTTACATATACTTTGTCTCATGACATTGACCACAGTTTACCATAATGCAAAAGCTTCCTGCCCACTTCCTCCCCATAATTACCTC
>NW_006921640.1:5156745-5215325 GCF_000298275.1 Orycteropus afer afer
TCCTTTTTTGGTATTTTCACACAAATTCTTCTGCTAGTTGGGGTTTAGTCCATTTCTATATCCTTCTCTTCAAGGCTCAGGGGTCCAGGATTATATTCTGTGTCTGTGTTAATTGGTTTCCCTTTTCTTTGTTGAAGAGGGTCTGTGCAGTCTTTCTGCCTAGTCTGCCATCTTGCCCCAGATCAATCCAACTTCAAGAATTCTAATGAGAATTCAGTTTGACTGTCAATGAGGAAATTTTACTATTTTATCTTAAATAAGTGGGGTAGAAACTGTATGCATAGCAAATGTATTTTTAAATGTACTCTGAATTTAATGAAATACAGTACCGAAACTCAAGCAGCATTTGCTGGTTAAATATGTAGCAAACGAAGAGTTCATTGCTTGGTCCTTCCAGCAGTCCAAGTGCTATAGCAGATCCTTTCTGAGAAGAGTGGTGTACAGGCAGAGGATGACAGTTCCTCCCTCTCTGTGGCAGTGGCGGTGGTGGCTGGGCTCACTCTTGCTGCCGTGGCTCTGTTGGTGCAAAGCGCATGACCATTTATTTATGTGTTTGTTGGCTGCCTGAGTATTTTCTTTGATGGAGTATCTGTTCATTTCCTTTCCCCATTTTTTAATTGGATTGTTTATTGTTTCGATGTTGAGGTGTTGAAGTTTTCTATAAATTTTAGAGCATGGGATAGTCTTCCATTTATGTAGATCTCTTAGAGTTTCTTGAAGTAGTTTTTTATAGTTTTCTATAGGCAATGACAAAGAGATTATCTGAAAAGGAAATAAGGAAAACAGTACCCTTTAAAAAAGCTACCAAGAAGAAAAAATACTTAGGCATAAATCTTACCAGGGACACAAAAGACCTATACAAAGAAAACTACAGAACAGTACTGCAAGTAACTATAAGAAAACCCAAAAACGGAACACACTGCCATCGAGTTGGACCCGACTCATAGTGTCCCCTCCTTGGGTTTCCGAGGTGGTATCAGTATGGAAGTAGAGTGCCCAACCTCCCTTCTGAGGAGTGGCTGGTGTATTTGAATCACCAGCCTTCTTGTTAGCTGTCAAATGCCTTAGGCACTGTGCCAAGAGACCTACATAAATGGAAGAATATCCCATGGTCATTCCTTGCGATCTTAATCCAAATTCCATCAACATTCTTTAAGGATATGGAAAAATCAATCACTAATTTTATATGGAAAGGAAAGAGCATGGATAAGCAAAGCACTACTGAAGAGAAGAACAAAGTAGGAAGACTCACATTTCCAGATCTCAAAACCGACTCTACAGCCACAATGGTCAAAACAGTGTGGTATTAGATACATTTTTGGGGAAGATTAAAAGTGAATAATTCAGTGACATTTAGTACATTCACAGTGTTGTGCAACAACCACCTCTGTCTAGTTCCATACTATTAATAATAAATTCAAACTAATTTTATGCATAAACTATCTGTGGAACCTGGTGTCATTTGTTGCCTCAAATGGGTGAGTCAGAGACTTTTCACAATTTACCATTTTAAACATTTTGTACACATTAAGATACCATCCATTCAAAAAAGTTGAAATTTTAGCTTTTGAAAGGTAAAAGATAGTTTCTTAACTACCTGTCCCAACAAACTTTCCCTGGCCATTCAATCCAAATGACTTTTTATATTAGTTGAAAATGTGTGGTTATACGGAGGCACAATTAAACATTTTCATTTTACCTTCTCCTTAAACATGTCTGGTGTTTTGTATTTTCAGTTTAAACTTATAACAACCTGTAATCAAAATTTACATTCAAGTTTTTACTTAAACTTTACACTTAGATATAAATTTTGATTGCAGGTGGGATATATAAAGGCATTATATTAAGTTTGTAAGCTTTTTGGTAAGCTTTGTAATCAATGAATTAAAGAAAGCTGACAGTTTCAGTGTTGGTGTGTCAACATTTGACTGGCAGGTATGAGAATATTTAGGTATGACTTCCATGATGTATTGCTTTGCTGTTTTACCCAATCATTCTCACTGTCTTTGCAGCGAGGCTCTCTTCTTAGTGAACCTGCAATCCAGGTGAGAAGAAAAGGAAAAGGAAAGCAGATTTGGTCTTTGGAAAAATTGGACAACAGGTTGTTGGATATGAGAGACCTTTATCAGGAGTGGAAGGAGTGTGAAGAAGATTCTCCAGTAAGTTATTTGAGAAAAATCGCTAAACTTGTAGTCATGGAAGGAATCAAGTTGGAATGAACCTACCCATTTCAGGGGCAAATTGTTTATTTTTCCAAAATAGTAATACTTATTTCTTGAATAAAATTTATTTTAAGACTCTCAATCATCTAGCTAAAGACTTTTAGGAACTTGTTTTTTGGCATCTTCTTTTTCTTTCTAATTTTGAGTTACCTGGATTTCTAGCAGAATATTCCACTTAAGGGCACTCTGGTACCGTAGAGCCTAAAGCACTTGACTGCTAACCAGAAGGTTGTCAGTTCAAACCCACTAGCCACTCCTTGGAAGGAAGGTTGGAAAATCTACTTTCGTAGTGATACTGCCTCAGAATCCCAAGGAGGGTTAGGTATGAGTCAGGTCCGACTTGACAGCACATAACAACAGCATTCAACTTTAAAATATATAAACAAACTTTGTTTTTATACCATTCTGACTTCTGTTGGTGTGTATTTGTCTGTCTTCTGTACTGAACTATGAATTTCTTTAGGTCATTATCTTTCCCCATTTCTCAAAACATTTATTTTTTTTCCTGCTTCTCAACACATACAACCTTGCAAATAAGCGACATACAAAATAGGTTTTTTAAATGGGAAGTCAGTAGTACTTTCGTATTTAACACTGTTAGGAACATTTTTGGAAGGAGTTTTGATCCTAAAGTAGATCTGTACATTTGTACTTCCTCCTCATGGGGCAGATTTCTTCATTTAGAGCAGATATGCAGTTGTATGTACTTAAAATAGATTTCTGTATTATGCATATTTTTTACATATTTTCAATACTGCTAGTCCTCTGCCTCATAAAGTTGTTTATTTCCTTAGTTGCTTGTTTTGTAAAAATGTTTGTTTTCCAGATTGTCATTAAAGAAAGTGACTTCTTAGATAACATTTTTGCTAAAGTGTTTTTTCCTCCATTCTCCTATTTTAACTTAGAAATAAAACAAAAATAACAAAAAATGCACAAGATATAAACCAGAATAAATGGGAAAGACATAATTCTCTTTCCTAAAAGGAAAATGAAGAGTACATTAGTGCACTCCACTTCTAGTCAATATATGTTGTTTCATTTTTTTTCAAGATTTCCACATAAAGGAGAACACATGATAAAAGTAAATGGCATTATTTTGATTGCTTTCTTAACAGCTGAAGGATGCTGACCACCATTTTAATGGGAGCAAGAGAATGTGTGTGTGTGTATAAAATAATGTTACACTTTAATAAGAACTTTGTTTTACTCTAAAGAATACAAGGATCAGGCTATAGTAATGAAAGTTAAGTTTAATGACTTAAGTTAGAAAACATCAAAAATTGTTGGGCTGAATCCATTCAATTTAATAATTTTCCAAATTGTTTTGTATTTCTTTAAAGGTCATAAGGTCTTACTTCAAGCGTGCTGATCCATTCTATGATGAACAGGAAAATCACAGTCTCATTGGGGTGGCCAATGTCTTCCTTGAGTCACTTTTCTATGATGTGAAGTTACAGTATGCTGTTCCAATTGTCAACCAGAAAGGAGAGGTTGGTTTGCTCTTTATCCTTTGTTTCCTACAGAGAAAATTCAAGGAACAGTAGTGTGGTAATGGGATTATTGTTACTATTTTTATTAGTAATGATGAATGATATTTATGTGTATTATTAGTTTCTTATGTTTATATAGTGTTTTATATAAACTGGTGGTTATTCTAAAAACTCTGAGAGAAGTAACTATTAGAACCTAGGCATCTAAATTCTCATATACTATTAACCTTATGGCTTGACTGGAAGGCAGAAGGCAGATAATCTAAAGGAAGAAACAACCTAGCTTTGTTAAAAGTTTCTACTTCCCCCTCATTGTTATAGGTGGCAGGTCGGCTGCATGTGGAGGTGATGCGACTCAGTGGTGAAATTGGAGAAAGAATTGCAGGGGGTGATGATGCTGCAGACATTTCCTTTGATAAAGAAATCCAGGAGAATAAACTTGTATGCTTGGTAAGTCTCAGTTTCATTTTAGAAGTAGGGAATTATGACTGATTTTGAGGACTGTGAGTATTTAGATGATAAATACTGTTTCTTTTTTTGAATTTTCAAAATATCTATTTCTAAAAAATGGGTTAGCCAGGTTACTTCTAATAACTTACTCTTGGAAACCTTGTATAAGTCACCTCTATCTCTGGTCTACTGAGCTTCAAAATTGTGTGGATCTATATTTTTCTGAACTTGTCTATAGAGAAACCAGGTTTTTCCACATGAATTTTATCCTGTAATTGGATAGCTGCTGATGGTGGAGATTTACTTAGTCCTGATCTTGTTCTCTGCCATAAGTCATTTTTCACACTGCTTTCCAAATGTTCTGTTTCTCTCCACCATTATACCTTTGCTTATGGTTTTCAAGCATGCCCCAATCCCAAACCCTTTTCTTTCTTGTCTTCCCATGCATTCTATTGATGAAATACATGTTGAGTGTTATCTGCCAGACATGTGCCAAGTGTTGGAAACATAGAGATGAGTAAGACAGGATTTCTCCATTCAAGGACCTCACTATAGAGTGTGTGTGTGTGTGTGTGTGTTGTGAGGCATACAAGTAAACAAAAGACTCCAGTATCATGTGAGCCAAGTGCTCTGATGGTGGTAGTTACCAGATTGTTTGGGACACAGAAAAAAAGCAATTCATTCAGAAAGCAGGGTCTGAGGAAATTTTCTGGAAAATAAGGCTCAGGTTGAACTTGAAGGGAGACAGTGTTATCTAAAACTGTTTTTCCTAGGGTGCTGTTGGTATTTGTCATGGGTAATTGCTAGCTAGGAAGATGTTAGATAGGTCATTCCATTCCTCGACTCCTGTCCAATAAATGTTGGTAGAGCCTCTGCAGTTCATTATGACAATTAAAAAAATGCTTTTGTATATTTCCAAACACCCTTTATTGGGGGCAGTACTACTACTGTTTGAAAATCACTGTATTGTTGTATGCCATTGAATTGTTTCTGACTCATAGCAACCTTGTGTACAACAGAATGAAATATTGCCCAGTCTTGTGCCACCTTCACAATCATTGCTATGTTTGAGCACATTGTTGCAGCTGCTGGGTCAGTCCGTACCATTGAGGGTCTTCCTCTTTTTTGCTGACCCTCTACTTTCAAGCATGGTGTCTTTCTCCAGGGACTGAGCCCTCCTGATAATATATCCAAAGTGTATGAGACAAAGTCTCACGATCCTCTCCTGTAAGCAGCATTCTGGCTGCACTCCTTCCGAGACAGATTTGTTTGTTCTTCTGGCAGTCCGTGGTATATTCAATATTCTTCACCAACACCACAATTGAAAAGAATCACTGTATGAACCAGTTAAAAGGAAGGCTTTTCAGTGGGGAGGAACCAGCAAGAGGCACAGGGACAGTAGCACAAGTGATAAGGAGGCCACTAAAAAGAAAAATGAAGGAAGACTAAACATAAATTTCATTTCATAATCCATCTTAAGGCTAGTCCTGTTTCTCAGTAAGTATGTCTAGAATTGAAATTAATGTTGAAAAGAATAGATTATGCATTAAGCATGAGGTATAGGAAAGCTAAATCTATTAAGATTTGGGCTACTTCCTGTAGGTCTTTGCATAAAGTAAGGTGTTCATGTAATCCAATTTGAAAGAAAAAAAAATCTTAGTTCACTAAAGGTTAATCTCCATTGTATTGTTCTCGATTTAAGAATAGTTTTTTGAGGTTTTATTATTAATAAGATGGAGACATAGGCTCCATAATGACCCATTTTAAAGGTGAAACTCTGTGAAAGGTCAACTTTTACCAATAGAATAAAGTAACATACAGGATACTATCATTTGGAGAGTTTATCACTGGAAAGAAGTACTATGTCCTAGATAAAGGGGCTCTGGAGGCATAGTGGTTAAGACATTTAACTGCTAGCTAAAAGGTCAGCGGTGCAAACCTACTAGCTGCTCAATGGGAGAAAAATGAGACAGTCTGCTTCTGTAAAGATTTACAGCCTTGGAAACCCTATAGGGCAGTTCTGTTGTCCTGTGGGATTGCTGTGAATCAGAATTGACTTGATGGCAGTTGGTCAGTCATCCTAGATAAAATTAACTTTTTCTTTTAATCAAGTTATGATATCTTAAAATTATTTTTTGTAAGATAGCTAATACACATAAAAAGATAAAAGTAGTGAAATTAATATTATCAATCCCCATTCTCCCTACCGTTATAATTATCAACTGATGGTCCATCTTGTTTTATTCATGCACTCAAGCTACTTTTATGAGACTCTTCCCCTTGGATTATTTTGAAGCAAATCTCAGACATCATCTATTTCATCTATAAATATTTCAGTAAATATCTCTAAATGATGAGTACTTTTTTAAAAACTATAATGTTATGACATGTAAGAATTAATAATTCCTCAATATTACTCTGTTTCCAATTGTTGTCTTGGTTGATATGTCTCTTAAATTCCTTTTAATCTATAGATAACTCTCTTGCATGTGCACACACTTTCTCTCTCTTTGTCTCTTATCCTCTTTTACCTTGTAAGTTATTTATTGTAGAAATTGGACTATCGCCTTGTAGTTTCTCATAGTGTGGAATATGTTGATTGATGTTGCTTAACATGTTTGACATGTATTTACTGTAAATTAGTAGTTAGATAATAACACACTGCCTGCTACCCTCAAGTCAGTTCTGCCCTTACAGACCCTGTAGGAAAGAGTAAAACTGCCCCATAGGGCTTCCAAGGTTGTAAATCATTTTGGAAGCAGACTACCTCATCTTTCTCCCACGGAACACCTGATAGGTTCAAATCACCAACCTTTTGGTTAGCAGCCACATGCTTTAACCTCTGCACCAGCAGAGCTCCTTTAGTTAGATACAGAGTTGATGTATGGAGGATGGAAGTAGCAAGGATATTTTATATATGGTGAGGTATTCTTTCATTAGGAAACATATTATGCCTGGTTGTTTCTCTTTTTAGGGTTGTTAGCAGCTATTGATTATTTGTAGATGCATTATTTCATTAGGGGTTACTGTTCTGGTTACCTAGTGCTGTTCTGACTAGAATATACCACAAATGTGATGGCCAACAAACAGGAGTTTAATTCTCTCACAGTTTAGAGGCTTTAAGTCCCAAGTTCAACATGCCAGGCTCTAGGGGCTGTGTGATAACCCCTCGACCCTGGGCTTCAGCTCTGCCTCTTGCTCCTGGCCCACTGAAGCTAGAGGCATGTCTTCACTCAGGCAGCTCATGGCTGCTGAGGCTAACAAGCCCAAGGTTGATGAATAAAATGTTACAGTCCCAATGTTACCAAACCACATGACAGGCCATTAATTCAAGTCCATTGTAAGTCCTAAGGTCAGCAGAGCATGGCAGGCTGCTGAACAACAAATGACATGGCTACATGCAGGGTTCAAGCGTGCCATAAGCTAGAGATCATTCCCAAAGCTGCTTCTTATATATGGGAAGCAGACCACATACCCAAAGCAGCTACTGAGCTGCTTGTGGTAGATACCACCGAGTTGATTGCCATTCTCATCATGAGGAATAACTACCACCAACTTCCCAGCCACTCAACCAGGCCCAGCTACTCAACCAGGCCCAGCTAAGTTGACACACAGCCATAACCACCACAGTTACAAAAGAGTAATAATCTAATTCCAGCATTCATTCATTTATTAGTTAGAATACTTCTAAAGAAAGAGTCTTCCCATTGTCAACTATTTGGCTATTCAGATATAGTTTGTATTGGAAAGGCAGAATAAATACTTGATGTGCTCCCTTTATTTACCAATTTTCAAAATAATGAATTTATTTTCCCGCTAATATCCAAAAGTGACTAGTAATTTTTTTGGAGGGGGAGGGGTGTCTTCATATCATTATGGAATATGTGGATTTGAACATATTTGATGTGTTTTAATCCATTGCATTTATTGTGTATGTTGATGCTCAAATGATACCATCTTCAGCCTGTGAGAGCCTTATTAGTTGACATTTGAGTCTTTTTGACATAACTCTGACATTCATAGACTTTGATAGTTTTTTGCTTTCTAATATGATTCTAAGGAAGCTTAGTGGTACAATGGTTAAGTGCTTGGTTGCTAACCAAAAAAAGATCAGTGGTTCAAACCCACCAGTTGCTCTGCAGGAAAAAAATGTGACAGTCTGCTTCCCTAAGATTACAACTTAGAAACCCTATGAGGAGGTTCTACTCTATCCTGTAGGGTCACTATATATGGCAGTGCATTTTTTTTTTTTTAAAAATGATTCTGGTCTCATCCTACATATTGCCTGATCCCAGATGTGGAATGAGCCATTTCTCCAAGGTACCCTGATTCCTTTCATGGGAATTGGTATTTAGAGACCACAATCTATGCATGTAATAGCTTTTTGTATGAACTGAAGGAGCACAAATAATGGGACAATAAAAAAAAAATATTTATAGAAAAAAAAAACAGTCTGGAGACACTTAAGATATCATAGGTAATGAGTAGCATAGGCTCATAAAAGAAGTCTAGATTTATTTTTCTGTAATGAAAAAATGCATATATTACCAAATTAGTATTTCAAACTATATTAAGTATGGTTAATATATTAAAAAAAAAAAAAAAAAAAACCTCAAACAACTTTAATGTCTACTTTCATTTCTGGGCTCCTTTATCTTGAGCAAGGAGCTCTAGTGGCACAGTGCCTAAGGCAGTTGTCTGTTAACCAGAAGGTAGGTGGTTCAAACCCACCAGCCGCTCCACAGACAGAAGATGGGGCAATCTACTTCCGTAAAGATTTACCACCTTGGAAACCCAATGGGGTTGCTCTGACTCGAAATCAACTGGATGGCAAGTGAGTTTGGTTCCATTTTTTATCTTGAGCAGCTTTAAGTTGACATTCTGTGGTATTCTGACACCTTGTGGTGATTTTAGTTTCTCTATGCAAAAACTTAAAAACACACACACACACACACACACACACAAATCCACCACATAGGAGCTCTGATAGCTTAGTGCCTAAAGCACTTGACTGCTAACCAGAAAGCTGGTGGTTCAAACCCACTAGCCACTCCTTGGAAGGAAGGTTGGACAATCTACTTCCCTAGTAATAATGCCTCGGAAATCCAAGGAGGGGTTGCTATGAGTCAGGTCCGATTTGATGACACGTAACAACAGCAACATATTTTAGATATGTAGATATTATTCATTCATGGCAGTCTTATTCCTGCCTGTAGCAGAGTTAATGATATTAAGTCTAGTTTTCTTGTTTATTTTAACCATAAGATTAAGATTGCCCCAGGAAAAAATTGGCATATATTATGCAAAAAAAAAAAAAACCTCACTGCTGTTGAGTTGGATTCGAGTTGGGTTTCCAAGGTATATCACTATGGAAGTACATTGGCCAGTCTTCCTTCCAAGGAGTGGCTGGTGGTTTTGAACCGCCAGCCTTCTGGTTAGCAGTCAGATGCCTTAGGCATTATGCCACCAGAGCTCATGGTATGTATTATGCATCTTCTCAATGCCTGGTACTACTTACTTTCATTCATTTAGTTTCATAGTGTTCATTTATCACACCAGTAGTTAAAGTAAGTATTACTATTCTCATTTTGCACAGGAGAATACTTGTTGTTAGTTGCGATTGCATCAGTCACCTACTCATGATGAATCCATACACAAAGGAATGAAACACTGCCCAGTCTTACACCATCCCCGTGAATGGTTGTGAATCAGACCATTGCGATCCATAGGGTCTTCACTGGCTGATTTTCAAAAGTAAATCACCAGGTCTTTTGTCTTAGTCTGGAAGTACCTCTGGAACTGAGAAAACTAAACTCCCAGAATTTAAGTAATTTGTTTGAGAACAGAAGCTAATAAATGGCAGATATTTTAATTTAGATCTATGAAGCCCCAAAATCTTGTAGCCTTCTCAAGTACCATAATGTCTCACCTTAAAGAATGTATCAAACATTTTTAAACACTTAATAGTGTGGTTTTCCAAATTTAATGAAAAATTAACTTTGGAATACTGACTGCTCAGTTTGGTTTAGAAGAATACATTGTACCAATCAGTGTGTCTTTTATAACCAGTCTGAGAATTGCTGTAATAATGCTTCAAACTTTTGTTGACATTGGGGGAAAAGAGAATAATAACGAGAGTTCTCATTTGTTGCTTACACATTAACTGCCTTGTATAGGAGAATATAAACTCATTTGCTTTGCATATTTTTTCCTCATTATTAATGTTTCCTGAAATGTTTAGGCTTTATCAGTGAGTGTGTAAGTAAAGATTTGTAAAACCTATCTCAGTATAAGAAGGCTTCTGATGATTCCTTGTGGTTGCCAAACTACACCAACTTCTGTCATATATTCGTTTATTTTTGTGAAATTTATTCACTGGAAGTACAGTGAATGAAACGATGTGTAGGAAATGACCAGGCAAAGAATATAATAAACGATTAAGTCAATTACAGGATCACAATTACATTTAACTTTGTATTTGGAGGAGTTTTAGAATATGGCAACAGCAAAAACTCAAATATCAACCTGATGCTTCCTGCCAAAAGAAATACTAACAATATTTGGCTTCTTTAAAACCTGTTACAGGCATTTCTTCTGGAGATGTGTGATCTGATAAAATACGTATTTCTAACCACACTTAGTTATCATAAAACCCTAACCCATGTCCAGAGCACTCTTTCTTCGATATGCCTCTCCTTCCTAAATATGCATAGAGAACACATCCAGGAAATGTTAGTGTGAAGTATGTGTGGTAAGCATTCACCACCTTTAATTCCCTTTGCTCATGCTCTACTCTCTGCATAGCTGTAAGCCAGATCTTTCAAATATACATTCTCAATGTCTTTAAAGTTCTTCAAAAAATGCTTTATTAGCATGTAATGTATCTACTTGAGATATGTTACCTTTATACTTAAAAATTAGGAGCTCTGGTAACATAGTGCCTAAGGCACTTGACTGCTAACCAGAAGGCTGGTGGTTCAAACTTACCAGCTACTCCTTGGAAGGAAGGTTAGGCAATCTACTTCTGTAGTGATACTGCCTCGGAAACCCAAGGAGGGGTCGCTATGAGTTGGGGACCACTTGATGGCACATAACAACAACAACAACATACTTAAAATTATCAAATAACTGTTTTTCTCTTTTTTGAATATTTGTTGGTTTATTGATACATACACAGCTTTTTTTCTTTATCATGCTTAACAATATTGGTCTGTTCTTAATGATGTTAGTCAAATTTGTATCATTGTTGATGTCTGAGAGTTTTATTCTTTTGTCTTTATTATTATAAGAACGTATGATTTAAATAGGAGCTCGGTGGCATAGTGCCTAAGGTATTTGACTGCTAACCAGAAGGCTGGCGGTTCAAACCCACCAGCCATTCTTAGAAAGGAAGGTTGGGGAATCTACTTCCATAGTGATACCACTTTGGAAACCCAAGGAGGGGTCACTATGAGTTGGATCCGACTCAGTGGCAGTGAGGTCTTCATCAGCCTCTTAGTTCCTTAAAATATCCACCTTGATAGGCAGAGTAGTTTGTTACTTTTTGTCAAGCCTCTCAATAAATATGGTACTTTTTATCCCCACTTAACAGATGAAGTACTACAGTCAGCGTGTATGTGATTTGGCCAAAATTAAAGAACAGTTAGTGACAGATTCGGGAGTGGAGTCCATACCTCTTGAGTCAGAGTACTTCTTGGAACTTCCTAATTAAGAAACAGCAACAATAACAAAGCCTTCTTTTTCCCTTAGGTTAAAATATTACAAGCTACTGGGTTGCCACAGCATCTGTCCCACTTTGTATTCTGCAAATATAACTTCTGGGATCAACAAGAGCCAGTAATTGTTGCACCTGAACTGGATACCTCATCTTCCCCTGTCAGCAAGGAACCTCAGTGTATGGTTGTCTTTGATCATTGTAATGTAAGTTTGCTTTGTAATGTAAGTTTTCTTTGAGGAATTTTCTGTTAATATCACTTTTCAGACTTGTTCACATTTTAAATTTCTTACCAAAAAAAAAAAAAAGTGAATCTGATTTCTTTAAGCTGGCATTAACATATGTCTTGGAGCAGAGTTTCTTAAAATAAACTTCAAGTCAATAACTGAAGTTATTGACTAAAGTTAATACATTTAGCTCCTTCAAAATAAAAAATGAACTTTTCTGGGAATATCCATTTATATATTTATATATATATATATAAGTTCATCTCTGAAGATTATCCATATTTTGTACTTGGTTGCTGGAGAACTGTTATCTAAAATGGATAAGAAATTAATGTTTTAGAGAAATTGAAGACAGAAAATACTGGTAGCGTAGGGCCTAAGGCACTTGACTGCTACCCTGAAGGCTGGTGGTTCAAACCCACCAGCCATTCCTCAGAAGGAAGGTTGGGCGATCTACTTCCCTAGTGATACTGCCTCGGAAACCCAAGGAGGGGTCACTATGAGTCGGATCTGACTACATAACAACAACAGTATTATCAAGCACCAAATGCTATGCTAAACATTTGATCTTTATCACAATTGTATTTTATGATAGTTTTTTTTCCCCCTGTTGAGGAAACTAGTTCAGAGAGGTTAGTTTGCCCAAGGTTGCATGCCTCGTAATTAACAGAGCTAAGACCCTCAGATCCTAGAATTTTTTTCTGCTAGACCATATTGATTCATCTCCTTTTTTTCAAGAGAGTTAAATCATTTTAAAGATGGAGAAGAGAGACAGACACATATGGAGAAACAGAGACAAAAAGAGAGAAAGATCCAGTGCCTCTAAGGACTATTATTTAGAGCTTCATCCTTATAAGTCCAAAAATCTGTCTCATATCCAGTTTTAAATATATCAGCACAAGCTCATTTTCTCTATTATTTTTTGGTAAATATAGACAGGTTGGGAGAATTTTTTCTTTACGTGATTTTTTTTTTTTTTTTTTAGTGATAATCATTATTTCTTTTCTCTCCTATTATCAAAGATAGTTAGCATCCTAAAAACTGGAAAAAAATTGTTTTTCCAACACTGCTACATTATTGCATGTACTAACTTGTGTATCATGGCATTGTAGATCATTGTTATAATACTTAATATAGTTATTTATACTTTAAAAAATAGCTTCCAAAATATTGCTAACAAAATAGAATATAATGCTGGTTTTACATAATAGGCTTTCAAGGTGAAAAGTTAAAAAAAAAATCCAGAGTTATAGTATAGCTTTTTTTTTTTTTTACAATTTTAATGAATGTAATATTTTTAATTTTATTTATTTATTTTATTGTGATTTGGGTGAAGATTTACAGAGCAAATTCACTTTCCATACAGCAGTTCACATATACTTTGTCTCATGTCATTGACCACAGTTTATCACAATGCAACAGCTCCCCTCCCACTTCCTCCCCATAGTTACCTCTTCCCAGTATCCATCCCTCCATGGACTCCTGCCCCCTGAGCTATCTCCCTGTGCATAGGCAGCCCTTCTCTCTCCCATGATTGTTCTCTCCAAGGAGTGTATCTACTTGAGGTAAGTGTTCAACTCCTATGCCTGTGTTCTGTTTGGCCGGAAACCACAGGTGTGGGTTTAATTCCAGATCTGAAGGGCAGCTGGGGGCCATAGTCTCAGTGGTTCCACCAGGCTCTATCAGACCAGCAAACCTGTTCCCCACTTTTTTTTTTTCCCTCCAAATGATTTTGAGTTTTGTTCCGTATTGTTCTCCCTCTCTATCAAGGGTCTCCTACATAGATCCCCTTCCAAGTGGATGACACTGGTAGCCGGGCACCATCTAGTTCTTCTGGTCTCATAGTCGTATAGGCTGCAGATCGGATGGTGTACCAGTCGCTAGGACTAATTGTTTCCATGAATTTTGGTTTTCTTCATTCTTCTTTGCTCTGGATGAGGAGAGACCCATCGTTGCATCTAGATGGCAGCTTGCTAGCTTTTAAGATCCCAGTCACTACTCGCCAAAGTAGGAGGTGGAACAATGTTTTGTATAGTATGTTATGCCAATTGAGCTTGATGTCCCCTGCGACTATGGTCCCAAGCTCACAGGTTCAGCTACTCAGTCCCTCTGGGTAGCTGGCTGTGACCAAGTAGTGACCACAACCTTGCCACTTGTCAGCTCTACTTGGGAATTCTGATCATTCACATAAACTTACAGGACCATTGTCTGCCAACCCTATATATGTTGTTGGATACCCTCCCCATTTCATAGACATATCTAATTGTTTAGCCTGTCTGCCCATCTATCCACCCATATACCCATGTTTGCCTTCACTGACAATGCAGTACTGTGTGGGCAAAAGGGTTCGTATTTGTTTTCTATACCTCCCATGCACCTCTCTCTGTCTTTCTCATCCTCAGTGGTGTCATATTAGTCACTCACATTTGGTACATTGCCCTTCTCTTCACCCAAATCAATACTTATCTCTATCAAGAGTTACAGTATAGCTATTTTTAAGGTCAGGAACCTTAGTCTGTCTTAGCATTAAGTAGATGATAATTCTGCTGTATAACTTTCTGGTTTCTATTTTTTTTCTTCCATGATTCAGTAAGTATGTGAGGTCAATAAGTAATCATAAATAATCATAAATTTTCCAGAATGTGTTTCCTGGAATTACTAATTTTCTTTCAGGAATTTTCTGTTAACATCACTGAAGATTTTATTGAGCATCTTTCAGAAGGGGCATTGGCAATTGAAGTATATGGCCATAAGGTGACTGATCCTCGGAAGAACCCAGCTCTGTGGGATTTGGGAATTATACAAGCAAAAACACGTAGTCTCCGAGACAGGTGAATTATAGATATCTATCTGATTCCATTGAAAATTTTTTTTTAAAAAAAGTTGAATACTGCCATTTATAAAGGTTACTATCTTCTGAATATGACCAGTATTCCAGAGATAGGTGTTGTCTCCAGGGTGTTAATAGCATGGGTAAACCTTTTTAGGGAAGTGAATTTTGAATAGTGATGGAAGGAAGCTAAATTTGTAGGTATTGAGTTGGGTACAACTCAACGGCACATAACAACGACGACAGTAAAATTAGGTTTTTAGAGAATAGTTAGCTTATCATTTTGAATAACCTGTAGAGAGAATCGATCAAGATCTACTGTGGTATTCAGATTCATTACTCTGCCTTTAGTTCACAGCTCTTTTTAAGTGGCATCACTGATGAAAAGAGGTAGGCTTGTTTGTTGAGCAGGATTTTGTTAGAATTAAAATGAGACAGAAATACCACGTTTTTCATCTAATTATAAAAGAGAATCAGATATTATATTGTTTTCTATTTAGAGTGTATGTTAGTAAATACTAAATAGAAGTTGAGAATTTTTTCTTGATTCTCGTACAAATTTAATGAAAATTTTTTTAAAGTTGTTAAAGCATTTATTGCTGCTTCAGTTTATCTGTACCAGGATATTTATTGTACTTGCTTCTGTACATGTAATTAAAATGTTTAGATTTTTGAGTAAACATTTTGAAATATTTATAATTTTATCCTTTTGGAAAAATTAAGCTATTTTTAGTTGCGATATTAAGATTGTTTAACTTTGGTTTTAACTAATTTTGCTAATATGTACTTGATTATTGCTTATTGAACTATACTTGGTCCTTCTGAGTTACTCTGTTTGGAAATATTTATTATTGTTAATTCTCATATGTAAAATCCTAACCTGCCTTTATTTCTTTGTTTAGAGAAATTTTATTCTTGAATTACAGTTATCATGTGTATGTTATGGTGTTCTAATAATACCTATTGCCTGAATATACCACATAGTGAAATAGAAACATATGATATGTGATTTTCCAAGAGCTTCAACTGTTTCCTAGATGGAGTGAAGTCACCAGGAGAGTAGAATTCTGGGTTCAAATCCTGGAGCAGAATGAGAATGGTGAATACTGTCCGGTAGAAGTGATTTCTGCCAAGGATGTACCAACAGGAGGGATTTTCCAGCTCCGGCAGGTAACAAAATTGTGAATATTATTTAAATGTTAAATTCTTTCATATTAGAAAGTTTAGCATTGGATTCCTTTTAGCAGAAATGTCAGTGAAAATGAAATCTCGACTGGCCAAGTCCATTTCTTATATTAAAATTGTCTCCTACTTGAGGTGTATTTTCTTTCATTTTCAAAACTATTGCTATTTATAGTATTTTTTTTAAAAATAATATTTTAAAAGAAGCTCTGTTAAGGTTAAATAAGAAAAAAAGACAGACTTTTTTTAAAAAAACTTATATTGATTGTGGTAAATAAAACACACACATTTCAAACAGCATTGTTGTTGTTGTTGTTATGTGCCCTCGAGTCGGACCCGACTCATAGGGACCCCTCCTTGGGTTTCCGAGGCAGTATCACTACGGAAGTAGATTGCCCCATCTTCCTTCCCAGGAGTGGCTGGTGGGTTTGAACTGCCAGCCTTCTGGTTAGCAGTCAAGCGCCTTAGGCACTATGCTACCAGAGCTCCAAACAGCATTAGAACACTTATTAAGATGAAGAGAAGCAGTATGACTTGGTAGAAAGAAAAAGGACTTTAGAGTCCACCCTGCTTAAATTCAATCCTGGCTTTACCATTGCTTAGCTGCATATCCATAAGCAAGTTAAATAACCTCTCAGTTCTTTTTCGCTTAAGGTGGGGATGATACCTGCTTCACGGGATTAGTGTGAGAATTAAGAGAGATCCTTTGTTTATTTAAAGCACAGTGCTTGAGACACTGGAGGAGTAAATATATGTAAACTAGTTACATATGTCTACATGCCAGAGGTTACAGCAGAAAAAAATCTAGGAATCATAACCACAGGCGGATTGTGATTTGTCAGTGTTGGTGTTGCCAGTTAACAATGGGAGGAAAATCTTACTTAGTACTATTCAGTGGACTTTGCATATATGATTTGGAAATATTCTTTTAGCTATATTTTGCATTAATCCAACCCTTAATGTAGAATATTGTATCCTATGATTGTTTTCATCCTTTAAAGCAATAGTAAAATAGTAGACTAGCTCTAGGAAAGGACTGTTTGAAGGTGTTCAAATCAAAGTATGAGGAAACGTTAAAGCAAACAGAAAATTTTCTGAACGATTTAAGTTTCTGAAAGTTTTAGAAGGAGGATAATAAAGACTTGCTTTGAACACATAAATGGATGAAAATTAGTTTTAGCAAATTCATTTCTGTATCTGGGCAAGGAATTAAAAGCACAAAAAAAATTAGTTTAAAGTACGATTTTATATATATATATAATAGAATTTTTTTGTTGTGATTTGGGTAAAAGTTTACGGAGCAAATTCATTTTTCAGACAACAGTTCATACACATTTTGTTTCATGACATTGATTGCAATCCTCATAATGTATCAGCTCTCTTCCCACTATATATATTCATGGGTATAGTCCCATTCATCTTCCTACCCCTGCTCAGCTTGAGTGTCTGGCTATGTATCCATTCAAAGGGTATTGCTACTACTATTATTGGGAGACTGGGTATGTAAGAGTATTTACCTTTTTTCCCTTTAACTCTTAATGCTCCTCACTGAATCTTTTAACTGCCTTGACCTTTTTTGCTAACCTCCCCCTTATTATATATTGCCTTTCCCTTCAGACATGTTAATACATGTCTACCTTCTAGTTAGCATAGTGGCTAAAAGCACTTGACTGCTAACCAGAAGGCTGGCGGTTCAAACCCACCAGCCACTCCTCGGAAGAAAGGTTGGGCAATCCTACTTCTGTAGTGATACTGCCTTGGAAACCCAAGGAGGGGTCGCTATGAGTCGGGGCCGACTCGATGGCAAACAACAACAACAACAACAACCTTCTAGTTATTTATCCTTCCTTTCCCTTCCATCCTTGGTAACCTTCAGTAAATTATTCTTTCTGTTTGAAAATGTTCTGCTGCCTTTTTGAAGTGGTCTCATAAAATATTTGTCCTTTTGTGATCGACTGATCTCACTCACTGAGCTCTGGTAGCATAGTGCCTAATGCACTTGACTGCTATCCAGAAGGCTGGTGGTTCAAATCCACCAGCCACTCCTTGGAAGGAAGTTAGGCAATCTCCTTCCATAGTGATACTGCCTTGGAAACCCAAGGAGGGGTTGCTATGAGTCAGATCTGACTTGATGGCACATAACAACAACAACAATCTCACTCAGTGTAATGCCCTCTAGGTTCATCCATGTTATGAGATGTTTCACAAATTCATTATTCTTTAACATTGCGTGGTCTTCCATTGTATGTATGTACTATAGTTTGTTTATACATTTATCTGTTGATGATCACTTAGATTGCTTCCATTTTTTTTTTTTTTTTGTGGGATATTTTTTGGAAAAACCTGGGTTTATTTTTTTATGTATTGACTCTTAAAAAAAAGTTTTTTTTTTTTTTTTTTTTTTTTAAAGAATGTGAGTGTTGACCTGAATACTAAAAGAATCATTTCAAGGGGTGGAAAGGTATTTCATATATAGATGGCAAATATAAAGACACAGAGGCTGGAATTAGGTAAGTGTAGGTAGAAAATGGAGGCTCTAGTGGTGTAGTACCTAAGGCATTTGACTGCTAACCAGAAGGCTGATGTTTCAAACCCACCAGCCACTCCTCAGAAGGAAGGTTGGGCATTCTACTTCCGTAGTGATACCGCCTTGGAAACCTGAAGAGGGGTCACCGTGAGTTGGATCTGACTCAATGGCAGTGAGTTTGGTTTGTTGGTTTGGTAGGTAGAAAGTGAAATGTAAGAAGTGTTGGAAAGCAGCAGGAGAAGAGGTCAGAGTAGCATGTGTCAGCTAGTTAATGAGGGCCTTGAATACTATGCTTACTTAAATTTAATATGTTAGAAAATTAGCAGCTATTGTTCTTTAACAGGAAAGTGACAGAATACAACAAATTTATCTATTTATTTATTCTACAACTATGTATTGAGTCACATGTGATGTGACAGTCACATGTGCTAAGTAGGTTTAGGCCTATTATGGGTAAGATAAATATAGTTTTTTGGTCTTGGATCATAGAGTAGGAGAGACTGATGTTGATTAAATAATCCCACAAACAAATTTTAAAAAATGCAACTGTGATTAGTTCTTCTAAGTACATTACATCATGAAAATTTGTAACATGGAGATTTGACCTACTCCAGGGTTATTGGGAAGGCTTTCCTGAGGGAGCCATAGGGAGCTAAGATCTGAGAGATGAATAGAGAACTGGGCAAATTGAGGGGTGACTATGCAAAGAGAAGGGAATATGTAAAGCCTTATGTGGGGAACTTAGAGAAGGCCTTTGTGCCTGAATGAGAGAGTACAAGCAAAATGTAAGTTTTGAGACAAAGCTGAAGAGACAGGTAAGTAATGTTGGGCCTTACAGGTCTTTTAGACATTTGTATTTTTCAAAAACCACTTTGTTTCTAGGATAAAGAACATACTGAAGGGGAGAAAAAAATAGTTATTGGCAAACCAGGAGGGAAAAAACAAAAACAAAAACAACAACTAGTATGGCACCTCACCTAGAGAGTTTGGACTATGGTGGTTAAAGGGGAGAGATAAAGAGAAATACATATTGAAAGATATTTAAGGATAGGATGTGTAGAACTGAACTGGAGTGAGGGAGGTGCTATGATTATACAGATGGTAATACCATTCATTGGGATAGCACCACTGGAGGAGACCAGATTTTGGCATAATAACATGAATTCAGTTTTGATTAAATTGAATTTAAGGAATCTTTGAGATATCCAAAAAGAGATATCGTACAGTCTGGACCTCAGAGACAAGGTCTGTGTTGGAAGCAAGAATATATGAGTTGTCTATATAACTGTAATTGAAACTAGGCTGAAGGTGAGATTATTGAGAGGGAATGAGCACAATGTGAGAAGAAAAGAGGACCTACAACTGAGCCTTCTGTAACCCCAGCACTAATTACCGAGTAGACTTAATTGAGCCTGCAAAGAGTACTTGAGAATAAGCAGGTAGACACCAAACAGGAAAATCAGGAACCAGCTTATATCACTGAAGCCTAGTGTTTGATGGGGTCAAGCAATATAATTTTTCTAAATGTGAGCAGCTGTACATTTAATGTTAGAAACACTTGACATCACTGTGATATATGACATTTCAGAAAATTGAAATGTAGTTTTAAATGTTATATATACTTACCACCTGAAAATGATAAAACTATGGTTTCAGTAATGTACCAAAGGTCACACAAATTGTTAATGACAAAAGTGGAATTAGAATCCATGGACAATAACTGCTGTTAGGTTTAACCATATGAAATTGCTGTTTTTGTGGGTAAAAAATGGTTGAACATGAGCAATTACAAGAAGTTCAATCTAATAGTTTCAATATACTTTTCAAAGCTTTTCTATGGAACATTAAGTCAGTCCAGGATTCTTTTTCTCCTTTTCCTTCTCCTTATCCTGAAACCACCCCTGAAGTTCATACTACACTCATCACAGGCACATACTCAAAATAGGTCATTTTCTGTCATAGGCAAAATAAAAATAAGTAATTGATGTGACTAAACTATTTAAAGCAATTAAAATGTTTTCTGAGGGACTCTCCATAATATATCTCATGCATAGTCCTAGAAAAATACTAAATCAAAAGACATCAGTACTCAGTCTATTCAAAATTAGCTTTGATAGGACCAAAAAGTTGTTTAAGTTGATTTTCTTGATAATGCAAAACTCTTAAGGACTAAAGATCTGATAGAAGAGAGGAAGAGTAATTGATTTGAAGTTATAGATTAAAATTCCATTTTTCAAATTCTGTTTAAGTTCCTAAAATTTATAAGGCAATTTTGTAGTCAATAATTTGCAAATAATTTGACTGCTATTTTAAAATAATACTTCATTGTAAATATATACAGTGTCACATTGTATTTATTCTGAAGATGTGCTGAAGAAGGAACAACTATTTCTGATTAGTTCTTGAATTTGCACTTTGGTTTACAATTATTTTTATTTTGAAAATACGACAGTGATTTGAAGATAGTCTCCTCCTTATTTCTATTTATTTTTAAGAATAAATCATACTACATATGTGTTTGGTAATATTCTCTTTAACTTAATATATCATATGTTTTTTATAACAATATTTTAATGATTGCATTATAAGTATCAGTTTATTTGAACAGTTAATATTGTACATTTCATGTATATCTAAGTTTTATTATTTTTAAGATTGCTTTAGCATTCCTTAAATTATATATTTTTATATATGTATGATTATTTATTTAGAACAGATTCCTAGAAGATGAATTGATGAGTCAAAAGATATTTATATTTTTTAAGACAAATTGCCCTGCAGATAGGTTGTACCAATTTATATTCCCACCAACAATGTCTGAAAGTGTCTGTTTCCTGAATTTTGGCAGTATAGAAATTGCCTCAAAAAAAAATTGGTAGTTTAATAAATGCAAGTAGAAGTTTATCATTATTATTTTAATATGTATTTGATATTCAGTGAGTTGGTTGGCCAACTTTTTGTATTTCCTTCATTAGAATTCTTTTCTTTTAATATTTTTATTTAAAACTATATAAACCATATATTTTTTTCTGTGTCCTGATTAACTTTCTTAAAAGGTAAATGATTTTTTCTGATTAATTTATAATTTTGTATTTTAGTGCTTGAAATGTTAAGATACGGTAAGAAATGTTTTCACATCAGCCAGTAGGGGTCACTGTAAACCAAATTTTTGTGAGAATCTAATTTTAAGAAATGTAAAATTACCTTCATTACAGGGTCAGTCCAGGCGAATTCAAGTTGAAGTGAAGTCTGTGCAGGAATCTGGCACTTTACCACTAATGGAAGAATGTATATTGTCAGTTGGCATTGGATGTATAAAAGTTAGACCACTCAGATCTCCTAAAACTCATGAGACTTTCCATGTAAGTTTCTTTGCTTATTGTGCTCTTATTGAAAGCTAGAACCGGGAGAGTCTTTTGGAATTTGTCAGAAAACTGCCTTCCATGAATAATTATTTCAGTATATATCTTTTCATTTTCTTTTAATATCTTTGTGTGTGTGTGTATGTACTTGTGTATTTGCACTAAGTCCCTGGTGTGGCACATGGTTGACCTTTGCTCTGGTCCATTGCAAGCTGAGGGTTAAAACATTTCAGCCTCTATAAACAGTGCCTAGGAGCTAACAGTGATTAACCTCCTCAACTTCGCTCCACCCCTCACCAAAAACCCCCTACTGGCTCATAAAGACTATTTGCCAGCAGGTGTTTGATTTCCCCTGGTGAGTGGGAGTATAAACCCAGCAGGGAAAGTATTGTCCTGGTTCCAGAAAAGGTCAAGTGAATATACTTTGCTTTCCTATGAGAAGCTCAAGGCTTTACTCCAAGTCCCTGAAAACTATAAAACCAAAGGTGAGGGTAGGTGGGAAATGAAATTGCATATTAATCAAATTAGAAAACAAAATATAGAAACTGTTCAGATTGTTTAATGTAGCCTAATTCTTGGATTCAAAAAATCATTTTGGTTCTACATAATATATATTTTTCTTTCAGGAGGAAGAAGAAGACATGGACAGCTACCAGGTAATTTAGCACCTGCTAAGTTCATCAAATAAGATTGATTAGAATACAAATTAAACATTTTTGGATGTAACTATGCTGTTAATAATGTGCAATTAAATTTGATCCAAATAATTGCTTTTTCTTAAAACAGTGGAGAACTATCAATATGGTTCATAGACAATAAAGTACAACCTATTCGTTGTAGAAGTTTAGTGTGTCTATCCCAAATAAGTGATTTGTGACTGTTATCTTTTTCCAAATGTAGCTCTCTCAGGTTCCCCAAAGATCCACAGCCTCATCCTTGTACTTTTTCTCTCCTTGAGTGGAGTTACCACTCCTTTTTTCTAATATCCTTGGTTTATACTGTGCTTTAGTCAAGCCAAACCCCCTAAGTATTTTCTACACTTTACAGCTCATCTCCTTTTTCCACATCAGAAGCCATATGCATGTTTTTTGGTTTTCCTGATCTCCTGTAGGATTTTGTTTATGGGTGATACATTTTATCTTGTTAGTTTTGGCTCATCCTTTAGGACTGTGTGAGAGCTCTCTGAATCCTGATTATGTCATCCAGTGTAGTCACTGTCCTGGTTTTCTCTCATTCTAATTTGATAAAAATGTCTGCCTTCCTATAAGTCACTAATAAAAATATTGTATCAGATAGGCTTAAACACAGAGTCTTATGGCACAACAGTAGAGGCTTCATTTTAACCTGACATTACTCCATTAATTACTGTTCTTTGGATGTGATATTTCAGTCATCTATGATTTCATGTAAGTGTATCCATTGTACTTTTCTCCATCTTGTCCATGAGAGTGTCATAAATTATTTTGGTCAAGTACCTTAGTGAAATCCAGACATACTGTATCTGCAGCATTCCACTGACCTACCCAGTCTTGTAACTCTATTAAGAAAGGAAATGAGGTAAGACTGGCATGCGTTCAGGTGTTGACTGGTAGAGTTGTTGGTCTGTCAATAACACACACACACACACCCTGAAAAAAAAAGAAGTATTTACATGACATTCAAAGAGAGTAGTGAAACATGTTGAAGGTAAAACATTTGAAGAATGCTGATGATAGTGCTGTTGTTGTTGTTATGTCGGCCCTGACTCATAGTGACCCCTCCTTGGGTTGCCAAGGCAGTATCACTATGGAAGTAGATTGTCCAACCTTCCTTCTGAGGAGTGGCTGGTGGGTTTGAACCACCAGTCTTCTGGTTAGCAGTCAAGTGCCTTAGGCACTATGCTACCAGAGCTCCTGATTGTAGTGCTAAGGGATATAAATTAGAAGATTATTGTGTACTATTTGTGATTTTTATCCAGCAAAGAGACCTCTTAAAAGATCTTAGTTGCCAGTAATTGGGCCCATTAGAATTAAAACTGGTTCTGGGTACCAGAAAATGTTCTTTTAGAAACAGTCTTTACTCTAGAAAATAATGGTTTAAATTCTGAGAGTTTTTATTCTGACTTATGGTTGGAGTCAAGTGGTGGTGGTAATGAAGAAATTACTATATAATACTTTACATTTTTGAAGCATGTTAGAGTAGGATACAGCATTAGTTTTAGATGTATTGTCATGGCATTCTATTTAGTATGATTTACCTTTTTTTTCTTCTAGGACAGAGATTTAGAGAGACTACGTAGAAAATGGCTGAATGCATTAACAAAACGTCAGGAGTACTTAGATCAACAGTTACAGAAGCTTGTCAGCAAACATGGTAGGAAAAGCAAATTGAATATTTTCCTCCACTTCAAATTAGTAGATAATTAGTCCTCAGATTTATTGTAGCCACATAAATTAAGAGCCAGATGAACACGTGAATAATGGGATTGGTGAGTGCATATAAATGTTTACTCTTTTGTTTGTGTCATATTCTTTCTAAAGAACATTTATTTACCCATTTATTATGATATTCCTATGTAACCACTTACCCCAATGAAAGAGAAAAAACAACATTGTTCCTCAAATATTTTAAGAAATGTGGTAATATTTCTTAAGTAAAGCATTCGAGTCCTTTGATTCTCGAGCAAATAATTGTTTTATAATTCCACTTCAGGCTTTCCATGGGTTGAAGATGACCTTTTGGAAAGAGTACACCTAATCTCTCTAGTTTTAAGTTAGCTGGAAATTTTTTCCTACAGATAACCAGTTATTGGTAATAGAGAAGTTTTAAGTTTCCAGAAAGCCCTCATCTACCAAAACCTGAAATACATCTTTTACTGAGGATGAAAGCATGAAGGACAAATGAGATCTCTTTACTTCATTCCCATTCCTTATGTTCTAGATAAAACAGAGGATGATGCTGACCGTGAAGCTCAACTTCTAGAGATGAGGTTGACTCTAACCGAGGAAAGGAACGCGGTAATGGTCCCCTCTGCTGGCAGTGGGATTCCAGGGGCTCCAGCAGAATGGTAAGAATACTAGAGTAGATCTTTTGAAATTCTAAATAATTGCCAGATTTTAGTATGAATTTTGCCTGTGCTTTAATTCATGGGAGATTCATAATAGCATATGAAGAAAAAGTTATTTGAATTAGAGGAACTGTTAAATTATTTTCATGAATAACTGTGGCCTAAAACTGCATTTATTGAATAATATTGTTATCGGCCAAAGTAATTAAGATTTTTGGGAATCTAAATCAATATTTAGTACCACTACACTTACATTAAAAAGAAAGTTAATATGTTAATTTCTTAGGGTCAATCCCTTAAAAGACTGTTCTATCACAACAAAATTTATCTTCCAGAGTTCTTGGATTTTGTGCTGACTTAAACTGTACTGTCAGCAAATGTTCTATGCCACTTTATAGATGTTAAAAATAGTAAATTAAGCTACGTGGAACCCTCAAGTATATTATTTTGTAAGAAAATAAGTTTAAACAAGGGGATTTCACTTATGAACAGGTGTCTTATAATAAGTTTTAGTATCAGAGACTGATGATTATACATAAAAACAGTGGTAAAAGGACACAGTTAAGTTTTAGTTGAATCTCTGGTGTTAAATTTTAGTAAAACCAATAACTGTCATTATTATTGACTTGACCTGTACATAATAGCCCTGAATGTGTATTAGGGCTGTATCTTGACGTACATGCTGCTGAGAAAGTCTACTTTATTGGATATGCCATTTGTTCTTTATGTTTTTAGGACTCCAGTACCTGGGATGGAAACACACATTCCTGTTATATTCCTTGACTTAAATGGTGAGTTACGAGGTGTTTTCTGAAGACTTAACCTCTTCTGACAAATTAGTGTCCAAATAACATATAAATTCTAACAAAGTTTATAGTTAGGTAATTCTGTAATCTAAAATTAGAGTCAGCTTTATATGTGCCTCAGTACTCTCATGCTTGACAAAGAATGAACTTTTTTTATAAGAATAATATTTTTATAACAGTGATAGGCATGTTCCACCATGATGCCTTCTCACATTTCATTGCTACAGTGACAGTGCTATATGTATGCTTGGTTCTCCCATCAATTTAAGATGATAGTAATGTTTTTCTATACTTAATGTATTCTCTTCTTGAATACTTAGAGAAAGACTTCTGTAGAAAGGACCAAAAACTAGTGATTCCTACATAGTTTTTTTTTTCTTCCTCTGATGTTTTCTTAGCGTTATCTAATAAATTTCTCAATTTTTATGAGTTCTTAAGACATTCATGCCTACATTGTTTGTTTTCAAACAACTGTCATTTTTATTAATTTTTTACCCTATGTGAAGAGTTTTGGTTCTAGGTCCCTGGAGGGTTGAAAGTAAAAATGAAAAGGTAGATTAAGAGGTAAAAATAAGTAAAAACTCAGCAGTTAAACTCCTAAGACATCTAAAGATGGACTGTGTATTAAAGTTATCCTAAATAGACAAGATTGGATGTCCTTGTTTTCCTTTAACTGTACTAAAATGTTTTTTTTCCTATCATGCTAAAAATGAGTTGTAATAACTGAGGTGTATAGCATCTTGTGCCATTTAGCTTCTTCGTACATATGGAAGATTTTTATACACATAGAGAATGATACTTAGCTACTTCTACCATCTGTCTACCTGATGGGGTGGGTACTTTTTAAAATTTTACTGCCACAAGGTTCTATCCTACCTTGTTCTCTGGAGCCTGGGAGATAGAAGTTTACTTCGGCCTATTCTTATGTTATGATTCTGAGATGATTGAGGTTGGGGAGGGGAAGGTGAATAAGAAAATGGAGAAGAATAAACTTAAATTAAGCTCCTGATTCAAAGATAGGATCAGAACCTTGTTCAGCATTATGAACATTCTTGGTCCTCACAAACCTACATACTAGAAGAGGTACTATGTATGCCTATTCACAAGCTTAAGATGGTTAGGGAGTTGGGAGATAAGCTTCGAGTTGAATAAATAGAGTGCCATGGGGCAACCTTTTGGTTTCTAGCTCATTTTTCCATCCAGCTGATCAATCCTTTTCTTATACTTAACTGTCAGGTAACAGAAATCATTCTCCCTTACTTTCATTTCTTCTCATACTTTTAAAATGGAACAACAAAGAGCAGTACACTAAAAGATAGGGAAATTTGGGTTCTAATCCTGTCATTCACATTTATGAGCTGTGACTTTGGGTACCCTCTTGGGTGTCTTGGCTTCAGTTGCCTTCCATGTAAAATAAGTCAATAGATTGGGTAAGATAATTTCTTGAGGCACTTTTTGTCTTTAAGATTTGTGAGCTCTTTAATGGTCATCGTTAGTGTTACATAAGATTTCAGAACAAAAAGCAAATGAAATTTAAAGCAGAAGAATTTTAATAATCACATGGAAATTTAGCTGATAGAGGTTATCTTTTAGAATGATCTCAGTATTTAATGGAGCTTTTTGCTTTTAGCTGATGATTTCAGCTCTCAGGATAATCTTGATGACCCAGAAGCTGGTGGATGGGATGCTACCCTCGCTGGGGAAGAAGAAGAAGAATTCTTTGAACTGCAAATTGTAAAACAACATGATGGAGAGGTAAAGAAAGAATTTAGATAAAAAGCAGTTTCGTTAACCTTTCCTTGAGCATGGTAATAGTTTCAGTGCTTACATTTCTCAAAAATGTATAAATGAAAACCTTTCACTGTGACTTCCAGAAAGAATGGAACTTGAATATCAGATTACACCCTTTAACTTTTTAGTTACTCTCTTGGAAAGGAATTTGTGTTAGTATTCATAGTTCATATCGGCATTGGTCCACTTCCTAGATAAAGTGCTTTATTCTGTTCCTTAACGAGTAAGAAGCAGAAGTAAATGCTGGTGAAGTCCATGGAGATAAAATGACATCTTTGGGATTTGCTTTGAAATTTTTCAATAAAGAATGCTTAAAAGGGAAAAAAAGAGTAGATGAAACAAATATGGCAAAATCTTGATAATGATTGAATATGGGTGATGTGTATACAATGGAGGATGTATTCTCTAGTTTTAAGTATATTTGAAGCATTTATATTCAAAATTTTGAGGAAAGAAAGCTGATGTGATGCACTGAGGAGACGTCATCACTTAGTGGTATTCCTGACTAAAGGGCAAAATTTGAGTCTAAAATGAGGAGACAAAAAGACAAACCCAATTGAGAAACAGTCCATGAAACAATAGGGTTGTACCCTTTCAGAAGTGACAAAGACTGAGGAACTATTCCAGGTTATAGTGGACTAAAAGAAATGGCAACTAATGGTAATTTGTGATAGTGTTTTGGGACAGTAGGAAAAATATGAATATGGACTGTATATTACATAACAGAGTTGTATCATTGTTAAATTTCCTGTGATGATAATTGTTCTATGGTTAAGTAAGAGGGTGCTTTTGCTCTTAGAAAGTACTTACTTCACTATTTGGGAATGAAGAGTAATATGCTTGCACTTTACTCTAATGTGGTTCAGCAATAATAATAAGTGTGAGTGTGTATGTTTGTGTATATGTAATATGAAGAGAAGCAAGTGTGGTAAAATGTTTATAGTTGTTAGCTGTAGAAGAAAAGTGTACAGGAGTTCATTGTACTAAATTTGCAACTCTATGTTTGAAAAGTTTTCAAAAAGAAAAAAATTTAAAAGCAAGCAAGATAGAAACATTATGCACTATACTTCCCAGAGTAAAGTAATTGGGGCCCACATTACAGTCTTTTGAGGGCAATTCTCATAGTAGAACTTGCTTGTGACTGGCATATGCCACCTCAGCTCAAGGTGAGATGGTTTCATTGAGAGGGTTTTTGTTTATAATTGAAGAGGGAAATGTATGTTCTTTCTGCCTTTTCTGCAGGTAAAAGCAGAAGCCTCCTGGGACTCTGTGGTACATAATTGCCCTCAGCTCAGTAAAGGCACACCTTCAGATGAGCGAGTGTTTCTCATTGTGAGAGTGACAGTCCAGCTTAGCCATCCAGCTGACATGCAGTTGGTGTTACGCAAACGAATTTGTGTCAATGTTCATGGTCGGCAGGTGAGTTATTAGTCTTAGTTGAAGAAAAGACTTTAATCACAGATCCAACGTGATGGTAGGGCTTCAGAATGATTGTCCAAATATGGTCTGTGAAGCATTGAAACTTTTCTTTTTAAGGTGATTGTTATAGTCCTGTGACCGCATGTGTTTCAGTCCCTTAACATGTTATCCTGGCTTACTTCTAAACAGTATAAAATTGATATACTGAGTCTCTCTTATGGCAAATATCACAAATTATTCTTTTGGGTGCCAGAGAGCCTTGTCAAGGAAAAGTTCAGTTTTTGTCTTTTGATCTGGGTCCTACCAGATAGGAAGATTCACTGGCAGATCAGCTGTTTGTCCATTAGCATTGTATTTCTTACCCTCTGCTTTTCATCATTTCCTTTCAGGCATCTCTGCTAATTCTTTGATTCTTATATTTGGAGAATGAACTCTATAAGTGAGTTCAGGATAAAAAGATGAATAAGAGCTAGTTCTTGTCCTTACAAAGCCATAGTCTATTTGCATATGTAGATATATAAATAGACAACTACTCTATATGTGGTAAGTGCTGTAATGTAAGAGTATACAAAGAACAGTGAGATACAGGTGAGAGAATGATGAATTCAGGCAGAGGAAGTCAGGGAAGGTTTCATAGAGAAGGGTAGCATTTGAGCCAGCAGTTTACTTAGAAGAGGCATTGTGAGCCCTTTTAGGAACCTGATGCAGGAGACTAGATCATTGTCAGGAGTGTAGAGAGCAACACACATTCAAAGCAACGTGATCAGCCACCATATTTGAGCCAGACAGCATTGTTTCCAACTCTGCTGATAAAGAGATTTGGTTGCTATAGCACAAACTTCTTTTTTTTTTTTAAAAAAAAAAAACAAAAACCCAAACCTACTGCCACTGAGTTGATTCCAACTTGTAGCCATCCCCATTGGGTTTCCAAGGCTGTAAATCTTATGTAAGTAGATTACCTCATATTTGTGCCACAGAGCAGATGGTGGGTTTGGACCTATGGCCTTCTGGTCAGCAGCCAAGTGCCTTACACACTATACCACCAAAGCTCCTTATGCAACATGCATACTGCCCTTGTTTTCCAGAAGGGAGATTAAGTTTCTAGCAGGGCATCAACCCGTAATTTTTCCCCTTCCAATTATCATTCTGATACACACAAATTTTAAAAATTTGGATCCATTCCAGTTTTGCTTTGCTGGCCATAATTGAACTGGGAAGAACTGGTTCGAAGCCTTGGATGAAAATACATCTTTTCATTTAAAAGAGCACAGTCATGGCTGACAGACTCCTAGATGTAATCTCCATCCCTGAAAATTAATCTTTAGTTCTAAATGTCACACTGATATCAATCTTTGAAATGAAAACTGGCATTAATGCTGTTAAAATTGCAGCTCTTTAACTTGGCAATCCAACATCAATAAAATGCAGGTCATAAGGTTAGCTATAGATGGATATGGTATGTCACCCATTCACTCTCTCTGTCTCCCCTTTCTCATAAGTCTGCAGAGAATTGGATAAGACATGCAGCTTGTGAGGAGCATTTTAAGAGTTCTTTTCCATTTTAAAATTAAAGATCCTGGCTGCTAGGCACTGGGACCTATCTGGCAAAACTGTCATTCCTACAGAATCATTAGCAAAAAGTTACATTGTGGAGTCACCAAGTTTTACCTCCTCCTTCTTCTTTTTTTTTCAATTGTAGGGGGAAGGGAATTGTCAAAATCTCCCTATTTGAGATGATTTGGAAGTATTTTCAGGCACACTGTCATCCCTCCCAATTTCAGATTTTCATTCCTAAAAATTGCTTCTCTATAGCAAGAACAAGGACTTTCTTCTCATCCTAATACATCCAATTCAGCCTCCCTGTTGTTGTTGTTGTTGTTATGTGCCGTCAAGTCGGCCCCGACTCATAGCGACCCCTCCTTGGGTTTCCGAGGCAGTATCACTACGGAAGTAGGATTGCCCAACCTTCCTTCCGAGGAGTGGCTGGTGGGTTTGAACCGCCAGCCTTCTGGTTAGCAGTCAAGTAGTTCCATACAAATAGAAAACAAAAAAGTAAGATAATAATAGCTTTCATACCTCCTCCAGTCACCTATATTGAAGAAGCTATAGCTGTGTTTTGGCCAATGCAATTGCTAGTAGCTCAGCATTGCATTACTGAAGTTGAGAGAGTAAAGGAATAAAATAAATGGTATATTTGCATTCTCAGAGTCTAAAATCTTACAAAAAATTAGCTAAAGATCACTGAATAGGAAAGAGATTATTGTTAAGTAGATTTGTGAAATTCTATATTTCTTAGATGAAAGAACTTGATTTTTCTATTTTTCTTTTGGGGGTTTTCACATATTTTGACTTTTATTTTGCATGGGGAAAAAGATTCAATGCCAATATGATATTCTCTCCTTATCTTTATTCACCAACTGTATTCTGCCCTCATCCCTGCTCTCTTCAACCTCTACAGGATATTCAGTCTTAGTAGCGTCTTCAAATGAGTCATCTATGCATTAATTCAACAGTTCAATTCTTAACTGTGTAAAGAGCACAGTCAGCATAAACAATGACCATGCACTCTTAAATCATTCTTTGTAACGATCCTACTTTGGTCGAGAATTTAATGCCTGAACTTGTCAATATTCATGGTACAAGATGTCCATTCTACTGCCAAAAGAAAAGGGAGGGGAGTGTAGTACTCACCAGTTGTTGCTTTTGCTTGTCTCTTAGAAGGTCGTTTTATTGTATAGAAGCTGGCAGTCTTATTTCTCTAGCATTTAAGCAGAGATAAATGCCTAGTATTAGTCTCTAGAATTTAAGAGTCTGTACTTTTCATGTATTGGGTATTGGACCTGTCTGCCATACATTGCAGGCATCTAATAAGTTGGGGAAACTGTATTTGGTGATTTGGATTCCTCTTGCTTATATTAGAAAGATGCTTTTGTTTTCTTTTGGTTAGAATGAATGCATTATCTTTTATATTGTCTTATTTGTGAATGTAAAAATAATTTTCAAGATGGAAAACTATTATCTTCTATTTTGTTTTCCTCTAGGGTTTTGCTCAGAGTCTTCTGAAAAAGATGTCTCATCGAAGTTCTATTCCTGGCTGTGGAGTCACTTTTGAAATTGTTTCTAATATTCCAGAGGTGAAGGATCATATGAAATTTGACTATACTAAAAATACATTGTTTACTTAAGAAGAGCTAACTCCCTGAAAAGTCACCTACCCAGGATATATTGATTAAATTAAAATATATATTTAGAAAAATGCTGTAGATTTTCAGAATAGCTTCCTCCTAATCTTAACTCCACTGATAGTAAAATGTACTTGTAGCTCTAAAGCTCTGTTTTAGTATTTTGTTAAAGAATGGAAAAAGGCATAAGATACTAATATTATAACCTAAGAAGGGAGGTTGCATGGCATGGAGAGTAAGCACTTCATTTTGAAGTCAAGCAGAAATCTTGCTTCTGTTCCTTATTAGTGATGTGAACTTGTGTAAGTTATTTAGAGCCTATATTGTTTTCCTTTCATTCATTTTTCAAATGGGGTTAATAATATCTTCTGCACAGGATTTTTTTTCTTTGACACAGTGTGTGTGAATTATTCTACACATACTGGACAATAATTGCAGTTGCCATTATTGTTAATACTACAGTGTTGTTGTTGTTGTTGTTTGCTGTCGAGTCGGCCCCGACTCATAGCCACCCCTCCTTGGGTTTCCGAGGCAGTATCACTACGGAAGTAGGATTGCCCAATCTTCCTTCCGAGGAGTGGCTGGTGGGTTTGAACCGCCAGCCTTCTGGTGAGCAGTCAAGTGCCTTAGGCACTATGCTACCAGAGCTCCTACAGTAGTTACTACTAGTAGTAGTTACTACTATTTTATTTATTTTATTTCTCTTTCTGAACTGATAGAGATATTCAGAGGAATCAGACAAATGGAGTTCAAATACCTCTGATAGAAGCTTGTTGGAGGAGAAGATGTGCTTAGATGTGCTTCTTGATATTTACTCCTTGGATTAGAGAGCTTTCTTTATCTACCCAGTCATTGGCCTAGCTGGGTAATGGAGGCTTCCCTTATAGGGACAGGTTGCTTCTTGCATGGTGAAGGAGAAGTGTGAGTCCTAAGGAAGAAACTCTGTGAAAAGGAGAAAGAGCAGTTCTTTCTTTAGTCAGGATCAGAAAGAGTGAGTAAAGAGGTGGAGACTGCACGATCCTGGGAGACGCCAAACAAGACCATGAGACATGGAGGGGAACACTCCCTCCCAACCACAGTGCTGTTCTCTTCATTTGAGAGCCTGCTATTTGTTGATTGACTCAATTGAGCATATGAACAATAGGTAGAAAATGTATGTTTTTAATGCAGAAAGGTTTTTGGAAGGTAAAAGGTAAATCACCCAAGTTTTGTTTTAGATTTCTTGTCTTTCAAAACACTTTTCCTTACAAATAATGTCAAATAATGACTAGTATTTTTCCCAAATCTTTGAAGTGTTAGACTTTATATAATAAAAATGAATTATTTTAATATTTAATTTGTAGCCTACTGTACATTTAAAAAATTAAGCCTATTTTCAGCGTTAGACTAGCTATAAAATCTTGCATCTATAGTAGATCAGTCTGGTTGTTCATTCCCTCTTGTAAATATTCTTATATGTTCTTTTCTGTATCTAAACATTTTGTATGTTTTTCCAGTTGTTTCCGATCTTAAGTCTTATAACTTACAGTTTTCTTATCCGTATAGAAGTGTTTTTATTTTTCACGTAGTGTGGTTTTTAAAGGGAGGAAGTGTGGGGAAAACATCTTAAATATAAATATAAATATATAAGTTAAATATATAACCTCAGTTAAAGATTGAACTACCTGGTATAATTAGCTAACCATCTAAATCGCTAGGTATTATTTTCACTTTATCAAATCCTACTGATAAAGAAAGAAAAATTGAAACTTAAAACTTAGAGTGTAAGGGCTAGACTTGATTTCTTTTTTTTATTTAAAAAATAAAAATAAAAAGATTCCTTAATAAGTAGCTAGATTTCACCATGAAAAAGTCCCCAAAAGTCATTTGTGTTCTCTATTGCAGAAGCTGGGAGCTCTGGTAGCACAGTGCCTAAGGCACTTAACTGCTAACCAGAAGGCTGTCGGTTCAAACCCACCAGCCACTCCTCAGAAGGAAGGTTGGGCAATGTACTTCCATAGTGATACTGCCTCGGAAACCCAAGGAGGGGTCTCTGTGAGTCAGGTCTGATTGGACAGCACATAACAACAATAGCATTGCAGAAGCTATTAGGGCATGATGGCAAAAAAACAAAAAAAAGTGTTTATAAGTAAGAGAGCAACAAGAGACAATTTATCTCTCTCTCCTTATAAAGTAAAGATAATGCCTATTTGTTCTGCTCTGACACCTGAAATATTGTGTGTTAGGTAGTGAAAAGAATACTCCTACCAGGAGTCAGGAGACCTAAGTTCTATCCTTGACTCTTTCACTAATTTAGTGGTCACCTTCTTTCATCATCCATAAAATGAGGATGATTCCTTCTTTTCAGAATTATTACTGAGCCCAAATGAATTAACTGTAGGTGACCAAGTTTCCTGAGCTTTAAACCATTTTAAAAATTCGTTCATTTTTAGCTATTCTAAGGCTCATTTAAATTTTAAAAAATATCTCTGAAGGTAGAATGTGTCTTAAAATTGATGGTATATTAAAATTAATTGGCAGAGTTTCTTTTTTAAATCTCATTGGTATATAAAATAATGTTTTGTTTTACAGTTGATGACATCTTAAAATACATTATAATATGGATAAATATTTTATAGTTTTTGATGTTATTGTAACAGATTCACTAGTAATTAACATACTGATTCTCCCCAAGTTGTTGTTGTTGTTGTTGTTAAGTGCTTTCGAGTCGTTTCCGACTCATAGTGACCCCATGCACAGCAGAACAAAACACTGCCTGATCCCGCGCCAGCCCCACAATCCCTGCTATACTCGAGCCCATCATCACAGCCACCGTATCAATCCATCTCGTTGAAGGCCTCCCCCTCTTTCGTCGACCCTCCACCCTACCAAGCATGACATCCTTCTCCAAGGAATGGTCCCTTCTGACAACATGACCAAAATAGGTGAGACGAAGTCTGGCCATTCTTGCTTCCAAGGAGCATTCTGGCTGCACTTCCTCTAGGACAGATCTGTTAGTTCTTTTAGCAGTCCATGGTACTTTCAGCATTCTTCTCCAGCACCACAACTCAAAATCATCAACTCTTCTTTGGTCTTCCTTATTCATTGTCCAGCTCTCACATGCATATGAGGCGATTGGAAATATCATGGCTTGTGTCAGGCATACCTTAGTCCTCAAGGAGACATCCTTGCTCTTCAGCACTTGAAACAGTTCCTTTGCAGTTGACTTTCCCAATGCTACATGTCTTCTAATATCCTGACTGCTGCTTCCATTGGCATCGATTGTAGAACCAAGGAACATGAATTCTTTGACAATCTCAATCTTCTCTCCATTTATGATTCTCCCCAAGAAGAGTAATTTATTATGAAATAAGTTTGCTTGACATAATTAAATACATTAGTAAAGACCTGAATATCCCATGCATATGCATTTATATGCATGGGCAGTCCATGCCAGAGGAAAAGGAAGGGGTTCTACTGGAAAACACAGTGAATGAGAAATTGCCTACATATTTTTTCTTCTTGATCTGCTCTGGGCAGGCCTGTGGCCATTGCTCCTCCAGAATTGAGGGTAGGGACCAGTTTTAGAAGCTGCCATACTTTGAATATGTAATCCAGGGTAGGTAGGCTGCTTAGTAGCTGGGATTGAAATGTAGCCTTTATTATCATTCCTGTTCTCCATACCTATATCTACTTCTTACCAGGATTGTTTGGATTCCACCCTTATCAGGCTGGTCACCCTAGCTCCTCATCCCTGTCTTTTGTCCCTCAAGAGTTCCAGTGAAGAGATATGTTCCTGAATCATTTTTTTATGGTGATTATATTTCTGGCTAGCTTACAAAAGCCTTTCTACCAAGTAATTTTTTTTTTTTTTTTTGCTTGCAATGAAAATGCTTTTGTTTGCAGTGAAAATATAGCAGAAAACACTTTTGTGGAGAATATGCTGTTTCAGCTACGCATGTCTAGTCTTTTAAATTAACCTAGAAACTTAACTGTCATTTATACTACTATTTCTGCGGGAAAATGCATTGGGGTTCCAAAGATGACTTGAAAATGGAATATTTGGAATACATTTTATTTGTTAGTTTCTGAACTCTTTCTGTGTGTTCTTATATAGATCACAAAGCTTGTATAATATTTTTCTGCTGTAAAGTACTTAATTTAAACTTTTCATTGTTCAGGATGCTCAAGGAGTAGAGGAACGAGAAGCGTTAGCAAGAATGGCAGCTAACGTTGAAAACACAGCTTCTGCTGACTCAGAGGCTTATATTGAAAAATACCTCAGAAGTGTGCTGGCTGTGGAAAACCTTCTTACTTTAGATCGTCTTCGCCAGGTCTGCCAATAGAGTTGGTAGTAGTAGTAGTAGTACCAACCTAGTCTAATTCTGTGTTTGGCTTTCTGTAATTTGCAGTATTGTTACATCTAAACTTACGAGGTGTTTGTGTTAATGGAGCACATTAATTTAGATTAAATTTCTTGCCTGTTAAATCTTTGAAGATTCAAAAGCTTATTTGGAAAGTTACTTTTTCCAAGGCACCATAAATGTTATCTAGTTGCCTTGAAGTAATGGAAAAAATCTTTAATTCTTGATAATTAAAGAATATTTTTTAAAAATTCCTTGATATTGGGCAGTAATGTTGCTGAAGATACATGTAGTAATGAGGTAAAATGGGCCCTTCTTTGCTTAATTGGACATACTTGCAACAGCCATAGAGCAGATTTCTAGAAGGGGGTACTAGGAATGCCAGTGGTAAACAGAATCCATAGAGAAATATTAAACCTTATTTTACCTAGCATAATTGAGACTTTTTCCCAAAGATACTAATAAAAACTTAAAATGAATTGTCTGACTATTTTCCTCTTGGATCCTGGAGCTAACTTCTGCTAGCTTCAAGGAAGCAGACAGTAGATAGCAAAAGATAAAGAAAAAAATGATCTAAGTGAACTATCACCTATATAATTAACTTTGAATAATCAAATATGACTGTAATGGGGTCCTTCTCTCATGTGCAGTAACAGTCATTATTTGAACAACTAGGAATATGTATGCGTAAATGGTAGATCAAGCCTGCTTTATAGTATTGCTATATAGTATTGCTTTTGGAGTCTGTCTCTAATATACATTTTTCCTCTATATATTATCTGATTCATAGGAAGTTGCAGTGAAGGAACAGTTAACAGGAAAAGGGAAGTTGAATAGGAGAAGTATTAGCTCTCCAAATGTCAACAGAGTAAGTACACAGAATCATAATTCTTTGCTCTGCCTTGGATCTCCTTTCTCGCTTCTTCACTTGGGTAACTCTTCCCAATTTAAGTCTCATCTTTGAAGTAATTTTCTTCCCTAAACTGATATAATTGCCTCTGTTCTTTAACCATGTAGCATGTGCATGCCTCTGTCAGTGTTCTTACTAATATTATAAGGAAAATGTCTATTTAAGTACCTTTCAAATGTTTCTTATGTGTCTTTTTTTTTCTTCTTTTGCGTATCTTTTATCACTAGTGCCTATCACAGACTGTAGGTGCTCAGTGAATGTTTGTTGAACTAGCCAAGTGACTAGGGCAAGCCATGTAAATGTTCTGCATTTCACTTAATCATTTTAATTTGAGGAGAAGTTAGGACTAGGCCTGCAAACTCAATTGCTTACAGGCCTGGCAGGTAGCATAAATGAGTAAAATAGAGGTTTGTTTTATAACAGTGTCTTAAGTTTGTGGTTTTATTTTTTTAAAACATAGATTTATTTCATATATATATTAAACTTGGAAATAATTCTTCTCAAAGAAATATGGTCCTGGTTCTCTGAATTTATCTCTACTTTCCTTACTTTTGATAAGGATGTGGGTATGAGAAATATGACACCTTTGTCTTAGCTTTATACCGGGAAAAACCACAGTTTAAGCATTGTAATAAAGAACAGCTAACCCTTAGCAATGCTTTTTGACAATAGCAAGTGACAGGAAGTACATCAGACTGGAGAGCACATGTGACCTCTGAGTGAAGCTATTGAGTAACATCACTAATCTCAGACTGAAAGATTGGGAACATTCTTAAATATTAAGAATATCACTTTAATTCAAGGTAAAATATCTTCTCATTCCTTTAGAAAATTACATATTAAAATGTGCTGATGTATCAGAGATTTAGTATTCGGGATCCTATGATTTAAAATAAGTAGTTTGTGAGTGTACATTTGCTACAAATACACAAAGGAAGGAATCTTAAGATCAGGACATGGTAGGATAGCCAATACTAGGATCCTTTCAATAGAAATGAATAAACAAATGAGGTATGTTTTATTCAGCTCCAGCCATTTGTTGCCTCTGTGTAAACTGTATTTCTAGATTTTATGTAAGTCTCCATTTAAAAATTATCAATAACTTATTTAATTAAAAAATGTATAATTGCCTAACAATGTCCCAAAGGCCACTAGTTTATAGCCTTCATCTAGACAACCTTTCGGCTACCATCCAACTTTAACATTCTGTTCATTCCATTTTCAAAGACTTGCATTTCCTGGACTGTGGATTTATGTGCTTTTACACATAATGGAATAATCCCCCTTTCTATTTTTCCTTCAGTTATCTGGAAGCCGACAAGATCTTACTCCATCATACAGTCTAGGCAGCAACAAAGTAAGTGTTTATAACTATTTTCGACCAGTTTTAGACCTATTTTACATTCATTTCCTCTTCTGAAATATCATATACTATGTCTGGTAGCATAGTGGCTAAGGCCCTTAATTGCTAACCAGAAGGCTGGCGGTTCAAACCCACCAGCCACTCCTCGGAAGGGAGATGGGGCAATCTACTTCCGTAGTGATACTACCTCGGAAACCCAAGGAGGGGTCACTATGAGTTGGGTCCGACTCGACAGCACATAATAACAACAACAACATGTCTGCATACTAGAATTTCTTCCACTTCTCTGTACTAAATGAAATATTGGCAAGTGTTTAGTGTTTGTTTTATCTACCACCTAAGATAAGATTTTAGTAGACATTTTTATGATTAGGGCTAAAAGATAATTTGGTTACTAAAGTTCCTATTTCTATCAAAAATACTCTTCATGCTTGTTTCAGAACAGGAATTTTGAATCAGAATTTTTAATAGTGAAATACTGATGTAATGATTGGAAATGTGTGAAAAATAAGACTATGCCTAAATATGTTGCTATTTATCAGAAGAAAGAGAGATAAAGGAACAGAGGTTTTGTTAGCTGGAATTTTTTTATTTACTTGTTAATATAGCTTTAATGGAATTCTAAGCATAGGTAATTAATTGTTATTTACTTAAAAGGATAGCATTTCTGGAAAACTGCTGTGACTGAATGTCACATGTCACAGTTTTGTGCCTATCATTTTTTAAGTGGCTTGGTTTCCCTAGTATATGTGATAGAGGTTAATATATCAACTGTGATCAAAATACTCTGTATTGTTCTCTTAACCCTTGAGGACATTAACAGTGAACAGTGTCATATAAAATGGTATAATATCAGGGATTTGTTTCAAAATAATCTGGACTGTGGAGGAATAGGAGTATAACTAAAACAGAATTGGCTATTTAATGATCATTATTAAAGCTGAGAAGGTTAAGAATACTACTCTTTGTGTTAGTTTTTCCTACTCTGTTTTTGTATAGGTTTAACATTTTTCATAATGAAAACTTAAAAAAGAACAGTGAAGTTGATAAATTAATTAGATTTACCTTTAAGATCTAGATTACTAGTAGTAGTTGGCCTGAAATGACATGCTGTTTATATATGTATTAAGAAAGTACATGTTTGTAGACATGCAACTTACCCTCTAGCTCATTAATTTACTAATCACCTATCATGTCTAAAAGCATGTTAAGTTTTAGTCCTCTTTTATACTGGTCCAATGATAGTTTTTTTTTATTAGCTCTTGATAAAGCATAGAATGGGTAATTATTACCTAAATTAATAAATTAGAGTTTTTAGAAAAATGATTGCATTGTTATTTTTAAATGTAAATAAATAAAAGATGAGGAAAATATATAAGAAAAAGACTTGTTTTGAAATGTATTCAACCCATATTCTTAATTAAATTATAAGTTCCTTTGAAAGAAGAGGCAATCTTACCCTTTTCCTATCTCCCCTAGTTTCATGTTTAAATGGGGAAGATAATAGTATATATCTGAAGGAAAATAACTGCTTCACTCACAGCAAATAAATATAACAAAGGAACATACATGCTGTAATAGAATTACATAGATTGACAGAATAAGAGCACTAAGTAGGGAGTAGACCCTTTTATAGGTATTGTACAAGGATCAAGGAAGGCTTCAGATCAGAAATAACCCTTAAGTGTAATGCTGAAAGATGATTAAGCCTACATAAGGCAAGAAAGGAGTAGAAGGAACAAGATTCTAGGCAGAAAGATCAGCATGAACCAAGGTATGGAGGGGTGAAAAGGCTTGGTATGTTCAGGAGTCTACGTGCGGTCTGAGTAAAAGAGGGAGCACTGTCGGGGTAGAACCCAGAGGTAAGGAACTTTATTTTAGGAAGTCTCACAGGATGTACAAAGGAATAATGAGGAGTTGAGCTGCCTCAGAAAGGCTTTAAAACACACAAGTAACATGGTTAAATTTGAATTCTAAGGATTTTTTAATAGTCCACCCAGAAAATACTCCTCTTCCCAGCTACTGTGTGTAAAATTACATTGAAAAACCTGCTGCTATGGAGTCACTTCCTACTCACGGCGATCCTGTAGGCCTGCCCCATAGGATTTTGAAGGCTGTAAATCTTTACGGAAGCAGACTGTCATATCTCTGTTCTGTGGTGTGGCTGGTGAGTTGAATTGCTGAGCTTTTGGTTAGTAGCCAAGCACATAACTAACAACTGCTCCACCAGGGCTCCTCAGAACTACATTGTTGTTATTGTTATGTGCCGTCGAGTTGGACCCGACTCATAACTACCCCTCCTTGGGTTTCCGTGGCAGTATCACTACAGAAGTAGATTGCCCCATTTTCCTTTCGAGGAGTGGCTGGTGGGTTTGAACCGTCAGCCTTCTGGTTAGCAGTCAAGTGCCTTAGCCACTATGGTACCAAAACTCCTCAGAATTGCATTAGTATAGTATAAACGTGTATATTTATCCATGGGAAAAGTTACTTAATAAATCTAAAAAAATGTAAAAGTATAAACATTTTTTTTTTTCAATTGGCAGGTAGAGAGGGTGAAGAGACCCCTTCCCAACCATAACAATTTCCATTCTTTAACAAACAGGAAGTATTATCAGGAATAAAAAGATGCTAACTTGCTAATGCTAACTTTGCTCCCAGTCCACACTTGGAAGTATCATTGTTATCTTTTAAGTTCTCAACATCTTAAGACATACACATGTGAGCCCTAACAGGTTACCAAATATGTCTCGGCTTTAGTCAACATCTTGTCACAAAGGCTATCAGTTGTCTTCTCCCTTGTGTCCAGAACATTAGTTTAAATGAATATCAAAATAATAGTGTGATAGAGGATTGTAACTATCTTATGTTGGAAAACAAGGGGAAAAGGATATTGACCAAAGGGGATTTGATTCCAGGTGTACTTAAGTAGTGAGTACAGAACAAAACCAGCTTATGTGGTGTTGATTCCTACTCATGGTGAAACCCAAAGTGTCTTAGAGAACTGTGTTTCATAGAGTTTTCAGTGATTGTTTTTTCTGAAGTAGATTGCCAGGCTTCTGGGTACACTCCAGACTTCCAACATGTGGTTTAGCAGCTGAGCGAGTTAACTGTTTACATCCACCCAAAGTGCATCGACCATGCACGCCACCCAGGGACTCCAGAATACAGAATAGCTCCCCCATTTTTAGTAGTTTCATCATCTAAAATAGGGCATCTTATTATTACAGATTATTAGAGAAAATGAAGATTTTTTTTTTAAATTATATTTTCCTTATGAGTAGAAAAGAAACACACTCCCCCCGATAGTAGAAGGAACAGAGGCTTTCTCCTATTACTTTTTTTTTTTTTTAAAGGAAACTAGAAAACATCCTCAAATATGCCATTGCCTGGGATTCTAAAATATGAAAGTTATCTGTAATAGCATTCTTTAGAACTGAGTAGTTTTAAAACTAACTAATATACAAAAACTAATTTAACATAATTGGCATATAAAAACTAATTTAAACTAATTGGCATACAAATTATCAAAATCCTATAAAACTCCTTAGCATAACAATGTGTACAGACATGTGAAATGACGTGTACAAAGGTGTTATATTGCTTATAATGACAGAAGATTGGAAACAAGCTAAATGTTGGTCATTGTTGGCTGGGTAAATAAATTACACACATACATATATACACAGATTTCTGTACTCAGACACACACACAATAAATAAATTGTGGAATACTATGCAACTGTAAAAATAATTGGTAAGCCCTCCATTTTACCAATATGGAAAAATCACCAGGATACATTTAGTGATTGAAAACAATGTACCGAACAGTGTGCTGCTATTTATAGTATAAAAGGAGGAAGATAGGAGCGAATAGATAAGAAACCAAGGCTATGCAAGACAGTAATAACATTAATCAGCTGCCTGGGGCAAATGGTGGACTGGAACAGATGGAGGTAGAAATAGGAAGGAGATGTTTTCTACTACTTGATTTTTGTACCATGTGAATAAATTATTTATTAAAATATTAAATAGATTAATTTTTAAAAAATTCTATTCACCCTTTTAAGTAGCTGAAAGTCCTTGTTCTCATGTACTTATTAAATTGAGAAGGATCCTACTTGCTTTATATGTAACAAATTACATTCAAAATCCTATAGAAGCTATTACTGAAGAAATTGTTTTAGAAATCTCAAAGACTAATATTCGGTTTTTCCTTTTCTTTTGAATAATTCCTGTATTCCTTAGTGTTCAGAGATCCAGAGAGAGGTAATTAAGCCATTAGGCTTCCCTAATGAATGGAATATAAGTACTCTCCTACTTTTTAAAATGTATCATGCTTGCTTTTACCTTGAGAATAAGAATACATTTTAATGTGTAGTTTTTATAAGATTACTAAATTTGACACTGTACCAACTTTTTGGCCCTTACCATATTATAAAAAAAAATGTCATCATTTATCCCATGATAATATAAGTTTTGGCAGACAGAATAAATCATTCCTTTAAAATGTTCCATGTTACCCAAGTCCACGACTGTAAAATTATTTATCTGTCAAAAGGGACCAGGAAGGAAGGTATATTTCTGCTTCAGAAGACTCTGGAATGTGAGGAGTTGGAGTTAATTTATATTAAGCACACTTTACAGTTATTTTCAGGTTTGTAGGGTGTCCTTTTCTTCAAGCATTAGAAAGGGTAAAATGGGCAAAAAAATGACTAAAGTGCTCTGGGCTTTCCTTTGACTTCATGTAATTTTGCTCAACAGGATCATCTTGGTTTATTTGCATGAAAATAATTCATTTATAAGTGAGTTGAGTCAGAAATATATTTTTAACCTGAACTTAGAAGTAATAAGATTGCTAGAAAGTCTGTGTTGAAATAATTGAAAAATATACTTGCACACATACCTTACAAACTTAAGAAATATGATGAAATTTTTCTGGGGAAGGAAAAACTTTTCTGGAAAGTTTTATAACCAGCAGTATAGTTGTTTTTTTTTTTTTTTTTTTTGGTAATAGCATTATTGAGATAAAATTCACATCAGACACAATTCACCCATTTAAAGTGTCTAATACATTGATTTTTAATATATTCTCAGAGTTGTGCAGCCATCACCACCATCACTCCTAGAACATTTTCATCAGCATAAAAGGAAATAACTGTTAGCAGTCACTCCTTATGTTCTGTCTCTAAATAGCCTATTCAGAATATTTCCTATAAATAGAATCATACAACATGTAGTCTTTTGAGATTGGCTTCTTTCATTTAGCATAAAGCTTTCAGTCATAGTATGTATCAATCCATATATGTCATAGTATGTATCAATACATCATTCCTTTTTACTGCTTAGTAGTATTCCATTGTATGGATATATATACTGCATTTCATCTGTCTATTCATCAGTTGATGGACATTCGGGTGGTTTCCACCTTTTTGGCTATTATGAATAAAGCTGCTATATACCTAAGAGTTGAATTGCTGGGTAGCAGTATTGAGTTTAATTTGTAATCTGTATCAGTGGGTTGAATATTGGCAAAGTGATATTTTTAAACCAGCATGAGTTCATGTATTGGGATGATTATATTTTGGTTATGTGCATATGGATGTGTGTGCATTCTTCCCAGAGAACAAGAATTTTGTCTTAAGACTTAGGTATCTTTGCTTTATGATTTCAGTAATAGAGATAAGCATCTGTCTGATTTTGATAGTAAGACCTTTAATAATCAGGGTTAGAGCAGCACCTTAAGAATTTTTCTGTATTTGACCCTTCCTCTTGCTTAAACCCCTTGAACATACTAAGGATTTCGGATAATTATCCCCAAACCTTGTGTAATTCACTTTTAAAAAACTTACTATCATTAATTAACCCCTGAGTTGTTTGATTAATTATTTTGAAATAATTGTAGATTCACAAGAAGTTGTAAAGGTAATCGTAGTCTTGTGTATGCTTCACTCAGTACATAATTACAGTACAATATCAAAACCAGGGATTTGACATTGGTACAACATGTTTGTATAGTTTTGTTCCATGTGTACATTTGTGAAACTAGGACTCCAATTCAGATATAGAACTCTTTCGTCACCACAAAGGTCTTCCTTGTGCTACCCCTTTATAGGCACACTCTCACTCCTTCTTGTCCACCATCCCTGACCCTGGTAACCATTAATGTTTTCTGTCTCTAATTTTGTCATTTTGAGAATGGAGTCATACAGTATGAAGCCTTTGGGGGTTGGCTTTTTTAACGCAACATAGTGCCTTTGAGACCTATCTAAGTTTTAGGCACATCAATAGTTTGTTCCTTTTTATTGCTGTGTAGTGTTCTATGGTATGAATTTACCAATTTAACCATTTATTCATCTGTTGAAGGACATTCTGGATTATTTCGAGTTTGGGGCTATTAGAAATAAATCTGCTATAAATATTCATATATAAGTTTTTGTAGGAACATGGTCTTCATTTTTCTGGGATAAATACCCAGTAGTACAGTTACTGGATGTTATGTAGTTGTATGTTTAGTTTTTAAAAAATCTGCCAAACTCTTTTCCAGAGTGACTGTACCATTTTACATTATCATCAGCAATGTATGAAAAATTCAGTTTCTTTGCTAGCATTTCTATTGTCACTATTTTTATTTGAGCCATTCTGATAGGTGTATATTGATATCTTATTGTGGTCTTAATTTGCATTTCCCTAATTTGAACATCTTTTCATGTTCTTATTTACCATCTGTTGTCCTTGTTGATGAAATGTCCTTCATGTCTTTTACACATTTTCTAATTGGATTGCTTTTTTTTTTTTTTAATGTTGAGATTTGAGAGCTCTTTAAATATTTTAGATAGGAGTCTTTATTCAGATAGATGGTTTACAAATGTTTTGTCTCATTCTGTAGCATGAGTTCTCATCCTCTTAACAGTCTTTTGCAGAGCAAGGTTTTTAATTTCTATGAAGTCCAGTCTATTTTTTTTTCTTTTATCAATTGTGGTTTTGGTGTCATATTTAAGAATTCTTCACCCAGATACCAAAGATTTTCTCTTATGTTATTTTCTAAAAGTTTTACATTTTACATTTAAATCTATGATCTGTCTTTAGTTGATTTTCTTTATAAGCATGAGTGTTAGTTGAGGTGGCTTTTTTTTTTTTTTTTTGGTCTATGGATATTCAGTCACTCCAGTGCCATTTGTTGAAAAGACTGCCCTGTAATTGGATCGTTTTGTACCTTTGTCAAAAATCAGTTAGCCGTGCTTGTACAAAAACTCAAAAACCAAACTCACTGCCATCAAGTCAGTTCCAACTCATAGCGACCCTCATTGGGTTTCCAATGCTGTGAGTCTTTACAGAAATAGGTTGCCCCGTCTTCTTTCTTGAGGGAGTGGCTGGTGGGTTTGAACCACCAGCCTTCTGGTTAGCAGTCAAATGTCTATGCTACCAGAGCTCCCGTTTTTGTTTTTATTGTCTTCCCCTTGTATAATATGGGAACAAACATTCAGGTCAGTTGAAATAATGGTTAGAAGCAGGGAGGGGGGTCACAGGGTAGGTTCTAGTCTCCCTTTCCTCTTGCTTTTCAGTTAATATTATAACAAAGATTAGCCAGTTAGGAGTAGGAATGCCATTAAAGGATGTGTCAGGGAGATGGAGGCACAGAAGTGGAAAGTTTGGTAGGATTAGGGCTAGTGATTTAGAAGAGGTGGTATAGTACTAAACAGAAACTCACAGTTTGGCCTAATACCAGTTGAATAAGCCAGCCATATTTTGCATATCCATATTTATTGATGTTTGTTACATGTTAAAAATGGAATTGTTTTACTGAGCTCGAAAAAGATTTAATTGATGGATTAATTAATCTTAACAACAAAAAAATGAAATTTGATTAACTACTCTGACTAAATATACTTTAGGGTGTAAACTAAATCACATTAGGGGTAAGTCTTCAATTAAAAATGTAAAAAATATCATAATAGCAATGGCATTGCTATTTATTGTAACTGGATGTTTCATTGTTACTGTAAAGATTTTTTTTTTTTTTAATAGGTATAATGAAACTTAGCAAGCTTTTTAAGACCTGTCTGCTATGGTGGACTAATATTTAGGAACAGAGTTAATTTCTGCCTGTTGTTTATCTTTCCACCTCAAAAGTTCCTGTGCATTGAGAGCACAGAAACACTGTCAACATAAAAATACTGCTGTTTTTAAAGCCATTTTAGAGGAGATCGTATTGTTTTATTTTATTTTATTTTTTATAACAACTGATGATGTAGTATGATTTTCTTCCTTTAACTGAAGAGGAGTTTTTTATGGAAGTTAAAATGAGTGAAAAATCAGTTAACAAAACTGACTTCTATATTTGGCTATATCATCTTCTTGAAACTGTACTAATTTAGGACGTCACCAGTAACAGTTGGTGTGAAATGTGAGTCATTTCTTCAGCTGAATTTGAAGTCACCTTTGGACCTGAAAGGTCACTGACATTTCTCTTTATTTACCTCTTTGTCACTTTCCCAATTGAAAACCAATTCCTTTCTGGAAAATCCAAAGAATGTGTATATGGCAGAAGAGGTGTAACAGGAAGTCTGTAGGTGTGTAAGTTCTCAAGACTGCTCAGAGCCTCCTATTTTTGGCATTTGATTTTGACTCTATAGGATTTTATTTCTTTGAATTCTTCCTTTTAGAACAAATGGTCCTTAATGATTATGAAGTTGCTTTAGGGATCCAGAATGAAGCCAGGGCCTTCTCTGTTATATGTCCTCTCTGTGGCTGATTCATAAGTTTCATAGGCTGCAGAATGTCAGAAGCATATAACTGATTTATCTTTCTAGGGTACAGATGGTAGAGGTGTAGATTGTTGTTGTTTTTAGGTACTGTCAAGTTGGTTCTGAACCACAACGAGCCTGTGTACAACAGAACAAAACACTGCCTGGGCCTGTACCATCCTCATAATTATTGCCATGTTTGAGCCCATTGTTGCAACCACCATGTCCGTCCATTTCATTGAGCATCTTCCTTTTTTTTTTTGGTGACCCTCTACTTTACCAAGTATGATGTGTCCTTCTCCAGGGACTGGTCCTTCCTGGTAACATGTCTGAAGTATGTGAGACAGAGTATTGGCGTCCTCACTTCTAAGGCGTGTTCTCACTACCCTTCTTCCAAGATAGATTTTGTTCATTCTTTTGGCAGCCCATTGTATATTCAATATTCACCAACACCATAATTCAGAGGCTTTAATTACTGAGGTAGAAATTACAAAAACAAAACTGTGTTCATAAGAGAGCAAAAAAGATTCAGTTTCTTGTGAGAGTTCTTTTTTTTTCATTGTCCTGAGTTCATCTCCCTCTGATATGTATTTCATTGGGATACCTGCCCACTTAATAAAGAGAAGATAACTCTAGAGCAGCCAAGAATATAAAATGTATTGGAAAAAAGCAATTGCTTTGTGCAGAAGTATGTGTAGTAGACACTGAACCATAGGAATCATTTTTTGTCATGAGAATGGTCATGTGATGCAGGAGAAAACGAAGATAGTGAATGATTTCAGTGAAGTGTTTCCCCAGAGATCTGTGGGTGTCAGCCAGAGGAGAGAGGAGTGTTGTCCCCAGTTTGTCATCCACATTTGTTGCTCCCTCTGAAGAGCATGCCGTTGTAGCCCAGAGTGATTTGAGTACCTCGTTTCTGGGCTGTGAAAGCTAGTGTGCAGTTCCTCAAGGTTAAGGTGACTGTTAAGGTATATGGGTGAAAGTGACATGACTTACCCATTTTTCATTATCTGACAGGGCTTACAGTATGGCTATGGCTCCATCTAAGCCACATCTATATACATACCATTTGAGATGTTCTTATTTGAGATGTTTGAATACATGAGACATTAAGAGTTATTACTCTTATTCTGATGTGTTATTAACATTGTGTGGGAGTGCCAGCTGGGAAAATTACCCATGAAGCTAGCAAAGCCCGTAGTGTGCCTTGGGGAAGAGGTGACACCTACATTATTTGTCACAGGGCCATTATACACCAGAGAGCTAAGGTGCTGACTCCATATCAGCTACTTAGTTTTCCTCATAGAGAATAGAGTGCCACTATGTCAGCTGCCAAATAGGGAAGAAAAATCTAGAATATGAAAATAATTGATTGTCTAATTAAGTAAGTTACCTTCAAAACAACCTTTATGAGCTTAATACTTCACATAAAGCATGAAGTTTTTATTCCTTTGAGAGACTCTAAAGATCACTGACCTTAGTGTTCAGTCACCTGGATTACATGAACCTATAGCTTCCCAGACAGATAATTAAATGTAAATGCAAAAAAAAAAAAAAAACCACACTAAAGTATGTAAATCAATATGTGATTCATAGTAAAAAGAATGTTCCTATGGTGAAGTATCTTGAAGTTCATAGTTTTCCTAATCATACATTTGTGTCTATTTTGTTTTCTTGCTTCCTTAGGCTAAACATCATACAACTTTTAAAAAATAATATCCAGTACAGATAGAGTTCCTAGGGAAAAGTGGCATTCTCTGAGGTAAACAGGATCCAGATCACTTAGGGTTTATTGATTTTATGATCAGTACTTAGGTTGCTGCTAAAAGCAGATAGCTTTCCAATACGTATCTGAAACCTGAGAGGCCTTCCCACCTCGATCCATCTTCAAGAGCAGTGAAAAACTGACTGTTCCCCATACTGCTTTTCAAGCAATTAGTAATGAAAACTCACTTTAATGGTTATGGCCATTCATCTATGGAATACTAGCTTAAACTAATATTGAACACTGTTCTTTACCTCAAGTGAAAAATAAGTCAGAGTGATTATTAGAGGATGAAGAGAAAACTTAAAGCATTTAAAAGATTTCCATCTCAACCCCATTATTGCTTTTTATACAAATAACAATTGGTTGGGGTATATTTCTTTACTAGATAGGCCTGATGCTAAAAGTACTTTGATGATATCAGTAAGACTGTGGAGCCTTACAGCTGTGATTTAATCCATTAACTGGCTGTCCTTTTCTTGTATTATGCAATGACCTCTCTTTAATGGACATTTACAAGGTAAATTTAGAGTACAATAAAACTTGTTAATTCAGAGATTTCTGTAATTGAGAATTTGTGATTATTTGATTTGATCTTAACTGGAATTTATCTTTAATATCTATTAAAAATGAGAAAGACTTACTTCTTTAGAAATTTTAATTTCATGAACATATTTGAAAATACTTTATCGAGTGGATAGAAGTATACAGTTCTGGAATGGAGAGAAAATATACCTTAGAGTAGTAGAGTTGCAATTGGGTTTCTGTTTAGAAACTGAAGTAAAAAGGGCAGAAAAAGCCTAGACACTTTAGGGAGGACTCAAGTGATTCTAATTATGTTCTCCATATTTTGTGGAGACGTAACATTGTATATATAGTAGGAAGAATATGAGAATGGAACTTGGGAAATTGTAAATTGTAAACTATAGAGCATATCTAAATGTAAGGTATTTTTCATTAGGGAAATTAATATTGTAAACAAGATTAAGCATGTAAGAGGAAAACACTTAAGTAATCAAAGTTAACATGTCCTATAAGGAGCTCTGGTGGCATAGTGGATAAGGCATTTGGCTGCTAACCAGAAGGTCAGTGGTTCAAACCCACCAGCTGCTCTGTGGGAAGAAGATGAGGTAGTCCACTTCCATAAAGATTTATGGCCTTGGAAACCCAATGAGAGTCGTTATGAGTTGGAATCTTGATGGCAGTGGAGTTTTTTCTTTTTCTTTTTTTTATAAAGAGAAAGAGGAGCTCTGATGGTGTAGTAGTTAAAGCATTTGGCTGCTAAAAGTTTCATGATTCAAACATACCAGCCGCTCCACTGAAAAAAGATGGGACGATCTGCTTCACAGCCTTAGAAACCGCACGGGAGTTGTTGTGAGTTGAAATCGACTCTGTGGCAGTGAGTTGGTATGAAGGGAATAATGTATATATGAGTTTTATTAATATATAACAACTTTTTCATAAGTTATCTTTAAAAAAACAAGATGAAGAAAATGGCATTTTTTGTTAATTGATTATTTTGAAACAAAATTACTGGTTTTGTCCTTAATAGGGTCGGTGGGAAAGTCAACAGGATGTATCCCAAACAGTACTTTCCAGAGGAATAGCTCCAGGCCCTTCATCTGTTTCTGATTCTCACCAAAATAATCATTCTCCTGATCCAGGTAAGATACATTTTCATTTGTCAATCACTGTCCTGAAGTTTGATCATATTTCAGAAATTATTTAAATTGGTACTTCCTGCCAAGTAACCTCTATTCTACTAATTAATGTCCATCTGAATTTTCCTTTTTATTGTGTAAGCATGTTGAAAGGTAGTGATTTTTGAATGTTAAAACTTACCTTGCATTCTTGTGATAAATAATAAATACCACCTGATATCATTAAAATATTATACATTCTTTATGTTACATGATTCCATTTGCTAGTATTTTGTTAAGGTATTTTGTGTATATGTTCAGTGATGGATCTCTGCTTGTAATTTTTTTTTTTCTCTTAATGATGAGCTTCTGAGGTTTGCTATCATGGTTATGTTAGCCTCAAAAGTGACTTGGAAAGTGTTTCCTCCAGCTAAATTTTTCAAGAATTTTCTATTTCATCTAGGTTATTTATTTTTATATATGTCACAATATTCATTTATCCTTTTAATGTTTGTAAAATTTGTTGTGATGGCCCTTTCTTTTATTCTTATTGATAATTTATTTCTGTTTCAGTGTTTCTTCAGTAGTTTTGCAATGACCTTATCAGTTGTATTCATCTTTTCAAAGTTTTGGTTTTGTTATTGTCTTTATTTGCTATTCTATTGACTTTTGTTCTTATTATTTATATCTGCATTACAAAAATTATATGTTATGTTTCATGGTCATTCTATAAAAAATACTTTCTAATTTCCCTTTGATTTATTCCTTGACTCATAGTAACATGAGTTATAACAAATCAGCATGCTAATTAATTTTCCATTATTAGTGAGTTTTCAAGATAAATTATTGTAATTGATTTCTCACTTAATATCATTATGATCAGTAAACAGACTCTTTAATATTTCAGTCTTTTGAGTTTTGAGACTTACTTTTATGTCCCAGATTATGTTCTCTTGGTGAACATGCCATGTGCACTTGAAAGGAATGTCTGCTCTACTTTGAGGCATATCATTACTAAGTTGTCAGATGCCATTGAATTATTTCTGACTTAGAGTGACCTGACGTCCAACAGAACAAAATACTACCCAGTCCTATGCCATCCTCACAGTTGTTGCTATGTTTGAGCCTACTGTTGCAGCCCCTGTGTCATTCCATCTCACTGAGGGTCTTCTTCTTTTTTGCTTGCTCTCTACTATACAAAGCATAGGGTACTTCTCCAGGGACTAGTCCCTCAGAGTATGTGAGCCACAATCTCACATCCTCACTTCTAAGGAGCATTCTGGCTGTACTTCTTCCAAGACAGATTTCTTTGTTCTTCTAGCAGTCCGTGGTATATTCACTATTCTTTGCCAACACCATAATTCAAAGGCATCAGTTCTCCTTCACTCTTCCTGATTTCTTGTCCAGCTTTCGCATGCATATGTTGTTAGGTGTCGTCTAGTTGGCTTCAACTCATAGCGACCCTATGTATAACAGAACGAAACATTTCCCAGTCCTGCACCAGCCTCAGAATCCTTGCTATATCTGAGTCCAGCATTGCAGCCACTGTGTCAATCCATCTCATTGAAGGTCTTCCCCTTTTTCGCTGACCCTTCAATTTACAAGCATGATATTCTTCTTCAGGGAATGGTCTCTTCTGACAACATGACCAAAGTAGGTGAGACAAAGTCTGCCCATTCTGGCTTTCAAGAATGAAAGCACTGCTACACTTCTTCCAGGACAGATTTGTTAGTTCTTCTGGCAGGACTTGGTATATTCAATATTCTTTGCCAGCAGCACAACTCAAAAGCATCAACTTTTCTTTGATCTTCCTTATTTGTTGTCCAGTTTTCACATTCATATGAGGCAATTGAAAATACCATGGCTTAGGTTAGGTGCACCTTAGTCTTCAAAGAGACATCTTTGAACTTCAGCACTTTAAGGATGGTTTCTGCAGCAGCTTTGCCTAGTGCAGTATATCGTCTGATTTCTTTCTTTCTTAATTTTTTATTTTAAGAGTTTGTTTTACATTTACCCTTATGTGTACATTTAGTTTCACTCCCCATTTACCATGCCAAACCCTAATCCAGTCTCCTCCACTCCCTGCCCAGTAACTCTCCCCCGTGCCCCCTGTGTTGTTATACACTCCTGTTTGTCCTGCATTTCCTCCATGTGAATGTTGCCCCTCTGGTGCCCCATGGTCGATTGCTCCAAGGAGTGCATTTCCATAGAGTATGTGGGTATGTCACCTTGGGTTGAGTGGTCTGCATGTATATCTTGTTTACTATTGGGCTGAGAGCCAGCCCCTAGGAGTGAGCTTATTCCAGGCCCAGAATGTATTCCAGGACCATAGTATTGGGGGTCTTACCAGACTCCATCCGACCAGTAATTCTGGTATTATTGAATTTTTGGATTTTGTTCCACGTTTTTCCTCCCACTCTATCCAGGATCTCCAGATTTGATCCTTTCCTGAGTGATTTCTTGACTGCTGCTTCCGTTACTGTTGACTGTGGAACCAAGTAATATGAAATCTTTGACTTCAATCTTTTCTCCATTTATTGTGATGCTGTTTATTGGTCCAGTTGTGAGGATTTTCATTTTCTTTATGTTGAGGTGTAATCCGTACTGCAGACAGTAGTCTTTGATCTTTATCAGTAAGTGTTTCAAGTCATCTTTACTTTCAGCAAGCAAAGTTGTGTGTGTCACACATTGTTAATGAGCCTTCCTCCAATCCTGATGCCACGCTCTTCTTCATAGTCTAGCTTCTCAGATTATTTGCTCAGTATACAGATTGAACAAGTACAGAGAAAAGATACGACCCTGACACACTGCCTTCCTGGTTTTAAACCGTGCAGTATTCCCTTTTTCCTTATAAGCACAGATAAATGTGCTTATTCACATTCTTTGCAATGTTATCAATAATTTGTTATGATCCACACAATCGAGCACTTTTACATAGTCAGTAAAACACAAATAAACTTCTTTTCTGGTATTCTTTGCTTTCAGCCAAGATCCATCTGATATCAGCAATGATATCCTTCATTCCATGTCCTTTTCTGAATCTAGCTTGCATTTCTGGAAGTTCCTTGTCAATATACTGCTCCAACCATTTGTGAATTATCTTCAGTATGATTCTACTTGCATGTGATATTAATGATATTGTTTGATAATGTCCACATTCTGATGGATCACCTTTCTTTGGAATGGGTATAAGTATAGACTTCTTCTAGTCAGTTGGCCAAATAGCTGTCTTCCAAATTTCTTGGCATAGAAGAAGAGTAAGTGCCTCTAGCATGGCATCTATTTGTTAAAACATCTCGATGGGTATTCCATTAATTCCTGGAACCTTGCTTTTGCCAATTCCTTCCTTGTAGCTTTGACTTTTTCCTTCAGTGCCATTGGTTCTTGATTGTATGCTGTCTCATGAAATAGGTGAATATTGACCAATTCATTTTGGTCCAGTGACTCTGTGTATTTCTTCCATCTTCTTTTGATGTTTTGTGCATCATTCAGTATTTTGCCCATAGAATCTTTCAGTATTGCAACTCGATGCTTGAATTATTTTTTTCATTTCTTTCAGCTTCAGAAATGCTGAGTGTGTTCTTCCCTTTTGGTTTTCTAACCCCAGGTCTTTGCACGTTTCAATATAATAATTGACTTTGTCTTCTTGAGCTATTCTTTGAAATCGTCTGTTCACCTCTTTTATTTTGTCATTTCTTTCATTTGCTTTAGCTACTCTCCATTCAAGAGGAAGTTTTAGAGTCTGTTCTGATATCCATTTTGTCTTTTTTTCCTTTCTTCTCTTTTTAATGACCTTTTGCTTTCTTCATGTATGATGTTCCTTTTTTTAAAAATTTTTATTGTGATTTGGGTGAAAGTTTATAGAGCAAATTTATTTTCTATACAGCAGGTTATATATACTTTTTGTTTCATGACATTAACTGTAATTCCCCACAGTGTTACAGCTCTCTTCCCTCTTCCTCCCTGTAGTTACTTCTTCCCTGTGTCCTCCCCTCCCATGCACTCCTACCCTCCAAGCTGTGTCCCTGTGCAAACACTGCCCTTCTGTTCTCCCATGATTCATCACCCCAAGGTGTGTATCTACCTGATGTAAATATTCACCCTATATGTCTGCCTGTTGTTTGGCTGGAAGCCACAGGAGTGAGTTCAGTTCCAGACCTGAAGGGTAACTAGAGGTCATAATCTCAGTGGTCTTACCAGAGCAGCAAACGTGCTTTTTTATGATTTTGAGTTTTGTTCCACATTGTTCTCCCACTCTATCCAGGATTTCCTGTGCCGATCCCCCTCCAGGTGGTTGACAGTGGTAGCTGAGCACCATCTAGTTTTTCTGGTCTCATGGTCATATCGGCCGAGGATCACATGGTCTACTAGTTCCTTGGACTAATTGTTTCCATGAATCTTTGGTTTTCTTCATTCTTCTTTGCTCTGAACGAGGAGAGACCCCTTGTTGCATCTAGATGACTGGTTGGAAGCTTTTTTATTATTATTTATTTATTTATTTTAAGAGCTTGTTTTACGTTCAACATAACACATACATTTAGTTTCATTCCCCATTCTCCGTGTCCAACCCTAACCCAGTCTCCTCCCCTCCCTACCCTGTAACCCTCCCCATGTGCCCCTCATATTTATGCACTCCTGTTTGTCCTGCATTTCCTCAGTTTGAATGTTGGTCCTCTGGTGTACAATGGCCTATTGGTCTAAGGGATGTATTACCATAGAGTATGTGGCTGTGTCATCCTGGGTTGAGTGGTCTGTGTGTACGTTTTGTTAACTATTGGGCTGAGATCCCGCCCTTAGGAGTGAGTTTTATTCCAGGTGCAGAATGTATTCCAGGTCCATAGTACTAGGAGTCTCACCAGATTTCATCTGACCAGTAATTCTGGTCATTATTGAGTTTTTGGATTTTGTTCCACGTTTTCCCTCCCACTCTGTCCAGATTTGATCCTTTCCTGAGTGGTTGGCCTTGGTAGCTGGGCACCATCTAGTTCTTCTGGTCTCAAGGGCCATTGTGTCCTATGGCTGATTGCTTCCAAATATCTTGTCTTTGGCTTTGGTAATTGGTACATAATTTGAATAATAGTTGTATTAACTGGCCTTCCTTGTAGGCATATGGATATTATCCTATCACTGACAGCATTGTATTTCAGGATAGATCTTGAAACATTCTTCATGAAGATGAATGCCACACCATTCCTCTTCAATTTTTCTTTCCTGGTATAATAGATCATATGGTTGTCTGATTCAAAATGGCCAAAACCAGTCCATTTCTGCTCACTAATGCCTAGGATATCGATCTTTATGGTTCCATTTCATTTTTGACAACTTCTAATTTTCCTAGATTCATAGGGAGGTTTGTCAATCTACTTCTGTAGTGAAACCCAAGGAGGGATCACTATGAGTCAGATCCGACTCAACGGCAGTGAGGTTTTATACTTCAGACATTCCACATTCTTATTATTAATGGATGTTTGCAGCTGTTTCTTCCCATTTTGAGTTGTGCCCCATCAGCAAATGGAGGTCCTGAAAGCTTTACTCCATCTCCATCTTCTCATTAATAAGGTCAGCTCTGCTTTGAGGAGGCAGCTCTTTCCCAGTTGTATTTTGAGTGCCTTGCAACTTGAGGTACTCATCTTCCAGCACTGTATCGGACAGTGTTTCAGGGATATTCATAAAGTTTTCCAGTAATATACGAGACAGTGTTTCATTGCTGTTTGTAAGCTTTTCATTGGCTGATATTTTGAGAAGGAGATGTCCCCTTCCTTCTTCCCAATCTGTCTTAGTCTGGAAGCTCTGTTGAAACCTGTCTACCATGGGCGACCCTGCTGGTATTTGAAATACCAGTGGCATAGCCTCCGGCCTCACAGCAACATGCAAGCCCCTGCAGTATGACAAACTTGACAGGTGAGTGGTGGTTGCATACTGCTTGAACAATTTCTCTTAGAAAGATAAGAACGAGGCCGGTCCCCATGAGGCGGAGGTCAAAGATGTCCCAAATGTCCAAACTACCATGCCACGCCATCATTTCAGACATTAACCCCTCCTCCTCCTCCCAGTAATTTCCCTAGTCTTAGGGTTCTGTATTTCGCTGTAACGCCTCACAGAACTCAGATACCCAAGGGTTCGTCTCACGTAGTAGTGGTGGAGGCTGGCAGGCTGGCGAGTCCCAGGTCCGTGAGTGGGTCTGGTGGATCCTCCCAACTCTCGGGGTTTGATGAACCTTGATCAGCAGATCAGACGGCGGCTGCTGTCCCCAAATCCAGGGGTGAGATGAGGATGATCCAAGAAAACAAAACTGGAGTCCAGCAAGGCAGGACTCAAGATACATTCCACCTGTGTTTCCCCAACAGAATTAACCTAAATCCCATCACAGAGTCAATTGCCAGTCATTATAGGGAATGACTACTACCAGCTGCCCGGCCAAGTTGGTACCTGACCTTAACTACCACACCACCCCAAACAGGCATGGATAATGGGATTTACAAAACACCACAGAATGGAGGGCAATGGCTGGAAGGGCCACATCAAGCAATTCAGTGCTTTGTACCCCCTGGCTCTTCTAGCCATTAGCCCTTTCATAGTTGAAAGATTAATTTGCCCCTCCCAATTATATTACCAGTCCCAAAATCATTAACAATTAGTCTTTCAGCAAGGCAAAGAGTCCTAAGGGTGAGATTATTCAGATACCAGCCATTCAAGTCTGCTGTATTTGTCCATTTGATCCAAAAGTTTTTTTCTCGTTATCGTCCTTATAGTATCTGATAATATTTAACTGAGATGATATTATTCCCTTGTTCTCAGTCTATCTTTAGATATCAGCACAATGTTGAATTTCCCCTGCTGCATAACCCATTTATTCATTCCTTTACCTTCAGCTATTATTTCTCCTTCCTTCCATTAGTCATTTATTTTTACCCAAACTTTCCCACCTTGGGAGGGGACATCAAATTCAGCTGTTGTGCCTATCTATATTGCTGGTAGCAAGATCAGTCTAGCAAGTGCTTCCCCCTCAGTCCATTCCCATTCATGCTGGGTATGGTTACACAGATACAAAACCAGTGGACTATCTCGACCACTGGGCAGGATGGTAGTATTCACTGTCAGCCCGAGTTTGGCCAGATGGGGAGAAGGTACAATCCATCCCATAAGGCCCTTGGGAATTCTGGCATACAGATTCAGAGATATAGACAGAGTTTCTTGCTTAGGGATCACCCCAGCCTTCGGCATCTGCAGCTGCATCCCAGGTCCAGGGACCACAGCTTCTGGCAGGAAGAAAGCAACGTTAGGTGAGGTGGGGCAAAACTGTACAGTGGCACCAGCATTCTCCCCCACTCTTTCTTCACCAGATCCCCGAGAAAAGCGTAGGAATCTGTCGAGTGGTGATCCTCCCTTTGCCCCCCTCATGTTGAGTGTAAGCACACATTCATGAAGGCATGCGAGCCAGCCCTTTAGGCCTTTACCTCCCCCAGTTTTAGACAACAAATGTTTCAATTACCCATTCCAGTTCTCTATCAAACCATTACTTTGAGGATGGTATGCAACATGGTATGTCCACTTAATATGATGTTTTT
>NW_006921640.1:5219230-5223467 GCF_000298275.1 Orycteropus afer afer
GGTACTGCCTGTTGTTCTGACACAATTTTTCCTTTCTGGGTAGGCCCTGAAACTAGGGGTCGTAGCTCTAATTGTACTGGATCTGAGCTCGATTTAGTGCTACAACCTGCTCTACATTCTTTTTCCCTGCCATCACAGCTATTGCCGATAACAGCAACCAAGGAATCTTAAGTCTAGCCTTTTCCTCATCATTCTGTATTTCCATATACCTACAATTAGCCAATTCCTCAGGAGTTAGATCTATCTCTCCTAAATCCCATGAATAGCTTTTGCCTTGGGTGACCGATCTCAACAAAAGAGCTGCTTCAATCCATCGGTTTCTTTTATCCCATGCAGAAGCCAAAGGTTTCTTACTTTCCTGTTTATCTCCTTTCTCCCAAAACCACATATTCCAGTGAGTCTGGGCTGTTGCAGCAAATCCCACCATTCTGACACCAATTGCTTGGACAATTTCTCTTAGAAAGATAAGCACGAGGCCATTCCCCATGAGATGGAGGTTAAAGATGTCCCAAATGTCCAAACTACCATGCCACTCCATCATTTCAGACATTAACTCCTCCTCCTCCTCCTAGTAATTTCCCCAGTCTTAGGGTTTTGTATTTCGCTGTAATGCCCCACAGAACTCACAGACACCCAAGGGTTTGTCTCACATAGTAGTGGTGGAGGCTGGCAGGCTGGTAAGTCCTGGGTCCGTGAGTAGGTCTGGCGGAACCTCCCAAATCTCAGGATTTGATGAACCTCGATCAGCAGATCAGATGATGGCTGCTGTCCCAAATCCAGGAGTGAGATGAGGATGATCCAAGACACAAAGCCGGAGCAAGAGGAGAGGGAATCTTCCCAGGAGATTCGTAGGTATACACTCAGGGAAGCTAAGGGTGGTGATTTGAATTATACCCTCCAGCAAGGCAGGACTCAAGATACATTCCACCTGTGTTGTCCCAACAGAATTAACCTAATCCCATCACAGAGTCAATTGCCAGTCATTATAGGGAATGACTACTACCAGCTACCCAGCCAAGTTGATACCTGACCTTAACTACCACACCACCCCAAACAGGCATGGATAATAGGATTTACAAAACATCACAGAATGGAAGACTATGACTACAAGGGCCACATCAAGCAATTCACTGCAATCAGAAAATAGAGATAGTTTGACTTCTTCCTTACCAAATTGGATGCCTTTGATTTCCCTTTCTTGCCTTAATGCCCTGGCTAGAACTTCCAATACAGTGTTGAGTAAAAGTGGTGATGGAAGACATCCTTGTCTGGTTCTTGATTGTGAGGGGAATGGTTTTAGTCTCACCATTGAGAATAAAGTTGGCTATTAGTTTTGAATAGATGCCCTTTATTATGTTAGGGAATTTCTCTTCTATTCCTATTTTATTGGGAGTTCTTTTTTTTTTTTTTTTTTAATCAGGAACGGGTGTTGGATTTTATCAAATACCTTGTCTGTATCAATTGCTATGATCATGTGGTTCTTGTTTTATTTATGTGATGGATGATGTTGATTGTTTTCCTAATCTTGAACCATCCTTGCATACCTGATATGAACCCCACTTGTTCATAATGTATTATTTTTTTGATATGTCATTGGAGTCTATCAGCTAATACTTTGCTGAAGATTTTTGCATTGATATTCAAGAGAGATACTGATCTGTAGTTTTCCTTTTGAGTGATGTCTTTGCCTGGTTTTGGTATCAAGGTTACACTTGCTTCATAAAATGAATTTGGATGGGTCCATATGAGAGCTCTGGTGATGGCATTTGACTGCTAACCAGAAGGCTGGCTGTTCAAACCCACCAGCCACTCCTCAGAAGGAAAACAGGGCAATCAACTTCCATAGAGACACCACCTCGGAAATCCAAGGAGGGGTCGCTATTCACCTCAATGGCAGTGAGGGTTTTTTTTTTGGGGGGGGGGTCTGGGGGAAGTATCCTTTTCTATGTTCTGGAATAGTTTGAGTAGGATTTTTGTCGGTTCTTCTCTGAATGTTCAGTAGAATTCTCCAGTGAAACTGTCTGGTCTTTATTGTGTTGTTGATAATTTTTTATGGCCTGTTCTATTTCTTCTTTTGTTTTGGGTCTGTTCAAATTTTCCACCTCAGTCTGTGTTAGTTTAGGCAAGTAGTGTATTTCTAGAAATCTGTCCATTTCTTCTAGATTTTTAAATTTGTTGGAGTACAGTTCTTCACAGTATCCTGATATTATCTTTTTTATTTCAGTTGGTTCTGTTGTGTTGTCACCCAGTTCCTTTCTTATTTGTGTTATTTGTATTCTCTCACTCTTATCCTTTGTTAAATTTGCCAGTGGTTTGTAAATTTTATTAATCTTTTCAAACAACCAACTTCTAGTCTTGTTGATTTTTTCAATTGTCTATTTTCTGTTTCATTTATTTCTGCTCAAATTTTTATTATTTCTTTTCTTCTGGTGCTGCTCTTTTTCTAATTGTTGGAGATGTTAGGTTAATAAGTTGCTTGTTTTGGCCCTTTCTTCTTTTTTGTGTCTCATGTACTTTCATCATGATGTCAGAAGAGACTGGTCATTGAAGAAGGGTGTCATGCTTGGTAAAGTTGAGGGTCAGTGAAAAAGCAGAAGATCCTCAGTGAACTGGATTGACATAGTGGCTGCAACAGTGGGCTCAGGCATAGCAGAGATTTTGAGGATGATACAGAACCTGGCAGTGTTTCACTCTGTTGTACATATGGTCACTATGCATTGGACCCAACTTGACGACACCTAATAACAACAACCCATAGCCCCACAGGCCAAAGATCTGTGGTGGCAGCAACTAGGACATTCTAGTGCATGGTTCTTGCTTCTTGATCATCCTTTCTTGTTCATCTCTAGCATCTGACTCAGAGATCAGCAGTAATAAACATTTTATCATTGTTATTGCCACTGTTTCTATGCTTTCAATGTATACCAGACTCTAGGTCTCCTCTAGGGCCACCCTGTTTCCCACTCAACACAATTTTAATTTGTTTTTGCTTTTTAAGTGTGCTCATCTGTAAAATGAGGATTATAATTAGGATTACATAAAATAATGCATGCAAAACCTTCTGTGTAGTTCCTGGCACATAGCTGTTCAACTCATGGTAATTATTTAACCCTTGTCTCTGTTCCCTTTTGCCTAAATAGTTACTCTTTTCTCACTTATTTGCAACCATTCTCCTGCCCATCCCCTCCTGCTGTCAGCAGAGAACACCCTGGCACTGAAAGCAAAAGGCTACTTCAGCTTTTCCCCTTTTATCAAACTTACTGAATGAGATACAATTTTGGGATCCCGGGTTAGCCAGGATATTCGGGAATTATTTCCAAATTATTGTATGGACCTCCAGATATTGAGTGCCACCATTCTCTTTACTCAGTCCCTCTCAAAACTACTTATAACATCCTGAGAAGAAACTACTGTGTAGAAAACCTCCCTATTGGCCTGTCCCTCAGGGCTAATTTGTCCTGGATGGACACTTCCAGTAAACACGTCCTGTGGCTACTGAAATCTTGCTGTGGAGGATTCTGTAGTGGAAAACAGATTAACAAGACTCAGAAGACCTGGGCTCTGGCCCCTAATCTGTCACATACTTGCTGGTGACTTTGGACTAATTCCTTAACATCTCTCTGCCTCAATTTCTTCATCTGTAAAATGAGACAGATTAAATAGATCATTATTGTTGTTATTAGTTGCTGACATGTTGGCTCCAACTCATGGCTATATTAGAACAAAATATTGCTCAGTCCTGTGTTATCTTCATAACCAATTACTAATGGATGTTTGCAGCTGTTACATCTCATTTTGAGTCATGCCACATCACTGGATGAAGGTTGCAAAGATTACACCACTACATAATTAAGGCAGACTCTACTTACTTTGAAGAAGCAGTGGTTCCCTAGTTGTATTTTGAGTGCCTCCCAACCTGGGGGTTGGGGCTCATCTTCCAGCACTGCATTGGACAATATTCTGACATTATACATTATTCACTGACTAATTTTCAGAAGTAGATCACCAAGTCTTTCTTCCTAGTCTGTCTTAGACTGGAAATTCTGCTGAAACCTGTCCCCCATGGGTGACCCTGCTGGTATTTGAACAAACAGATGCCCCATTGGAGGTACTCACTCACTTATGCCAAGAGATTTGGAAGACAGCCACCTGGCCAACTGACTGGAAGAGATCCATATTTGTGCCCATTCCAAAGAAAGGTGATCCCACAGAATGTGGAAATTATAGAACAATATCA
>NW_006921640.1:5241764-5265130 GCF_000298275.1 Orycteropus afer afer
AGAAGGAGAATAATGAAGAAAAAATGAAAAAAAAAAAAAAAAGGGGGGGGAATGGGGTTAACCACGAGAAAAAGGGGAGGGGGAATTTAAATTAAAAAAAAAAAAAGTTTTAACCAGGAACAGGGGGAAAAAAAAAAAAGTTGTAAACTAGGACCTGGGAGGGGAATAATAGCAAAAAGGACAAAAGTATTATTAATAATAGTAGTTTCAAAACAGACAAATAGAAGCAAACTAAACACCAGAAAAAAGAAAAAAAAGAAAAAGAAAAAAATCGGTGGAGGACAGGGCAGGGCACCCATGTTCTGTCTGAGCACACAGACTGGGATGAAGTTCTTGTGGGCCCAGAAGGTGGGTGGGAGTGGGGGGTGGCCGCATCTCCCTTCACCAGGTGGGTGTGGGGTATAAGTATAACAAGAGGAATGTTGCACCTTTTCAGTTGTGCAGGTCTGGAGTGTCCTTGGGGTTACTGGCAAGCAGTATCTCTTCTTAAGGCCCAGAGTCTTGAAGAGCACTGCCTCTTTAAATATCCAAAATGGTCAAGCCACTTGTAAGCATTCAAAATGGTGATGCTGTAGGGACAGGCAAAAGTCCGCATCTCAGCCCGCCTTTCTCTTCACCACTGCTTCCCCTTTTACTCCCCAGCCACCAGAGCAGTCCTCCGTGCAGTCCTTGGCTAGCAGGGCTGATTTTTAGGTTAATTCTTAGGTCCTACCACCACTCAGGAATCTCCAAGCTGTCTGTGCCATCAGGATCGCTGCCAGACTGCAGGTCCGTAGGTCTCCTTTTTTGGTATTTTCATGCAAATTCTTCTGCTAGTTGGCATTTAGTCCACTTCTATATCCTTCCCTTCAAGGCTCAGGGGTCCAGGATTATCTTCTGTGTCTGTATTAATTGGTTTCCCTTTTCTTTGTTGAAGAGGGTCTGTGTAGACTTTCTGCCTATTCTGCCATCTTGGAATTGATCTCCTTTCATCTTCCTTTTATGTTTTCCATGCCATTCTGTATTTCCCCATAGAATCTTTCAGTGTTGAAATTTTAAGCTTGAATATATATATTTTTATATTTCTTTCAGCATGAGAAATGCCAAGTTTTTTTTTTTTTTTTTCCTTTAAATGTTGTAACTCCAGGTCTTAGCACATTTCATTTTAATACTTTCTCTTTTCACGCCACCCTTTGAAATCTTCTGTTTAGCTTTTATTTAGTCATTTCTTCCATTTTCTTTCACTATTCTGCTTTCAAAAGCAATTTTCAGAGTCTCTTCTGACATCCATTTTGGTCTTTTCTTTTTCTTCCTTTCCTGTCTTTTAAATGATCCTTTTGCTTTCTTCATGTATGATGTCCTCCCACAACTTGCTTGGTCATTGGTGTTGAGTGCATCAAATCTGTATTTCAAATGGTCTCTAAGTTCAGGTGGGATATACTCAAGGCCATATTTTGGCTCATGTGGAGTTGTTTTAATTTTCTTTCTCTTGAACTTGAATTTGCATATATGCATTTGGTGATCTGTTTCACAGTTAGCTCTTGGCCTTGTTTTGACTGATGAAATTGAACTTCTCTATCATCTCTTTCCACAAATTGGTCGATTTGATTCCTGTGTATTCCATCTAGTAAGGTCCACGTGTATAGTTGCCATTTATGTTGTTGTAAAAAGATATTTACAGTGAATAAGTGGTTGGTCTTGCACAATTCTATCATGGTGCCATTCCTATCACCATGCCATATTTTCCAACTACTGATGTTTCTTTGTTTCCAGCTTTCACATTCCAGTCACCAGTAATTATCTATATATCTTGTTTGCATGTTTAGTCAATTTCAGACTGCAGAAATTGGAAAAAATCTTAATTTCGTCATCTTTGACTTTAGTGGTTGGTATATTAGTTTGAATAATAGTAACATTAACTTGTAGACATATGGATATTGGGAGCTCTGGTGGCATAGTGCCTAAGGCATTTGACTGCTAACCAGAAGGCTGGAGGTTCAAACCCCCAGCTACTCCTCAGAAGGAAGATTGGACAATCTACTTCCATAGAGATACTGCCTTAGAAACCCAAGGAGGGGTTGCTGTGAGTCAGATCTGACTTAACAGCATTGAGTTTGGATTTTTTTGGTCATAAGGATATTATCCTATCACTGACAGTGTTGGACTAAAGGATAGACCTTGAAATGTTCTTTTTGAGGATGAATGCAGTGCTGCTGTTCCTCTTCAGTTTGTCACTCCCAACCTGGTAGATATGTATATATCGATTAGGTGAATGTTGATAGTCCTGCTCATGTGTTTTGTGTCATTACAGATTTTGTTTGTTTAATTGAGAAAAAAATATTAAAATCTCCAAATATGATTGAGAAAATTGCCTTTTCTTCTCTTTAATTATATCAGTTTTCAATTCACTAATTTAATCTTTAGAATTGTTATTCTTCCCTATGGAGTGACTTTCTGTCTTCATGAAATGTCCCTTTTTATGTCTGGTAATTGTTTACCTCAGGGCAATAGTTTCAGGTGCACATACATGCTCCATGGGTCCAGATAGTCCAGAGTCCATGAGAATTTGAAATTCTTTTCTACATTTTCTGTCTTTTGATCAGGATTCCTTCATCTTGAAATTTGTCATGCTAATATTAATATAGCCAGAACAACTTTCCTTTTATTTTCCCTCCCAACTTTTTATTGTGATTTGGCTGAAAGTTTGCAGAGCTGTCAACAATTCATACGCATTTTGCTTCATGACATTGATTACAATCCCCACAATGTAACAGCACTTCTCCCATTTCTTCCCTGTGGTTCCTGTTTCCATTTAACATTCTTTCCTAATGAACTTCCTTTTTTTCTTTTGTTTTCATGATGTACTTTTTCTAATTATTTTATTGTATATTGTTTTTTAAGTTAAAAGTGATTGCCTTAAGGGTAGGATCACACAGTGTATTATTGTAATTGCTGTCAATAAGTTATACATGTGTAAAAAGTTGAATTGGCTATGTTGTTGTTGTTATGTGCTATTGAGTTGGACCTAATTCATAGCGACCCTTCCTTGGGTTTCGGAGACAGTATCACCCAATCTTCCTTCTGAGAAGTAGCTGGTGGGTTTGAACCACCAGCCTTCTGGGTAGCAGTCAAGTGCCTTAGGCACTATGCTACCAGAGCTCCATAGTTAGGTGATATATTTACAACAAAAAACAAAACTTACTGCCATCAAGTCCATTTTGATTCATAGTGCCCCCTCCTTGAGTTTCCGAGGCAATATCTCTATGGAAGTAGATTACCCAGTCTTCCTTCCATGGAGTGGCTGGTGGATTTGAACCATCAGCCTTCTGGTTAGCAGTCAAATGCCTTGGGCACTACACCAGCAGAGCTCCTTATTTACAAGGACAAAGAAAAGTAATAGTTGCTGAGGCTGCTTATGTATAACCAAACACTCCAGGGGATTTGGTTCTTTGTTTTGGAGGTTTCAGGTCATAACTTAAGGGACATCCCAGTTAACTGGCCTAATAATGTCTTTACTGATTCTATTCTCCTCCCAGTTGGTTGGGTGGGTAGTGCCTGATGTCTTAACAGCTTGCAAGTGGCCATTCAAGGCACAACAGTTGATCTCTATTCACCTGCAGCAACAGAGGAAGAAGAGTCAGGAATAGAAGGAGGATATGGACTGTGTGGCTAATTGCCTCCATGAGCAACTTTCCCCTTTACTATGAGACCAGAAGAACAGGACACTCACTGCCTGGCTACCATTACTGAACATTTTGATCAAAGATTCTGTTGAAAAATCCTGATCAAAAGATAGAAAATATAGAAGAGAATGTAAAATTATCATGGACTTTCTGGATCCAGTAAGGGTTTATGTTCAACTGAAACTATTGCCATGAGATAATCTTTAAACCTTAAACCAAAAATATCCCCTGAGATTATCTTAAACTGAACACTAGTTAAGCTTAACTAGTAAAAAAGTCTGCCTTGAGCTTTATGCTCTTTAAAGAATTATCTATATGGAATCAAATTGACAACAATAACATCAAAGATTAGATAGGAACCTTAAGGGCAGTGAGTTTATGTTAATGAGGGAGGAACAACTCAGAAAAGGAGAGTGAGAATGGTCACACAACTTGAAGAATGTAATTGTCATTAAATGGTACATGTACAAACTGTTGCATTGGTGTATGTTTTGTTGTGTATATTCTCAACAACAAAATAAATAAAATTTAGAAAAAAAAAAGAAAGTGATCCTCTTATAGGCAGCACATAGCTGGTTCTAGGTCCTCCTCCCTCCCCTGAATCCAGTTTGACAATTCCTGCCTTTTAATTGTCATGCTTAATCCCTTTATATATAGTTATTTATATATCTGTCATATTGCTATTGATTTTCCATTTGGCGCATCTGTTTTTGTTGTTGTTTTTCATTGTAGCTCTTTTCTTGCTTTCTTTTGTGCTTATTAAAAACATATTTTTTTAGTTTTTGGGTTTATTTCCTCTATTCACTTTTAGGTATACTTTATTTATTTGTTCATATGCATCTTTAATGTATCACATTCTACTTTGAACTAATACTGTATCACTTCCTACTTTGCAAATATAAGAACTTCATAGTAGTATAATTCCATTTTCTTGTCTCTCCACAATTTCTTATTTTTTACTGTTGTTATTGCAGCTTTTACATAAAAACCTCACTTTAGCGTAAGATGGAGGAATAGACAGACAAGTGACACAGACCCTCGTCAACAAAGAAAAGATAAACCAATTGATAGTGATACAGAAGATAATCCTGGAGCCCTGAGCTTTGAAAGGAATTATACGGAAGTGGATTAGGCACCAACTAGTGGAAAAACCTGAATGAAAACAGGACCTAAGAATAGGCTCTGTTTGCCAAGGACAGCAGGGATATATGAGAGGCTGACAACAGGAAAGGAGACAGGTGGTGAGTGTATAAGTGCCGTCAACTAGTGAATAGAGGAGCACAGTACCCTGCTTGCATAAATAACATACAAAGAAAACTAAAATTGTGGGCAAGTCACTCCAACATACAATCACCAGTTAAATATAAACACAAAAATGTCACAATTCCTTGGAGACAACAGAGCATCACAGTCCACACAAAGAAAGCAAGATAAAGTAGGAGAAGCAGGGACCAGGATACAGACCCAAAATACATCCCTGAGGAAGACGGGGCATTGGAACTCCATGATAAGGAATTCAAAAGAATTATATTTAGGTATCTTCAAAGGATTGAGAGACAGATTAAGGAAAACACAGAGAAAAACCCTAGGACAATTTCAAAAGACAATACAAGAAGAAAATGACAAAATAAATGAAAAATTAGAAATGATACAAAATCTACACACAAATGCAGAAGATTAATACTAAATTTTCAGAAATAGATAAGACATTGAATGGGCAAAGGAGCAGAATTGAATCAATGGAAGACAGAAAGTAGAGATATTGAAGGCAAATACCTGAACACCTCTTTGGAAAGGGATAAATCAGAAAAAGGTCAAAACAAAATGAAGAAAGCCTAAGGTTCATGTGGGATACCTACCATCAAAATGAAAAACCTACATGTAATTGGAATCCAGAGCAGGAAGAGACAAATAAAACCACAGAGAAAATTGTTGAAGATTTGTTGGAAGAGAATTTTCCTGGTATGATGAAAGATAAGAATATATCCATTCAGGAAGTCCAACGAACCCCAAACAGCATAGTCCCCAAAAGAACATCACCCAGACATATCATCATCATACTTAACCAAAACCAAAGACAAAGATAGAACCATGAGAGCAGCATGGGAAAAACGAAAAGTTACCTACAAGGGCAACCAATAAGACTATACTCAAATTTCTCTGCAGAAACCATGCAGGCGAGAAGACGGATGGTATATATAAAACCCTGAAAGAGAAAAATTTCCGACCAAGAATTATGACCCAGCAAAATTGTCCCTCAAATATGATGGTGAAATTAGGACATTTCCAGATAAGCAGAAATTAAGGGAATTTGTTAAAACCAGACCAACCTTACAAGAGATGCTAAAGGGAGCCCTTTGGACAAAGAAATGACAAAAGCCAACAACAACTGACCATTAGCACATGTGATGATATAACCCAGAAACCAACCCAGCTATGGAAGTATCCAAAGTAAAGAAGCCTACAAGATTGTAAACAGGGAACCAGAGACATCAAGTGACAAATGAGGATAGCTCCAAACCAAAAAGAGAGATAAAACTGTGTTATTACAGAACTTCTAGATGGTAAGGGAAGTCAAGACAACTACAAGATAGAATGGACTGTTCTAAACTTGGGAAGAAAAGTATAAATCACAGGATAACCTCAAAGAAAAATGATCAAAAAAGAGAACCAGCATAAATATTCACCAAATACTAAAACAATAGCAATAAAGGGAATGGCAACATGATTCATAAACGAAATGAGCTCAGCATAGGAAATTATATGGAACAAAGATGTAGACACCATGAAAAAGCTCATAACAAAAATGACAGTAACAAATTCATATTTGCCGATAATTACATACCTGTCAGGGGACTTATCTCTGAGGTTTATAGCAGAAGAGTGGATGATCAAACTATGGTACATACACATAATGGAATGCTATGCAGCACTAAAGAATAATGTAGAGTCTGCAAAACACAGCATAATATATATGGGTGCACTTGGAGGACATTATGCTGAGTGACATAAGTCAATCACAGAAGGACAAATACAGTGTTAGTTCATTGTTGTGGAGGGTCAAGGAAAGGTTTATATATGGAGGGAAACTTTCTTTGCTGGTTGCTGGGGCGGGGGGGGGGAAGGGGAAGGAAAGGGACATGCCCCTCCCCCCCAAAAAATGCATTGACTCATGTCACTTTAGTTTTGTGTATTTCACTGTACATAAATTATATTTAATAAAATGCATTAAAAAAGAAAAACCTCACTTTGTATTGTTATTCTTTTGTCTTTGAGAAAATTAAGAGAATGCAGAAAAAGTTGATAGTCTTTTATCTTTTTCATATTTATTATTTCTGGCACTGTTACCTTCCTTGTTGAAGACCTATCTTTACCCAGTATCATTTCTCTTTTGTGAAAAGTATTTCTTACAATGTAGTTCTTTAGAAAAGAATACCTCTTTTGATAGTATCTTTATTTCACTTTTTTTTAAAGAATATTTTGACTGACAATAGGGTTCTGGGTTGATTGCTTTTCTCATTTAGCACTTTAAACATACTACTGTGTTTTCTAGACTTCCTTTTTCCTGATGAGAATTCAGTCATCATTTGAATTATTGTCCCCCAGCATGTAATGTGTCTTTGTTTACTTTGTCTACTTTAAAAATTTTCTCTCTCTCTTTTAACGTTTTGACTATGATGTACTCAGATACAGCTTTCTTAATATTTTATACTTCTTTGGTTTCATTGATATTGTTGATTGTAAGTTGATGTTTGCAAAACATCTGCCATTATTCCTAACATTTGGAAAATGTTCAACCATTATTTCATTAAAAATTTCCCACTCTCTCTCTTTTTACGCTTTCTTTTAATTGTTGTTGTTGTTATGTGCTGTCGAGTCAGACCCGACTCATAGCGACCCCTCCTTGGGTTTCTGAGGCAGTATCACTACGGAAGTAGATTGCTCCATCTTCCTTCCAAGGAGTGGCTGGTGGGTTTGAACCGCCAGCCTTCTGGTTAGCAGTCAAGTGCCTTAGGCACTACGCTACCAGAGCTCCTTTCTTTTAATTATACATGTATTAAATAATTTACTGCTGTTCCATCAGTAATGGAGACTCTGTTTTGTTTTGTTTTAATTCTTTTTCTTTCTCCTGCTTCTGCAGATTAAATAATTTCTTCTTCTCTTTTCAGTCTTCTGTTAAGCACACCCAGGGAGTTTTTCATTTCAGTTATTATTCTTTTCAGGTCTAGAATTTCCAATTACTGCTGCTTTAATTTTTTTTTTTTTTCAATTCTCTGTTGTTGTTGTTATGTGCCATCAAGTCAGCCCCGACTCATAACGACCCCTTCATGGGTTGCCAACGCAGTATCACTATGGAAGTAGATTGCCCAACCTCTATTACTCCTTATTTGTACATTTACTAAGATCTCTTTATGTCCTCAAACCTATTTATAAAACTGCTTTAGTCTTTGCTAAATTTAGCATCTCAATTATCTTGTGGTCTATTTCTATGGACTGCTTTTTTCTTTACCATGAGATATATTTTCTTGTTTTGTTGGTATCTAATAGTTTTTTTGTTTTATTCTGAATATTGTGGATATTACATTGTAGAGACTCCAAGTTCTATTGTCTTCCTCTGAATATTGTTGGTTATTGGTGTTACAAAAACCTTGTGTAGTTCATTTACTGACTGTTGATGCAGAATTGGTGTCATCTTGGTTTTATGCCTTTTAATATGGCTCTGATGGGAATCAAATTCCAAACTCTCTCTCTTTATATCTTGTAGAGGTTTGGTTTTAAGGGGTGTTAGGTTGTGTCTAGATTTGCTCTTCCTCCTAAGGTGTGGTTTTTCTGGTCTCAGTTTATGCCAACAGTGTTAATGTGATATATCCATTCTAGAAGGGCCAAAAATCTAATGTCTCTGTGATAGCTAGCTGCCAGATGACTCCCAATGATACTTGCCTCTTGGAATTCACACCTTTATCTAGTCCAGTCCCACAATGAATCACATCTTGTCTCTGTGTTAAATAGAATGAGAATTGGCATTGTGAAACTTCTAGAATAGGTCACAAGATGCATTACATCTTTTACCTTGCTCCCTTCAATCTCTTTACCATTAAGAAAGTTAAAAAGTCCAATGTATTTGTCTTGAGGACATTTAAGTAGCCATTTGGGTAACCCACATGGTGAGAAATTGTGGTTTCCAAATTGATAGCCATGTGAATATGCCACTTTGAAAATGGATCTTCCAACACAAGTCAAGCCTAAAGATGATTGCAGCCCTAGCTGACATTTGATTGCAAGTTCCTGGGTGACCTCATGCCAGAATCACTCAGCTAAGCTGTTCTCAAATCCCTGATTCACAGAATCTGTGAGAGATTATTATTGTCTAAACTACTAAATTTTGGGAGTGGCATTTTACACAGCATTAGATAATTAATGCAGTCTTTTGATACTGCTGAATCACTTAGTATCTTCATTCTGCTTGCAACCCCTTAATAACCAGTTTTTGGTAAATGTTGTGTAGTCTCATCATGTACACGCACAATCTAGCCATTGGCTAAGATAGTGATAGGGTAGGACCACACTAATTTCTGGGACCTTTGCTTATATAGCTACTCCTGCCTCTTCAGTATCTTAGCCCACAGCTTTCAGCTGCTTTTTAGCAGTGATCCAGTGGTTCTTAATGTCTCCCTTCTGAATTCAGCGGAATTTCTGTATTCTACTTGAGCTCTACTTCTTTAGGTTACACTTGAGAAATTGTCTTTAGAAAAGGAGGTGGTCCTAACATGGAGATTATCTCTTGAATTTTCATTCTCTAGGGAGTTGTATCCTTAATGACAAAAGTAGTTGCCACATATATTTTCAGTTTTGTGCTTGTTTATGGTAGCAGTGCTAGTCAGGCACTACTTTCTCTGTCTTAGCTTGAATCCTAGATAATGTTTTTTGCCTTAGAAAACATTTTGTCCAAAATTAATCTTCCTCTACTTGCTTAGGAGCTCTGGTGGTGGTGTGTTTAAAGCATTAGGCTGCTAACCAAAAGATTGGTGGTTTGAATGCACCAGGTGCTCTGTGGGAGAAAGATGAGGTAGTCTTCTCTAAAGATTTACAGCCTTGGAAACCATATGGTGCAATTCTACTCCATGCTATAGGATCACTATAAGTCAGAATCAATTCAGTGGTAGCGGGGTTTTATGCTTGCTTGCTTTCAGTTATCATTTGCTTGGCAGACTTATTTTATCCTTTTATATTTAACTTCTCTGTTTCTTATAGCTGTATTTTTTTTTCTTTCCAAACATATATGCTTCATCTTTTAGTTGGTGAATTTAATATAGTGCCTAAGGCACTTAACTGCTAACCAGAAGGCTGGTGGTTCAAACCCGCCAGCCATTCCTCGGAAGGAAGATGGGGCAATCTACTTCCATAGTGACACTGCCTCGGAAACCCAAGGAGGGGTCGTTATGAGTTGGGTCCGACTCGACGGCACATAACAACAACAACAAACAACATTATTAATTTGTGACATATTTAGATTTATTTCCATCAACTTACTTTGTTTTCCATATCATACTTTTTCTCCACTTACTTTTGTCTTTATGCTTTCTTTATACTGATTGATCAAATTTTCTTGATTTCCTTCTTTCTTTAACTACTTTGGAAATTATGGTTTATATTATTACTCTTTAATCATTATCTATACATTTTAAAGGAGTTCTGGTAGCATAGTGCCTAAGGCACTTGACTGCTAACCAGAAGGCTGGAGGTTCAAACCCACCAGCCACTCCTCGGAAGGAAGGTTGGGCAATCCTACTTCCGTAGTGATACTGCCTCGGAAACCCAAGGAGGGGTCGCTATGAGTCGGGGCCAACTCAACGGCAAATAACAACAACAACATACATTTTAAATTTGCATACTTAATGAATTTTAATGATAGTTTCTCTACTTTCCTCCCAAAGAATATAAGAATCTTTGAATGAATTCTAGTCACTTATTTTTTCATATATTTTAGTTAGTATTTCAGAGTTTGTCCTTAGAATGGAGTCATGTACGGGTTATGGTTCTTAAAGGTTTGAAGGGAAAGAGTGCTAATATTTAAGCACATTCATTAACATTGTTTTTTACTTGACCCTGATAACATCTCCTGATTGCACTTAACAAATGAGGAACCTTTCCCTCTTCCCCACTAGGCTATAAGTACTTTTCCCCAGGTTACAGTTACATAATTGAAGCTGTTGGGTCTGGAATGGAGCTCAGACCTCCTCAGCTGAGGTGCTTTATGTTCTCTGTATCATAGTCTAGGAGAACTAGATTGGATACATCGGAACTAGAAGCCCAAAGATTGCTATAGTTTATTTCTTTGGCAATCTGGAAGCACTTTGTAGGCTCAAGTGACTGTAGTGCTAGTAAATTTGGAGTCCTTTCCACGGGTAAGGAGGGAGTAGAGGTGAGCAGGTGCCTGTGCACTTATGTTCAGTCAGTATTACATACTAATTCATTATGTTGACTTGCTTATTCTTTTTAAAGTGTTATGAGGTTACAGTGTTTGACCATTTTGGTTTTGTATTGCCTAAGGCACTTGACGGCTAACCAGGAGGCTGGCGGTTCAAACCCACCAGCCACTCCTTGGAAGGAAGCTTGGGCAATCTACTTCCGTAGTGATACTGCCTCGGAAACCCAAGGAGGGGTCGCTATATGAGTGGGGTCCGACTTGGCGGCACATAACAACAACAAAACAATTTTCTTAATAAGTTAGTTTTATTCCAGAAGGTGAAACAAACCTTATTATATCATAGGTATTATCTGCACCTCTAATCCTAGCGTTCAGTAGAGATCAGGTAAGAGCAAAGTGATGAGCTCTTGTGATATGGTAGTTAAGGCGTTTTGGTGCTAACAAAAAGGTCAGTGGTTTGAATCTACCAGCTGCTCTGTGAGAGAAAGATGAGGTAGTCTGCTTCCATAAAGATTTATAGCCTTGGAAACCAATCTGACCATAGGATTGCTATGAGTCAAAATCAACTTGATGACAGTGTTTTTCTTTTTTTTCCTTAATAACATAGAGAACCCTGCTGGTGCAGAGGGTAAGTGCTTGGCTCCTAACTGAAAGGTCAGTGCTTTGAACCCACCAATCTCTCCATGGGAGAAAGATGTAACAGTGTACTTCTGTGAAGATTACAGCCTTGGAAACCCTATGGAGCAATTCTGCTTTGTCCTGTAGGGCTGCTATGAGTTGGATCAACTCAGTGGCAATGATTTATCATCATCATTATTATTTACTTTTATTGTGGTGTTATTATACAACAAGATATTCACCAACATAATAATTTCCACATTTAAAGCTCAGGGACATTGATGACATTCTTCATGTTGTGCCACCATTATTGCTATCCTTTTCCAAAATATTCCACCACCATTGTTGTTGTTGTTGTTGTTATGTGCTGTCGAGTCGGACCCAACTCATAGCGACCCCTCCTTGGGTTTCCAAGGCAGTATCACTACAGAAGTAGATTGCCCAACCTTCCTTCCGTCCACCATTAACTTAATAAACTTAATGCCCCGCCAACAAAAGCTTCCCCTTTCCTCCTCCTTCCTACCCCTGGTAACCACTAAAATCTTTGGTTCTCTCTCTCTCTCTCTCTGTATTTTCAACCTCTCTAGGAATTTTCCATTCCATCTCCTTCCCGGTAACCAAGAAACTTATTTCCTTCCATAAGTAAAGCTTTCCTTGACTTTTTACAATAATGGACTAATAAAATATTTGTCTTTCTGGGCCTTACTTTACTCAGCATAGTGTTCTCCAAGTTCATCCACGTTGTGTGGTATTTTGCAGATTCTACATTATTCTTTAGTGTTTCATAGTATTCCATTGTATGTATGTACCACAGTTTGGTTATCCATTCTACATTGATGGGCACTTAGGTTGTTTCCATCTCTTTGCTATTGTGAATAGTGCTGCGATGTACATGGATGTGCATATATCTGTTCATGTTCTGCCTCCTCTCACTTCTTTAGGTTATGTACTTAGTTATGGGATTGCTGGATCAAATAGTGTTTCTATTTTCCAATTTTTAAAGGCATCACCATACCTAGTTCCACAGTGGTTGTATCATTTTACGATCTCACCAGAAGTGTATGAGAGTCCCAGTCTCTCTACATCCTCACCAGCATTTGTTATTTTCTGTCTTGTTGAACTTTGCTATTAGTGCTGAGGTGAGATGGTATCTCACTGTTGTTGTGATTTGCATCTCTTTCTTGACTAATGATTGTGAACATTTCTTCATGTGTTTGTTTTCTACCTTAATATCTTCTTTCATAAAGTGTCTGTTCATATCCTTTCCCCATTTTCGAATTGGTTTGTCTTTTTGATGTTGAGGTGTTGGGGTTTTTAATAAATTTTAGTGGCAAGTCCCTTGTCAGATACATTGTTGCCAAACATTTTTTCTCAGTGTTTAGGTTCTCGTTTTACTCTTGATAAGTCTTTTGATGCACTTAAGAATTTAATTTTTTGAAAGTCCCACTCTTTTAGTTTATCTTCTGCTGTTTGTGCATTTTGGATTATGCTTGTCTATTTATGCCATAAATTAGGGTGCCTAAGTTTTCCCCTATTTTTTCTTTCCTGAACTTTATAGTTTTAGATTTCATGTTTGAATTTGGTGTTAGTTTTTGTGTATGCTGTAATATGTGGATCTTGTTTCATTTTTCTGCAAATGGATATCCAGTTTTGCCACCACCATTTGCTAAAGACACTGTCTTTTCCCCATTTAATGGATTTTGGCCCTTTGTCAAAGATCAGCTGACTATAGGTGGATGGATCTATTTCTGGGTTTTCAATTCTGTTCCACTGGCCTATGTTTCTGTCTTTGTATCAATACCAAGCTGTTTTGACCACTGCGGCTGTATACTAGGTTTTGAGATCTGGGAATGTGAGACCTCCTACTTTGTTCTTCTTCAGTAGTGCTTTGCTTATCTGAGGGTTCTTTCCTTTTCATATAAAATTAGTGATTGGTTTTTCCATGTCTTTAAAGAATCTTGATAGAATATGGATTGGGATTGCATTGAATGTATAGATTGCTCGAGGTACTATTGACATTTTCACAATGTTCGATCTTCCTATCCATAAGCATCATATGTTCTTCCATTTATGTAGATCTCGTATAGTTTCTTGAAGTAGTGTTTTGTAGTTTTCTTTGTATAGGTCTTTTGTGTTCCAGGTAAGATTTATTCCAAAGTATCTTGTCTTTTTGGTAACTATTATAAATGATCTTTATCTCCTTTTCAGAGACCTTTTTGCTGGTATAGAGAACTCCAACTGATTTTTGAATGTTGATCTTGTATCCTGCCACTATACTAAATCTTTCCATAAATTCCAGTAGTTTTCTTGCTGAGTCTCTTGGGTTTTCTATGTACAGGATCCTATCATCTGCAAATAGGGATACTTTCACTTCTTCTTTACCAATTTGGATGTCTTTCCCTTTCTTGCCTTATTGCCCTGGCTAGGACTTCCAGTACAATGTTGAATAGAAGTGGAGATAAAAGTCATCCTTGTCTGGTTCCTGTTTGCAAGGGGAATGATTTCAGTCTCTCTCCCATTGAGAATAATGTTGGCTGTTGGTTTTGTATATAAGCCTTTTATTATGTTGAGGTATTTCCCTTCTATTTCTATTTTTCTGAGCATTTTTATCAGGAACGGGTGTTGGATTTTATCAAATGCTTTTTCTGCATTGATTGATATAATCATGAGATTCTTTTCCTTTCTTTTACTTATGTGATGGATTACGTTGATTGTTTTTCTAATGTTGAATCATCCTTGCATATCTCGTATGAATCCCACTTGGTCATGGTATATTATTTTTTTGATATGTCGTTGAGTCTGCTGGTTAGGATTTTGTTGAAGATTTTTGCATCTATATTCATGAGGAATATTGGTCTGTACTTTTCCTTTCTAGTGGTGTCTGTGCCTGGTTTTGGTGTCAAGGTTATGCTTGCTTCATAAAATGAATTTGGGAGGATTCCATCCTTTTCTCTGTTCTGGAATAGTTTCAGTATGATTGATGTTAATTCTTCTCTGAATGTTCAGTAGAATTCTCCAAAGAAGCCATCTGAACCAGGACTTTTTCTTTTGTTAATTTTTTTATTGTTGTTAATTTACTATTCAGTTTCTTTTGTTATGGGTCTATTCAAATTTTCTACCTCAGTCCTTGTGAGTTTAGGTAAGTAGTGTGTTTCTAGAAATCTATTTCTTCCAGGTTTTCAAATTTGTTGGCATACAGTTCTCCATGTTGCTGTTGTTATAAGGTACTGTCTAGTTATCTCTGACTCGTAGTGACCCTATGCACAGTGGAACAAAACACTGCCCAGTCCTGTGCCAGCCTCATGATCCTTGTTATACCTGAGCCCATTGTTGCAGCCATTGTGTCAGTCCATCTCCTTGAGGGCCTTCCACTTCTTCATTGACCCTCCACTTTACCAAGCATGATATCCTTCTCCAGGGAATGGTTCCTTCTGACAACATGACCAAAGTAGGTGAGGCGAAGTCTGGACGTTCTTGCTTCCAAGACGCATTCCAGCTGCACTTCTTCCAGGACAGATTTGTTAGTCCTTTCAGCAGACCATGGTACTCTTAGCATTCTTCTCCAACACCACAACTCAAAAGCATCAACTCTTCTTTTGGTCTTCCGTATTCATTTCTCAGCTCTTACATGCATAGGAGGTAATTGAAAATACCATGGCTTGGGTTAGGTGCCCCTTAGTCTTCAAAGAGACATCTTTGCTCTTCATCACTTGAAAGAGGTCTTTTGCAGCAGATTATCCCAATGCAACATTTTCTGATGTCTTGACTGCTGCTTCTGTTGGTGTTGATTGTAGAACCAGGTAATATGAAGTCATTGGCAACTTCAATCTTTTCTCCATTTATCGTGAAGCTGTTTATTGGACCAGTTGTGAGGATTTTTGTTTTCTTTATATTGAGGTGTAATCCATACTGCAGACAATACTCTTCAATCTTCATCAGTAAGTGCTTCAAGTCATCCTCACTTTTAGCAAGCAAAGTTGTGTCATCTGCATATCGCAGGTTGTTACTGAGTCTTCCTCCAAACCTGATGCCACATTCTTCTTCATATAATCCAGCTTCTCAGATTATTTGCTCAGCGTACAAGTTGAATAAGTATGTGAAAGGAATAGGTACAACTATGGATCTCTTCCAGTCAGTTGGCCAGGTAGCTATCTTCCAAATCTCTTGGTATAGCCGAGTGAGTGCCTCCATTTGTTGAAACATCTCTGTGGGTATTCTGTCAATTCCTGGAGCCTTGTTCTTCATCAATTCCTTCAGTGCAGCTTTGACTTCTTCCTTCATTACCATTGGTTCTTGATCATACGCCACCTCCTTAAATGGATGGACATTGTCCAATTCTTTTTGGTACAATGACTCCGTGGATTCCTTCCATCTTCTTTTGATGTTTCTTGCATCATTCAATATTTTGCCCATAGAATCTTTCAATATTGCAACTTGAGGCTTAAATTTTTTCTTCAGTTCTTTTAGCTTGAGAAATGCTGAGCATATTCTTCATAGTATCTTGTATTACTAATTTTTTTATTTCTGTTGGTTCTGTTGTGACATTGCCCATTTCATTTCTTATTCATGTTATTTGCATCTTCTCCTTCTTTTCCTTTGTCAGGTTTGCCAGTGGTTTGTGGACTTATTAATCTTTTCTAAGAATCAATTTCTAGTCTTTTATTTTTTTCTATTGTCTATTTTCTCTTTCATTTATTTCTGCTCAAATCTTTATTACTTCTTTTCTTCTCACAACTGTAGTCTTGTTTCACTGTTCTTTTTCTAATTGCAGGAGATGGTGGGTTAGGGTGTTGATTTTGGCTCTCTCTTCTTTTTTGAGGTGTTTATCTATTGTTATAAACCACCCTGTGGTCACTCACTACTTTTCCTGTGTCCCAAAGATTTTCATATGTTGTGTTTTCATTCACATTTCATCCAATGAATTTTTTAATTTCATTTTTTATTTCTCCTGTTACCCACTTATTGTTAAGGAAAGTGTTATTCAGTTGCCATGTGTATACTCTTTTTCTGTTGGTCTTCCTAGTGCTGATTTCTAATATTATAGCATTGTAATCTGAGAAGATGCTTGTGGTGTTTCAGTGTTTTTAAATTTATTGAGGCTTGCTTTGTAGCCTAACAAATGGTCTATCCTAGAGAATATTCCGTGTGCACTGGAAAAGAATATATATTTTGCTGATGTTGGATGAAGTACTCTGTAGATATCTATAAGATCAAGTTGGGTCATTGTATTATTTAGTTCTCCTGCATCTCTGTTGAGTTCTTTCCAGTTGCCTTATCTTTTATTGAAAGTGGTAGATTGAAGTTTCCTGCTATTACTGTGAAGTCATCTATTTGTCTTTTCAATTCTGTTAAAGTCTGATTTATGTGTTTTTGGGCTTTTCCACTGGGTGAGTGAATATTTATTATGGTTATGTGCTCTTGTTCAGTTGATCCTTTAATCATTACATAATGTCCTTCCTTGTCTGTTTTGTTGGTTTTTGTCTTAAAGTGTATTTTATCAGAAATTAATATTGCCCCTCCTGCTCTTTTTTGGTTGCCATTTGCTTGATATATCTTTGCAAAATGGATGTGTAGGCAACATCCTCTGATCTCCTCCAACTTAGTAAGGGGAAAATAGATTTACTATCAGCAGTTTAAGGCTTATTCCTATGAGGCCAGTTATGTCACCACCCTCCAGCTTTTTTTACTAACTTTGACACTATCTGTCCTTCCCATGGCATTCACTACTTCTCTGCTGAGTTTTACAATTCGTTACAGTGGCCACATGGGACTGACAGACAATATTTAGGATTATGGAGTTTATTAGGGAAGTAGCAGGCTACAAATAAGGCTCAGCAATGTGCTCAGGATACAGTTTTTTGATCAGAATAGTCTCCTCTCTGCTTTTCCCTCAGGTCTGTCTTTTTGGCTCTTGGTTTCTCGGCCTGGCCTCTGCCCTATTTGGGGAAGTGTTACAAAGCTCTTTTAGCTCTGCTGATAGGGGCACCTAAGTGCACCCCACTCCACCAGCAAGCCTCCTGTCCAAAGGCACTCAACTTTCTTGCTCCTTAGGTTGGCAGAGCTGCTGCTCTGTCTTGTCCTTCTTGGTTCCACAACTGCTGTCTCTCAGCCAGGCATTTCTTAGCTGGATGTCTCTCAGCTGAGTGTCTTTCAGTTGAGTGTTTCAACAAAGTAGGTACAGTGCACAGGTCTCGTGTCCAATGATGTGCTACATTTCATGATGTGCTCCACTTCACTTCCAGCTCTTCTCTCTTGATGGCAGTGAGATCCCCTCCTTTGCTTTGAGGATGGCTCATTTTAAGCCCAGCAGCATGGCAAAACTAACCAATCTTTGCATTAGAGTTCTAGACACCTTATTTTTATGGTTCCACCCAGTAATCTAGTGGGAATTACAAAGACCATGGCTGGAAAAGCCATACCAAGTAATTCACTGTACCACAATCTTTTTCTAACCTTTGATTTTTAGTCTATTTTTGTCTTTGTGTCTAAAATGAGTTTCTTGTAGACTGCATATTGATGAGTGGTATTTCCTTATCCAGTGTGCACCTCTCCATCTCTTGAGTAGGGCATTTAATCCATTTACATTCAGTATAATTATAGGCAGGTATGAGTTTATTGATGCCATTTTGTTATGTGTTTTTTTCATGGTGTTAATTTCTTTGTTCCCTATAGTTTTCTGTGCTGAGCTTATTTTGTTTATGAATTTTGTTATTTCCTTCATTGCTACTGTTTTAGTATTTGCTAAATATTTGTACCTCTCTTCTTTTTTATTCTGATGTGAAGATTTATCATTTTTCTTTGTGTTTACCCTGTGATTTATAGTTTTCTTCCCATGTTTAGAATTGTCTTGAATTCCTCACCATTTGGAAGTTCTGTACCTACACTATTTATTCCCTCAGTTTGGTTTGTAGTTGTCCTCATTTACAAATTGGTGTATCTAGTTCCCTGTTTATTTTACTTTGGATACTTCTATAACTATGTTGGTTTCCAGTTGTGTCATCATGTGTGTTAATCATTGGTTGTTGTCTGGTGTTGTTGGTTCTTCGTCTGAAGGAGTCCCTTTAGCATCTCTTGTAGGGTTGATCTGCATTTAACAAATTCCATTAATTTCTGCTTATCTGGAAATGTTCTAATTTCATCATCATATCTGAGGGGCAGTTTTGCTGGGTATATAATTATTGGTTGGCAGTTTTTTTTCTTCTAAGGTTTATATATATTATCCCATTGCCTTCTTGCCTGCGTGCTTTCTGCTGAGAAGTCACAGCTTAGTCTTATTGGTTGCCCTTTGTAGGTAACTTTTCATTTTTCTCATTCTGCTTTCAGCATTCTTTCTTTGTCTTTGGTTTGGTGAGTCTGATTATGATTTGTCTTGGTGGTTTTCTTTTGAGGTCAATCTGTTTGGGGTTTGTTGAACTTCTTGAAAGGATATCTTTTCATCTTTCATCATATTAGGAAAATTCTTTTCCAACAAATCTTCAACAATTTTTTCTGTAGTTTTATTTGTCTCTTCCTGTTCTGGAATTCCAGTTACATGCAGGTTATTCCTCTTGATGGTATCCCACATGAATCTCAGGCTTTCTTCATATTATTTTGATCTTTTTTTTTCTGATTTATCCCTTAACAAATTAGTATTAAGGTATTTGTCTTCAATCTCATTAATTCTGTCTTCCATTGATTCGTTTCTGCTCCTTTGCCCATTCAATGTGTTATCTATTTCTGAAATCTTAGTATCAATCTTCTAGATTTCAATTTGCTGTTTTTGTATTGTTTCTTATTTGTTGCTTATTTTGTCAGTTTGTTCTTGTATTATTTTCCTGAATTGCTCTAGAGTTTTTTTCTGTCTTTTCCTTAATTTTGTCAGTGTTTTCTTTGATCTTGACAGTTTTCCCTTGATCTGTCTCTCAATCCCTGGAAAGTACCTGTTCTGCTTACCTAGTGCCACTCTAATAGGAATATACCAAAAATGGGATGGCCTTAACAAACAGGAGTTTATTCTTACAATTTGGAGGCTTTAAGTCTGAGTTTAAAGTGCCAGGCTCTAGGGGCTGGGTGAAAGCCTCTCAACCGTGGGCTTCAGCTCTGGCTCCTGCTCCCAGCTCACTGAAACTGGAGGCTTTTCTTCACTCAGCTGCTGACTGCTGAGGCTGACAAGCCCAAGGTTGGCAAGTAATAAGACATAGTCCCAATATTACCAAACCACATGGCAGACCATTAATTCAAGTCCATTAAAAGTCCCAAGATTGGCAGAGCATGGCAGGCTACTGAACAGTAACTCAGCTACATGCAGGGTTCAAGCATGCCATAAGCTAGAGATCATTCCTCAAGGCTTCTCCTTGTATGTAGGAAGCAGACCACATCCCTAAGGCAGCTACTCAGCTGTTCACATGTTCACCATGGAGTTGATTACGAGTCTCATCATGGGGAATACTACATCCAGCTGCCCAGACTCTCAACCAGGCCCAGCCAAGTTGACACACAAACTGAACTACCACAGTACCTAAATATAATGATTTTGAATTCCTTATCAGAGGGTTGCAATGCTGCTTCTTCCTCAGGGATGTTTTCTGGGTCTGTATCCTGGTCCCCTTGTTTGTAATACTTTATCTTGCTTCTTTGTGAGGACTGGGATGGTCAGTTGTCTCCAAGACATTGTGGTATTGTTGTACTTATATTTAATTTGTGGTTGTATGTTAGTGTGATTCACCCAGGAATATTTTTCTTTATTTTGTTTTGATATGTCTGTGTCAGCGTGGTATTGTTCTCTTCGATTGACTAGTTGGTAGCACTTAGACACTCACGACCATCTCCTGGTGGGTGTGATAGAGAATGAGAGTGTGTGCACAGATGTCTGTAAGCTGTCTGTAAAGAGAATTGAGTTTGAATTGAGCTGGCATTGGCTGCCCTCTATCATTGGTAAGTTGGTGCAGAAACAAGTGGTGGCCCTCACTCTGTGGGTGGGGCTGCAAGAGGTACAGATATGGTTGCGTTATGTGAGAATGTTTGCTGTCTCCCACTCAGTTAGAATAAATAAATAAACCACCAAAAAAAAATAAATAAATAAAAACAAGAGAACAAGAAACATAAATCACATAAAGAAACAGGAACAATTGCAAAAAAAAAAGGAAAGGCAAGAAATGAGAAGAAAAAAATTTTTTAATGTATTTTAAACAGATAGAAGAAAGTTCATGAGAAAAAGAGAAAAGAAATAAAAAAATAACAACAAAAACTCCACGTCTTGGGATGTTAAGGGAATGAGAGAAGGTTGCAAAAGAATAGTAAAGGAAAAATGGGAAAACTGCAAAGGGAAAAACAAGATGGGAAGAACCAAAAGCAGAAAAGAAAGAAAAAGAAGGGAATCAGGAAAAGTGAAGAGGAAGGTGGAAAGAAAAAAAGAACCAGGGAAGGGAAAGAGAAAACAATAGTTAAAAGGAAGAAAAATAGAATAGTTTAAAAAGAAACAAAAACAAAGCTGTGGGGGGTGGAGCAAAACACCCAAGCTCTGTCAGGGCACAGACCAGGATGGAATTCTTTCTGGTCAAGAAGGTAGGTGGAGAGGTGGTAGATGGCCATACCTCTGTTCACCAAGAAGCTGTGAGGTATAAGAGTAACAAGGGAAATATCGCACCTTTTCTATTTGTCATCCTCCAGTGCAGTTGCCCGTGCTGTCTTTGGCAAGTGGAGCATATTCTTATGTTGCTGCCCAGGTCAGAATGGCACTGGCACATATTTACAGTGGCTACACCACTTGCAAATATTCAAAAACACAGCCAATAGTCTCCAGCTCTGTTTGTCTCCTTAGGTGTTTTCCTTTCTAGTTGTCAGGAACCAGTGCAGTCCTTGCTCATGCAGTCCTTAGTGAGAAAAGCCAATTTTTAAGTTGCTGCCAGATCACAGTGCTGCTTGTAAATATTCAAGATGGCTGCACCCTCAGCACAGCTGGCAGTTCACAGCTCTATTGGTCTCCTTTTTAACTGCTTTCATTCAGGTTCTTTTTTTTTTTTTAAATTGTGATTTGGGTGAAAATTTACATAGCAAATTCACTTTCCATAGAGCAGATCACATACACTTTTGTCTCATGACAATGACCACAATTTACCACATTGCAACAGCTTCCCTCCCACTTCCTCCTGATGGTTACTTCTTCCCTGTGTCCACCCTCCATGTACTCCTGCCCCCTGAGCTGTCTCCCTGTGCATAAGCAGCCCTTCATTCTCCCATGATTGTTCTCTCCGAGGAGTGTATCTATCTCAGGTTCAACTCATATGCCTGTCTTTGTTTGGCTGGAAGCCACAAGTGTGGGTTCAATTCCAGACCTGAAGGGCATCTAGGTTCCATAGTCTCAGTGGTTCCACCAGGCTCTATCAGACCAGCAAACCTGGGCCCCCCCCCCCTTTTTTTTTTCTCCAAATGATTTTGAGTTTTGTTCCACATTGTTCTCCCTCTCTACCTAGGATCTCCTACATATATCCCCTTCCAAGTGGATGACAGAGGTAGCCGGGCACCATCTAGTTCTTCTGGTCTCATAGTCAATATAGGCTGCAGATCAGATGGTGTACCAGTTGCTAGGACTAATTGTTTCCATGAATTTTTGGTTTTCTTCATGCTTCTTTGCTCTAGACAAGGAGAAACCCACTGTTGCATTAGATGGCAGCTTGCTAGCTTTCAAGATCCCAGTTGCTACTCGCCAAATAGGAGGTGGAACAGTGTTTTGTGTAGTATGTTATGCCAGTTGAGCTTGATGTCCTCTGTGATTATGGTCCCGAGCCCACAGGTTCCACTTCTCAGTCCCCTTTGGCTGTGACCAAGCAGTGACTAAAACCTTGCCCCTTGTCAGCTCTACTATACACCTGGGAATTCTGATCATTCACATAAACTTATAGGACCACTGTGTGCCAACCCTATACATGTTCTTGGGTACACTCCCCACTTCGTAGACATACCTAATAGTTCAGCCTGTCCACCCATCTGTCCACCTGTATACCCATGTTTGCCTTCACTGACATTGCAGTGCAGAAGGGTTCATCTTTGTTGTCTGTGCCTCCCATGTACCTATGTCATTCTCTTCCTCAATGCTACCATATTGATCACTCACATTTAGTACATTGCCCTTCTCTTCACCGAGATCATACTTACATCTATCTATCTAACAGTGTTCCCTCCCCTCCCACCCCTGGTAACCAACAAAGAAAATTTCCTTCCATAGATAAACCTTTCCTTGACATTTACAATTACAGACTAATACAATATTTGTCCTTTTTTGATTGACTTACTTCACTCAGCATAATGTCCTTCAAGTTCATCCATGTTATGCGGTGTTTTGTAGATTCTACATTATTTAGCATTGCATAGTATTCCATTGTGTGTATGTACCATAGTTAGATTATCCATTCCTCAGTTGAGAGACACCTAGGTTTTTTCCATCTTTTGGCTATTGTAAATAGTGCTGCAGTGAACATGGGTGTGCATATGTCTGTTCTTGTTATGGCTCTCACATCTTTAGGATATATACCTAGTAATGGAATTGCTGGGTCAAATGGTATTTCTATTTCCAACTTTTTAAGGAATCGCCATACTGCTTTCCACAATGGTTGTACCATTTTACAGTCCCACCAGCAGTGTATCAGAGTCCCAGTCTCTCCACATCCTCACCAGCATTT
>NW_006921640.1:5266580-5275771 GCF_000298275.1 Orycteropus afer afer
TCAATCCTTTGAAGATACCTAAAGATAATTCTTTTGAATTCCTTATCAGAGAGTTCCAAAGCTGCTTCTTCCTCAGGGATGTGTTCTGGGTCTGTATCCTGTTCCCTTGTTTCTATCATTTTATCTTGCTTCTTTGTGTGGACTGTGATGGTCTGTTGTCTCTGAGACATCGTGTCATTATTGTATTTAGATCTCTGTTAACTCTTTGTGAAGAGCAGCCAAAAGTGATTCTGGCTCTTCTTGGTGGTTTTTTTTATCATTGGCCCATTGGTGGAGAAGGAGGTGGTGGCTCTCGCTCAGTAGGTGAAGTTGCAGGAGCTGTGGGTGTAGTTGTGTCTTATGGGGACTGTTGCTGTCTCCCACTCAGTTATACAAATTACAGTTGAATAATCATCAAAAAACTAAAAGCACCTGGACAAAAACTACACCATGTAATCACACAGGAACAGTAACCAAAAAAAGACAAAAGGGAAAAAGAAGAAGAAGAAAAAAAACCAAGAAAACCTGCACTATCTGGATATAGGGCACTAAGAAAAAAAAGGTAGAGAAGGAGAGTAATGAAGAAAAAGTGGGAAAAATGCAAAAAGAAAAACAAGGAACGGGGTTAAGTATGAGAAGAAAAGAAAGAAAAAAAGAAAATTTGCAATCAGGAACAGGGAAAAGAAAAAAAGCTGAAAACTGGGACCTGGCAGGGGAAGAATAAATTATAATAGTAAAAAGGACAAAAGTATTAATAATAATAATAGTTTTAAAACAGACAAAAAGAAGCAAACTAATAACCAGAGAAAAGAAAGGGAAAAAGAAAAAGAAAAAAATTTGGTGGAGGGCAGGGCAGGTCACCCAGGCTCCATCAGTGCACACAGACTGGGATGGAGTTCCTGTGGGCCCAGAAGGTGGGTGGAAGTCGGGGATGGCCACACCTCTGTTCACAAGTGGGTGTGGAGTACAAGAATAACAAGGGGAATGTCACACCTTTTCAATTATCCACTTCTGGAGTGTCCTTGGGGTTACTGGCAAGTGGAATCTCTTCTTAAGCCCCTGGAATCTGGGAGAGTGCTGTCTCTTTAAATATGCAAAATGGTCAAGCCGCTTGTAAACATCCAAAATGGCTGCACCCTCTAGACAAAAGTCCACAGCTCAGCCCGCCTTCCTCTTCAGTGCTTCTGCTTTTATTCACCAGGCACCAGAGCAGTCCTCCGTGCAGTTCCTGGCTAGCAGGGCTGATTTTTAGGTTAATTCTTAGGTCCTACCAGACTTAGCACTCTCCAATCTGTCTGTGCCGTGCCGTTAGGATCACTCAGGATTGCTGCCAGACCACAGCTCCATATGTCTCCTTTTTTGGTATTTTCATGCAAATTCTTCTGCTAGTTGGGGTTTAGTCCACTTCTATATCCTTCCCTTCAAGGCTCAGGGGTCCTGGATTATCTTCTCTGCCTGTATTAACTGGTTCTCCTTTTCTTTCTTGAAGAGGGTCTGTGCAGTCTTTCTGCCTCCTCTGCCATCTTACCGCCCCTCTCATTCAGGTTCTTTTAGTGAAGAAAAAAAAAAACCCAAACTCATTGCCATTGAATTGATTCTAACTCACAGTAATCCCAATTTGGTTTCTGCGGCTGTAAATCTTTACAGAAGTAGATTGCTCTATCTGCCTTCTTTGGTGCATCTGGTGGGTTTGAAGCACTGACCTGGTTAGCAGCCAAATGGCTTACCCAGTATGATACCAGAGCTCCTTGTTTCTTCTTCTAGTTGGTATTTAATCCACTTCTCTATCATTCCTTTCAAAGCTCAGGGTTCCAGGATTGTCTTCTGTATTAATTTCAATTAGTTTTTCATTTCTTTATTGCAGAGGGTTTGTGTAGCTTGCCTACTCCGCCATCTTTGAGAACATAGTTGGTTCAGGGGATCTATCCTTTTCCTATAAAAACAACTCAGATACTACTAGTCTGAAAGATCAGTTACATCTTCATTCAGTAAATAGTCAAGCAAAATTAGAGTTGAATGAGACAGTTCCTGACTTCAAGAAGTTTAAAGTCTAGAAGGAGAATTATACATGTGTGTTATCAACTATGTAATTTAAAAATTGATGTCCCATTTTACCCTAGGGCAGATGTTAGTATTTGTTCCAGTTAGTGTCAAGAATCGAGAGTCCTTTACTCTTTAAATATGGAAAGGAAGACTGGGTATTAGAATTTAGAATGTTTTAGAAGTACCCCAGTTACTACTATTTAGTTGTAAAAGAAGACATCATTGTGCATTAGGGTAAATACAATAATACCGTATTTTCCAATATTAAACTTTTTTTGGATACTTTTTTAAATTTGTATCGATAGACTTGCTTACAAATCGTACCTGGCAAATTTACAGAAAGGAGAATGTTTATGTAATTGTTTTTATTTTATCTTTTTTTGTCTTCTTTTAATATTGTTGACAGGACTTAGTAGCTTAGCAGCCTCCTACTTGAATCCAGTGAAATCCTTTGTGCCACAGATGCCAAAGCTGCTTAAGTCTCTTTTCCCTGTCCGAGATGAAAAAAGGGGCAAACACCTGTCTCCTCTTGCACATCAGGTAAAAAAAAAAAAAAAAAAAATATATCAAGAAAGCAGCAGTAAACAGTTTTGTAATATATTGCTGGCAAAATGATGCTCTATATTGTGCTGAGATAGAGGGAGAGGGATAGCAAAGATTGGGGGCATTAGAACTGGGCTTTTAGACATAGTAAAAGCTTGTGATCATTTCTCTTCTCTTCTCTTCAGGGATAACAGAGCTGTTTAAACTTATTGACATTCTCAATGCTTTTTGCTTTTTAAAAATGCCATGCACACTACTAATGTGATTTATGGTAATAACACTTAGAGCAACAATAGTAAAATTTATGAAGTGCACTTAGTGTTGTTTGTATATTGCCAACTAGAAAATGTAATTCTATTTTTAATTCTTGATTTAATTTCTCAAATAATTTTATGTCACCACTATCCTCCTCTCTCAAGCTCTTTATCTCCTACTGTGAATTACCTGTTCTTTCACTTAAGGTATTCAACTGATCCCTTATCTTATTTCTCTTTTTCCCTTAAAACTCTCTACACATCCCTGGAAAAAATGTTAGAGAAAATGTTGAAGCATTTTTTAAATAATTGGGAAGCTGCTCTTATGCAATGGTGAATGAATGGAAGCCCTGTTGGAAATGCAATTTCTAGCCTTACATAGGTGTGAACTCAGCAGAAAATGATAAATGAGGATTTATTTATACTCATATACAAAATCAGATACAATGCAAGTGCAGTTGTTGAAATAGATCTTTTGACATCAGCTTCTCCACATTCTTTTAGACATTTGAGTTGCAGAAATGCAGATAAGTAGTTGTCTATGACTTTTAACTAATTGTTAAAAAGAATTTTGTAAGTTTATTAGTGCATATTTGAGAATGACAGTATTAGTTTTGTAAGGCTAATTTTTTCATTCCAACATTACATAAGCATCTACATAAGCACACACACATACACATTCAATGAAAAAATTAAATAGATTTTTTGAAGTGTTTAAACTATATTTAATATTATTAGGCATTAATAAGTGTTTGAAACTTGAAATGAATCTAGGACTATGACAGCTATAACAAATAAGGTATTAAAAGGTATTGAAGGAGCTCTGGTAGCAGAGTGCCTAAGGCACTTGACTGCTAACCAGATAAGGCTGGGGGTTCAGACCCACCAGCCACTCCTCGGAAGGAAGGTTGGGCAATCTACTTCTGTACTGATACCACCTTGGAAACCCAAGGAGGGGTCATTATGAGTGGAGTCCGACTCTATGCACATTACAACAACAACAACGAGGTAGTAAAAGTGATACCTTATCTTATCTCTCTTACTAGTGTAAAACTCATTACTAGTATAGAACTTGTTGTATAACTACCCCTCCATTGAAGGACCTTTTTTCAGGGTCATCAGGGAACTACACCTTGCCTATATCCACTCTGTCCTCATTTTGACTGTCTACAACATAATGCTTGAAACACATTTGTCTCTAAGCTTTAATGCCACTACATTTCCCTGGCTTTCCTTCTACTTACTGCTCCTTACTTCTCAGTTGTCTTTGATGTAACTATTTGCAATAGGGGCATGGGGGGTGCTGTCCTCTGACCTCCTAAATTTCACAAAGGGGAGGCAAAATCACCATCAGCAACCCAAAGCTTATTCCTGCAAAGCCAGACTTACCACCACCCTCCAGCCTTTTTGCCAGTTCTGACACCAACTTCCCATCCATTCTCTACTTCTCTGCTGGGATTGATAATTCATTGCAGTCACCACGCAGAGCTCACAGACAAAACTCAGGATTATGTGGTTTATTAGGGAAGGTTACAGTTCAGGAATGCTTAGGATAAAGTTCTTAGATCAAGAGAGCCTCCCCTCTGCCATGCCCATAGGCATGCCTCTCTTTGGTCCTTGGCCTCTTGGCCTGGCCTCTGCCCTGCTCGGGCAAGGGTTACAAAGCTCTTTTAGCTTTGGTGATAGATGTATCCCACCTCTCCTCAAAGCCTCCTGCCCAAAGGTGTTCAGCTTTCTGGCTCCATGGCCTAGCAAGCCTACTGCTCTGTCTTGAGTTGGTCTCTTGATTCTTCTGCCACTGCTCCTACCTTCATATCTCTGCCATCTCAATGCAGGGATCTTGGCTCCAAGGAGACACACTCCACTCCTGGCTGCTCTTTCTTGATAGTAGTGAGTTGCCCCCTCTGCCTCTTATTTTAAGCCTAGTGGAATGACAGAACTGACAGATCCCCACGAGAGTATTATAATGAAATGTGCAAAGACCTGGAGTTAGAAAACCAAAAGAGAAGAACAAACTTGGCATTTGTCAAGCTGAAAGAACTAAAGAAAAAATTCAAGCCTCTAATTGCAATATGGAAGGATTCTGTGGGCAAAATATTAAATGATGGCAGAAGCATCAAAAGAAGATGGAAAGAATACACAGAGTCACTGTACCAAAAAGAATTGATTGACGTTCAGCTATTTCAGGAGGTAGCATATGATCAAGAGCCAAAATGGTATTGAAGGAAGAAGTCAAAGCTGCCCTAAAGGGCAAAAAACAAGGCTCCAGGAGTTGATGGAATGCCTATTGAGATGTTTCAACAAACTGATGCAGCACTGCATCCACTTACTTGTTTATGCCAAGATATTTGGAAGATAGCTACCTGGCCAACCAACTGGAAGAGATCGATATTTGTGCCCATTCCAAAGAAAGGTGATCCAATAGAATGTGGAAATTATCAAACAATATCATTAATACCACATGCAAGTAAAATTTTGGTGAAGATATTTTGAAAACAGTGGCAGCAGTATATTGACAGGGAACTTCCAAAAATTCAAGCTGGTTCCAGAAGAGGACAGAATGAGGGATATCATTGCTGATGTCAGATGGATCTTGGCTGAAAGCAAAGAGTGTCAGAAAGATGTTTCCTTCTGTTTTATTAACTATGCAAAGGCATTTGACTGCGTGAATAATAGCAAATTATGGATAACATTGCGAAGAATGGCAATTCCACAGCACTTAATTGGGCCCATGAGGAACTTGTACATAGACCTAGAGGCTGTCGTTCAAACAGAATAAGGGGATACTGCATGTTTAAGATCAGGAAATCAAAGTTATACCCATTTACTGTACTAATTTAATCTGTTTGCTGAGCAGAGAATCTGAGAAGCTGGACTATATGAAGAATGCAACATCAGGATTGGAGGAAATCTCATTAACAGCCTATGATATGCAGATGATACAGCCTTCTTGCTGAAAGTGAAGAGGACTTGAAGCACTTACTGGTGAAGATCAAAGAGTAGAGTCTTCAGTTTGGATTACACCTCAACATAAAGAAAACAAAAATCCTTACAACTAGACCAATAGGCAACATCATGATAAGTGAGAAAAGATTGAAGTCAGGGATTTCATTTTACTTAGATCCACAATCAACACCCATGGAAGCAGCAGTCAAAAAAATCAGATGTCATATTGCACTGGGCATATCTGCTGCAAAAGACCTCTTTAAAGTGTTAAGGAGCAAAGATGTCACTTTGATGATAAAGGTGCACCCAAGCCATGGTATTTTCAGTTGCTTCATATGCATTTGAAAGCTGGACAATGAATAAGGAAGATCTAAGAAGAGTTAAGGTAGCATAGTGCCTAAGGCACTTGACTGCTAACTAGAAGGCTGGCAGTTCAAACCCACCAGCCACTCCTTGGAAGGAAGATGGGGCAATCTACTTCCGTAGTGATACTGCCTCGGAAACCCAAGGAGGGGTCGCTATGAGTCGGGTCCGACTCGACGGCACATAACAACAACAACAAGAAGAGTTCATGCTTTTGAGTTGTGGCGTTGGCAAAGAATACTGAAAGTACCGTAGACTGCCAGAAAAATGAGCAAATCTGTCCTGGAAGAAGTGCAGCAATTCTCCTTAGAAGCAGGAGTAGCCAGACTTTGTCTCATGTGTTTTGATCATGTTTTCAGAAGGGACCAGTCCTTGGAGAAGGATATCAGGCTTGGTAAAGTAGAGTCAATGAGATGGAGTGACACAGTGGTTGCAGCGATGTGCTCCAGGACAGCAAGGATTGTGCAATGGCACAGGACCAGGAAGTGTTTGGTTATGTTGGTCACTGTGAATCGGAGTCCACTCGATGGCACCTAACAACAACACTGAGAATGCTCAGATTTGTATCTCCAACCCAGACTTTGTCCCTGAGCTTGGGCCTCATGCATCTAATTGCTTATTCAACTTTTCCACTTACATATCTTGTAGACAGTCACATATTAAGTCCAAAATGTTACTGTTGGTTTTTGATCACAAGGCTGTTTCCTCCCAAAACATATACATAAACATAGTTGCCATCCCTGTCACAACTGTCCACCCACTTGCTTATATCTCAATGGTAGTCCGTCAATAAATTTTGTAGATATGCTTCCATTCTGATTTGGCACTATCTCCATTTCTCAATTCAGCGTTATTTAAGCCATTATCTCTTGTCTTTACTGCTGCAGTGGCCTTCAAGTTGATCTGCCTAATGCTGCTTTTGCCTCATTATAATCTGTAATTCACAAAGTAGCCTCAGTGATCCTTCAAAACCTTAACATTAGTCTGTAGCTTAAAGCTTTCCAATACTGACAATTGAAACAGAATAAAATCTAAATTCTTTATCTTGGCTGATAGAGTCATATAATCTGGTCCCCCTTTAATCTTTGTTCCATTTATTCAGTCTCCTCTTTGTTCACCATACTAAACAAGATTAGCCCTCTCTTTATATCCTGAACACAGAAAGCTTGAGACTTCAAGAGTTTTTGCACTTGCCTTTCCTTCCTTTTTTTTTTTTTTGCAAATTTTTGCATGGTTTCTGGATGTGGTAGTTAAGATTATATGTCAACTTGGCTGGGCCTGGTTTTGAGTGGCTGGGCAGCTGGATGTAGTGATTCCTCATGATGAGATTGATAATCAACTCCATGGTGGAATCTGCTATGAGCAGCTGAATAACTGCCTTAGGGATGTGTTCTGCTTCCAGCATATAAGAAGACACTTTGAGAAAAGTCTTGTGCTTTTTGGCATGCTTGGACCCTGCATGTGGCCAAGTCTTCATTCAGCAGCCTGCTATGTTGCCTGCCGATCTTGAAACTGTTTCTGAACTTGAACTAGAGGCCTGCCGTGTTGCTTAATAATCTTGGGACTATTCATTTTACTTGTCTACCTTTGGTTTGTTGCCTCAGCAGCCAGCAGCTGCTTGAGTCAAAAGAAGCCTCCAGCTTCACTGGGCCAGGAGCAAGAGGCAGAGCTGAAGCCCAAGGTCAAGGGGCCTTCATCTGGCCCCTAGAGCTGGCTTTTGAACTCGGACTTCTAGCCTCCTAAACTGTAAGAGAATAAATCCCTTTTTGTTCAAACCACATACTTGTGGTATGTCTGTTACAGCAGCACTAGAGAACCAAAACACTAGGTCTCAATTCAAAATGTGCTACATGTGCCATCGAGTCGGCCTCAATTCATAGTGACCCCTCCTTGGGTTTCCAAGGCAGTATCACTACAGAAGTATATTGCCCAACCTTCCTTCTGAGGAGTGGCTCGTGGATTTGAACTGCCAGCTTTCTGGTTAGCAGTCAAGTGCCTTAGGCACTATGCTACCAGAGTTTCCACCTGACACATGTTGTTGTTGTTGTTGTTATGTGCCGTCGAGTCGGCCCCGACTCATAGCGACCCTTCCTTGGGTTTCCGAGGCAGTATCACTACGGAAGTAGGATTGTCCAACCTTCCTTCCGAGGAGTGGCTGGTGGGTTTGAACCGCCAGCCTTCTGGTTAGCAGTCAAGTGCTTTAGCCACTATGCTACCAGAGCTCCCTCCCACCTGACACATAGTAGATCCAAAATCTATAGTAATTGACCATTGACATATGGACACATAGAATATTAAATAGTTTATATATACCATGTGTTATCCATTGGTGTAAAGTACTATGTTTACAGCGTAGAGGTAAGAGAGTCACATCTGACTGGAGATTTGAGGCATCAAGACATATTTGTGAACTTTATTTTCTAGATTGACACAAATTCTTCTTAAGGAACTATTTGTAAATAGTTACCATTTTGGATTTGTGTTCATCATATTTTTACTATCTTTGCTAATACTGTAGGAGAAGTAAATTATATTTTACTTGAGGGTCTTTAATATACTCTAAGTCATTACAACCTAAATGGTGTTTCACCATTGAAAATAGAGCTCTTCAGTGCCAATAGAATTTCACTGAAAATGCTATATTGGCTAGAGTCCTTTACTGTTCCAAAAATTTTTTTTTTTAGTAAACTCGGCTATAATGGAGTCTCATTCCCTTGAAAGTAAAATGTGGTGGCATTGAGGAAGAGAAAGACAGAGAGGTACGTGGGAAGTACAGACAACAAAGATGGACCCTTTTGTGCATATAATATAGCATGGTCAGTGAAGGCAAACACGGGTATATGGGTGGATAGATGGTTGGACAGGCTGAAATATTAGGTATGTATATGAAGTGGAGAGTGCACCCAAGAACATGTACAGGGTTGGCAGAAAGTGGTCCAATAACTTTATGTGTATAATCTGAATTCCTAGGTGTATAGTAGAGCTGACAAGAGGCAAGGTGGTAGTCACTGCTTGGTCACAGCCAGCTACCCAGAAGGACCGAGTAGTTGAACCTGTGGGCTC
>NW_006921640.1:5276419-5344227 GCF_000298275.1 Orycteropus afer afer
AACATCATGAGACAAAGTGTATGTGAACTGCTGTATGGAAAGTGTATTTGCTCTGTAAATTTTCACCCAAATCACAATTAAAAAAAAAAAAAAAAGAAAGAAAGAAAGATGTGGTACTCTGTCAGGGATCCTCAAGACCACTTGCAGGTTTGTGCTTTGGTAGAATGTAAAAGTCTCATAGGGCAGAGTCTGGGAGAGGCCAGGTTACAAGCTTTCAGTTGTCCTGTACCAGTGAAGTTTTATGGATAGTACTGATTTCTCCCAGTAATGATGTATGACAAACATACAGAATGTTGCCAACCAGGGAAACTCACCCAAACCTTAGTGTCCCTGGTTTTTATTGGGAGTCAATTCCATAGGCATGGGGTGCCTATATGACTGACTTTGGTTATTCAGTCTCCATATTTCAAACAGATACATTGTGTCCCAGGGCCTCAGGCATAAATCACATTGTTAGCATAAATCATCTGACATGGCCCAACTCCCCAGATAATACAAAGATGCTCTTACCAAGCAAGATATTCCAAGGATTTGGAGGTTATCTTCCAGAAGTCAAGTCCAGGACCAGTTCTTTTTTTGGACTGTGTAGGATTGAAAATCCCAAAGCTGCTGACAAAGTATTAGCTCATTGTTCTTCTGGTCAATTAGCATTTACACATTTTGTGCTCGCGTATTTGTTTATACTCTTGTCAATACAGTTCTTTTCATTGTCATGTTATGTAATTGATGTTTAAAAAATATAAATAAAGTTCTAAAAATATCTTGATTTTGATTTAGCATTCCTAGGACATCAAGGTATTTTTCAGTAATTATTAAAGAAAGAATACATACATTTCAGCTTATTCTCTTCACACTTTTTAAGGAAGGGCATAGTCTGCATTTGAATCATGAACAAAATATTAATCATTACTAGTCTGACACGGTACACTTCATATGCAACTAGAAATCACTATTAAAGTTACAGAGTTATGAATAAACACCTTTCAGCTATATGTGTTTAATGACTCCTCTTTTTTCTTCCTACCAAAAAGATTATGATAGACTTTGTTAGATACATTGTAGAAATAAAATGGCACTGTGTCCATGTCCTGTTTTGGTATGGTCAACCTGCTAAGCCTAAAAAAAAGTAAATGCCAATAAACATTTTGTGCCATAAACATTTGCTCCTTGGCAGACTTTGGCTTGTATGAGGTATCTCATGGCTTGTCAGTAGCTTGAAGAAATGTGAAAATACCCTGAACCTTGCTTTCCATTTTGATTCTGATATTTATTTGCTGCTAGAGCCTGTCAGTGCACTAATTGCTGTGGCCTGTAGAAATCATTAAAGATATCATAAACACTCAGAATAGAAAACTTGAAGGTTTTAGAATAACAGCAGAGATAGTACCCCCAAGATGCAAATCAGTATATATGCCTAAAAGGAATTAGGATCAATTTTTTTTTGTGTAGAAAGGAATGAATATTGATGTTGATACTGCTTAAAACTTAGAAACAATGAATGGATAGTAAACTTGCCTAAGGTTTATAATTTGGAACAGCACACAAAAAAAGAAAAGAAAACTCTAAAATGGTTTGGGATTGATACAGACAGTACATAGTAACCAGACAGACCTTTATAGTAGCACACTCTTGTTTCAACTCCACGCTCTACTTTCTCTTTCATCCTTAATATTTTTTTAAATTAAAAAAAAAATGTTTACTGTGATTTGGATGAAAGTTTACAGAGCAAATTCATTTTCCATACAGCCATTTACACATTTTGTTTTGTGACTGACTGCAATTCCCCTTAGTGTGACAGTTCTCTTCCTGCTTCCTCCTGGTAGCTACCTCTTCCCTGTGCCCTTCCTCCCATGTACTCCTGCCCCCTGAGCTGTCTACCTGTGCAAACATTGCCTTTCTGTTCTCCCATGATTGGTCTCTCCAATGAGTGTGTCTACCTGATGTAAATGTTCACCCCATAAGCCTGTCTGTTGTTTAGCTGGAAGCCCCAGGAGTGAGTTCAGTTCCAGACCTGAAGGATAACTGGGGGTCATAGTCTCAGGAGTCTCACCAGGCTCTATCAAGCCAGAAGACTTGGTCTTTGTTTTGTTTTTTATGATTTTGAGTTTTGTTCCACATTGTTCTCCCACTCTATCCAGGATCTCCTGCACCAATCCCCCTCTGAGTGGTTGGCAGTGGTAGCCATGCACCATCTAGTTTTTCTGCTCTCATGGTCATATAGGCTGAGGATCGTATGGTCTGCTAGTCCCCTGGATTAATTGTTTCCATGAATCTTTAGTTTTCTTTATTCTTCTTTGCTGTGGATGAGGAGAGACCCATTGTTGCATCTGGATAGCCGCTTGCAAGCTTTTAAGACCCAGCTGCTACTCACCAAAGTAGGATGTAGAACAATGTATTTGTGTAGTATGTTACGCTAATTGAGCTTGATGCCCCTGGGACCAAGGTCTCAAGCCCACAGGTCCAACTGCTTGCTCCCTGTGTTAGACTAGGTTCTCTAGAGAAGCAAAACCAGTAAAGCTTATGTATACATATAGAGAAAGAGAAATGTATCTTAGGAAAATGGCTCACACACTTTTAGAAGCTGGCAAGTCCCAAGTTCTTGGATCAAATGTCAAGCTGGAGGCTTTTCCTGACTCACACAGCTGCAGGGTCTGACGAGCTCAAGGTTGGCAGGCAGTATACTGGCTGTTGACTTCAACGAATGATGAATCCAAGATCTCCAGGCCGAATGGTGGATTGTTTGCTCACAGACAAACAATCTGTGATAGGTGGCACCACAGGATCCCGATCCACAGAAGAGTGTCTCTTTCCCAGGATGTCCATAAATATGTTGGAAGCAGGCCACACCCCTAGGGAAACTCCCTTTCAATGGATTGGCTGCTCAAAACATATACGTCCGACCCCATTATAGGAATAACCCACATCACAATTGCTTAAGCACACAGAATTGTGGTCCAGCCAAGTTGACACACAGCTCCAGCTATCACACTCCTTCAGGGTAGCTGGCTGTGGCCAAGAAGCCACCACAACCTTGTCCCTTGTCAGCTCTACTAGAAATCCTGACATTCTTAGAGCACATACAAATATGCATGTAGAAACATTGTCTGTTAATCATATATATGGTCATGGGCATACTCCCCCCTGCCTAGGCATACCTGATTATTAAGTCTGTCTACTCATATCCACCATAAATCAATGTTTGCCATCATTTTCATCCTTTTTAAAGCTATTTATCTCTTCATTCCATACCTTACTCTGATGTAAAATATTAAAACTACTTCCTTTTTATGTTTGTGAAACAAAGTTACAATCATGAAGAAACCTCACTAAAGTATATAAATGCCACCTCACCTTTCCCTGGATCTCTTTGGCATTATTAGAATACAATTTGATTACTGCACTTGATTCTGGATATATTACTACTAGAAATGAATTGAACAATTGGAGTTATTTCAGAGAAGAACATCAAAAAATGATTTATGAGGAAAGATTAAAGAGTTACTTTTAGCTCCACCAAACAATGACAAGAGAGCTGCCTATGCATAAGCATTCAAGGGATATAAACACCAAAGAAGGTGAAGAATTGTTTAAGGATGGTTCTGCTAAAGCAGTGGGATGAAAGTCATAGAATGATAGAAATGAAATCAACAAAGAGAATGTTAACATCTGTGAATAAGTAAAATGATTTATAGATGGCAAGGTACTCTCTCTAAAAAAAAAAAGTGGGGTTTCTGTCACTCCTATGTTTTAAAAATAGAAAGTTCTTGAGAATATAAAAATAATTCAGGTATGAATAGAGGAATAGAATCGAGCTTTCTTTACTAGTCATTCTCCATATTTTAATTGTTAGGTTAAGTAGAACAGTCAGAAGTTGTGTAATCAAGAAATGATGATTATTAAAAAAAAAAAAACCAAACTTTTAATTAGAGTGCCCTTGACATTTTCAAACAAGATTGTTTAATTCTCTCCCTTATGAAAGCATATACAGACATACATCCATAGTGAAACTTTAATGAAAAAATTAATGTTTATTCTACTTTTGAATCAGCAGATTTTTAGATAAGATGCTGTTACTGTCTTGGCATTAAATTTCAATATTGCATACTTAAAGTATTTGAAAAGATTAATGGATATTTTCTTGTAAGATAGAAGTGAACAGTTTATTCTGAAGGCTTAAGAACAATGAGTCTTAGTTTTACTAAATCCTTTGTTTGAACATATTCATAAAGACTTGTGTCTCTAATTCTATGGTGATTTGTTTTTGTTTGTAATCAGTGTCTGTCTGAGTTCCAGAAATATAAAGATACTGCACTGAAGGAGGTAGCAGCTGACAAAATTGCCTGTCTTTGACCTTCTGATGCACGTTTAGTAACTAATCTGGAAAATAATGAACTGCAATTAATGAAATCTGTACTCATATTCAAGTGTGTTTCTCAGACAGCACATAATTGAAAGAACTTCCTGCTCTCTAATTAGTTAGATTGAATTAATTTGGAATAATAGCTTTTTTCATGTATCTAGAAGTTTGTCTTCAGATAGCGCTATTTATGTACTTCAAACTTAGGGACTCCAAATGGCCTCTTTGATTAATCTGAAGACCTGAACAGCTCATGTTCAGATTTAATTTGCACCACCAAAAGCACAATCACGTTTCCAACCTACCTTTATTTCCATGTTCTTCACACCTTTTCAGTAGCCTGTGTTCTGGTTATCAACCACATGGATATTTTTCTTCTACTTGAACATAGCTTCCAGTGTTCTAGAAGGTATAGTCTTGGGATAGAAAAGGAAGTCCCCTGTACATCTCTGTACTAATTGAAAAGATGCTTGCATAGTTATTCCATCATTCATTACACTGATTCCTCCATCTATAAAACAGGGAAAAACAAACACAACTAATTCTTCCCTTGTACACAGGATGTTATTTAGATTAGTCACATAGGGATTCCCTTGATGAAAAGAACTACATAAATGGTTATCCTTGCATTTTGAATATGGTTTCATTATCTTAACTACACAAAATAATAAAGGATGTATGCTTTGTTGTCTAGTCTCAGTTTTGCATAATCTCTCAGGTTATTTAAAATTTAATGTGTATGAACATTTTTTCCTCTAATTTATACCACACGTAATAAATATGTGTATATATGTATGCTACATTCACTTCTTCTTGAATTAAGAAAGGGAAGTTTGCACGGGTCTTTGGGAGCATAAACTTTTTTTTTTTTTAATTCAATTCAAATTACTTGAATTAAATTGCTTTAGTGATGAATTCTTAGGCATTCTTACTATTATTAGAGGACTTCTATATTTATTTTAGTTTTCCAAAATTACAACATTTTGCTGTCTGGCTCTTATCCAGAAATACAGAGCTCCTACATAGACTTACTTAGGAAAACTCAATTGAAAAAATTAACTTCAGAGTCAAGTTTAGTAGATGATCTGAAAAATAATGAATTATTATTGAAATTCATTCTAGCAAATAAAAGTATTTCTGAGGCAGTATACAGGTTGAAGTGACCTCATTCTGCCAGTCATTTTTCAGGAATTGACATTATATACTTTTGTATATTTCTCTAAACTTGGGGCTGCAAACTTTTTGTGAAGGTCTAAACCCACTACCACCAAGCTGTGATTCTGACTCATACCCACCCACTGCTGTCAAGTTAGATCCAACTCATGGTGACCCCTCCTTGGGTTTCCGAGGCAGTATCACTACAGAAGTAGATTGCCCAACCTTCCTTCCGAGGAGCGGCTGGTAGGTTTGAACTGCTAGCCTTCTGGTTAGCAGTCAGATGCCTCATAGCACCCCTGTAAGACAGAATTGCCCCATCAAGTTTCCAGTGCTATAAATCACTACAAAAGCAAACTGCCTTATCTTTTTCCCAAAAAGATAACCTCACTGCCATCAAATTGATTCCAACTCACAGTGATCCCCATTGGGTTTCCAAGGTGGTAAATCTTTACAGAAGTAGATTGCCCTATCTTTCTTCAGCAGAGTGGTTTGTGGGTTTGAACTGCCAACTTTCTGATTAGCAGTCAGATGCCTTAGGCACTACGTCAGCAAAACTCCTTAGGTTTAGATAGAAAATATTTTATGCTTTTTTATGTAGTGTTTGTCTGAAATACTCAGTTCTGCTGCTACAGTGTGAAAGCGTAGACAATATGTCAAATGACTGAGTGTTCCAATAAAACTTTTAGACCCTGAAATTTAATTTTCTGTAATTTTTATGTCACAAAATATTTACTACTTTAAAGAAATCTTTTTGCCACAGATTTGCCCAATGTAGAAAATCATTTGATTTCTTGACTGCTGCTTCCATGGATGTTGATTGTAGATCAATGAGTGAAATCCTTGACAACTTCAGTATATCTTCTGATTTTCACAATATTGCTTGCTTACTGGTCCAATTGTGAAATTTTTGTTGTCTTTATGCTGAGGTGTAATTCATTAAAGGCTGTAGTCTTTGATCTTCGTTAGTAAGTACGTCAAGTCCTCTTTACTTTCAGCAAATTTGAGAAGGCAAAGTACAGTATTATGAAAGGTACAAAGACTTGGAGTCAGAAAATCAAAAAGGAAGAACACTCTTGGCATTTCTCAAGATGAAAGAACTAAATAAAAAATTGAAGCTTCAAGTTGCAATATTGAAGGATTCAGTGGGCAAAATCCACCACTTGTCTGTCAGTTTGACATACTGTGGTGCTGTGCATGTTGCTGTGAGGCTGGAGGCTGTGCTACCAGTATTTCAAATACCAGTAGGGTCACCCATCATGGACAGGTTTCAGTGGAGTTTCTAGATGAAGACAGACTGGGAAGAAGGATGAGGCCATCCACTTCTGAAAAAAATGGCCACTGAAAACCTTACGTATAGTAGGGAAACACTGTCTGATAAATTTCTGGAAAACTCTATCAATAGCCATGAAACATTGTCTGATAGAATGCTGGATGATGAACCCCTCAGGTTTGAGGGCACTCAGAATAACGACTGGTGAAAACTTGTCTCCTCAAAGTAGAATCAACCTTAATGGCATAGATAGAGTAATAGTTTTGGGACCTTCATTTCTATTGGGGCATGACATAAAAATGGGAAAAAACAGCTGCAAACATCCATTAATAATTGGAACATGGAATGTATGAAGTATGAATTTAGGAAAATTGGAAGTTTTCAAAAATAAAATGGAACGTATAAAGATTGATATCCTAGGCATTGTTGTTGTTGTTGTTATGTGCCGTCGAGTCAAACCCGACTCATAGCGACCCCTCCTTGGGTTTCTGAGGCAGTATCACTACGGAAGTAGGATTGCCCAACCTTCCTTCCGAGGAGTGGCTGGTGGGTTTGAACCGCCAGCCGTCTGGTTAGCAGGCAAGTGTCTTAACCACTATGCTACCAGAGCTCCCATCCTAGGCATTTAGTGAGCTGAAATGGACTGGTATTGGCCATATTGAATCAGACAATCATATGATCTACTATGCCGGGAATGACATATTGAAGAGGAATGAAGTTGCATTTATCGTCAAAAAGAACATTTCAACTCTATTCTCTATTCTGAAGCACAGTCCTGTCAGTGATAGGATAATATCCATATGCCTACAAGGAAGATCAGTTAGTAGTATGATTATTCAGATTTGTGGCCAATTACCAAAGCCAAATATGAAGAATTTGAGCATTTCTGCCCATTTCTGCAGTCTGAAATTGACCAAACATGTAGTCTAGATGTACTGGTTATTACTGGTGATCTGGTGGCATAGTGCTTAAGGCATTTGACTGCTAATCAGAAGGCTGGAGGTTCAAACCCACCAGCCACTCCTTGGAAGGAAGGTTGGGCAATCTACTTCTGTAGTGATACCTACTCGGAAACTCAAGGAGGGGTCGCTATGAGTCAGATCCAACTCAACAGCAGTGAGTGTTGTTTTTTTGTTTTTGGGGCGCGAAAGTTGAAAACATCGGTAGTTGGAAAATATGGCCTTGGTTATAGAAAGGATGCAGGAGATCACATGATAGGATTTTGCAAGACAGCTTACTCATTGCAAATACTTTTTATCAACAACATAAATGGCAACTAAATACATGGACCTCGCCAGATGGAATGTACAGGAATCAGATCGACTACATCTATGGAAAGAAGTGATGGTGAAGCTCAATATCATCAGTCAGAACAAGACCACAGACTGACTCTGCAGCAGACCATCAATTGCTCATATGCAAGTTGAAGTTGAAGAAAGTTGAAACAAGTCCAAGAGAACCAAAATATGACCCTAAGTATATCCCACTTAAGGGGATTTTGAGACCACCTAAAGAATAGATTTGATGCATTGAACACCAGTGACTAGAGGTCAGACAAGGTGTGGGATGGCATCAAGAACTGATGTCATGAAGAAAGCAAAAGATCATTAAAAAGACAGGAAAGGAAGAGAAGACCTAAATGGATGTCAGAAGAGATTCTGAAACTTGCTCTTGAATGGGAAGTAGCTAAAGTGAATGGAAGAAATGACGAAATAAAAGAGCTGAACAGAAGATGTCAAAGGGCAGCTGGAGAAGACAAAGTAAATTATTATAATGAAATGTGCAAATGGAGTTAGAAAACAAAAAGGGAAGAACAGCTTGGCATTTTTCAAGCTGAACTGAAGAAAAAATTCAAGCCTTAAATTTCAGTATTGAAAGATTCTATGGGTAACATACTGATGATGCAGAGAGCATCAAAAGAAAATGGAAGGAATACACAGCGTCGCTGTACCAAAAAGAATTGGTCAATGTTCAGCGATTTTGTTGTTGTTGTTGTTATGTGCCATCAAGTTGGACCCAACTCATAGCGATCCCTCCTTGTGTTTCTGAAGCAATATCACTATGGAAGTAGATTGCCTCATCTTCCTTCCAAGGAGTGGCTGGTGGGTTTGAACCGCCAGCCCTCTGGTTAGTAGTCAAATGCTTTAGGCACTATGCTACAAGAGCCAATGATATTGAAGGAAGAAGTGAAAGCTGCACTGAAGGAATTGACAAAAAACAAGGCTCCAGGAAATGACAGAATACCATTGAGATGTTTCAACAAATGGATCCAGTGCTGGAGGCGCTTACTCATTTATGCCAAGAAATTTGGAAGATAGCTACCTGGCCACCTGACTGGAAGAGATAGATACTTATGCCCATTTGAAAGAGAGATGATCCAACAGAATGTGAAAATTATCAAACAATATTGTTAATATCACATTCAGGTAAAATTTTGCTGGAGACAATTCAAAAACAGTTGCAGCAGCGTATTTACAGGGAACTTCTGGAAATTCAAGCTGGATTCAGAAGAGGACATGAAACAAGGGATATCCTTGCTGATATCAAATGGATCTTGGCTGAAACCAAGGAATACCAGAAAGATGTTTGCTTGTGTTTTATTGACTGTGTGAAGGCATTTGACTATATGGATCATAACAAATTGTGGATAACATTGAGAAGAATGGGAATTCCAGAACATGAGGAATCTGTACATAGACCAAGGACCAAGAGGCTGTCATTCTAACAGAACAAGTGGGTGCAGCATGGTTTAAAGTAATAATGGGTGTGTGTTAGGGTTGTGTCCTTTTACTATACTTACTCAATCCGAGAAGCTAGATTATATGAAGAAGGACATGTCATAGGGATTGAAGGAAGACTTACTAACAATCTGCAATATGCAGATGATACAACCTTGCTTGCTGAAAGTGAAGATGAGTTGAGGAACTTACTGATGAAAATAAAAAATTCCTTCAGTATGTATTACACCTCAATATAAAGAAAACAAAAATCCTCACAACTAGACCAGTAAGCAACGTCACGATAAAGGGAGAAAAGACTGAAGTTTCCGGGATTTCATTTTACTTAGATCCACAATCAACACCCATGGAAGCAGCAGTCAAGAAATCAGAATTCATATTGTACTTGGCAGATGTGCTGCAAAAGATCTCTTTCAAGTGTTAAGACACAAAGATGTCACTTTGAAGACTCAGGTGTGCCTAACCCAAGCTATGGTAATTTCAGTCATTTTATATGCATATGAAAGGTGGATAATGAATAAGGAGGACCAAAGAAGAGTTGATGCCTTTGAATTATGGTGTTGGTGAATAATACTGAAAATTCCATGGATTGCGAGAAGGATGAACAAATCTGTCCTGGAAGAAGTGTAGGTAGAATGCTTCTTGGAAGCGAGAATGACCAGACTTCATCTCACCTACTTTGGTCATGTTGTCACAAGGGAATTTTCCCTGGAGAACGATATCATGTCTGATAAAGTAGAGGGTTAGTGAGAAAGGGGAAGACCCTCAACACTATGGATTGACACAGTGGCTGCAATGATGGGCTCAAGTATAGTGAGGATTGTGAGGATGGCACAGGACTGGGCAGTGTTTCTGTTGTACACAGGGTTGCTGTTAGTCACAGGCAACTTGGTGGCACCTAACAACAACAACAACACAGGCAAAACATTGAATGGAGCAGGAAGCATCAAAAGAAGATGGAAGGGGGAATACACAGAGTCGCTGTACCAAAAAGAATTGGTCCATGCTCAACCATTTCAGGAGGTAGCATATGATGAAGAACCAGTAGTACTTAAAAACAAGTCCAAGCTGCACTGGAGGCAATGGCAAAAACAAAGCTCCAGGAATTGACTGAGCGTCAGTTGAGTTGTTTAACAAACAGATGCAACTCTGGAAGCGCTCACTTCCATATATGTGCTGATGCCAAAGAATGGTGACCCAACAGAATGTCGAAATGATCAAACAATATCATTAGTATCACACGCAAGTAAAATTGTGCTGAAAATAATTTAAAAACAGTTGCAGCAGTAAGTCAACAGGGAACTGCTAGAAATTCAAGCCAGATTTAGAAGAGGATGTGGAATGAAGGATATCATTGCTGATATTAGATAGATGTAGCCTGAAAGCAAAGAGAATACTGAAATACATTTAGTGGTATGTGTGCTTTATTAACTATGCAAAGGCATTTGACTGTGTGAATCATAAATTATGGATAATTTGTAAAGAACAAAAATTCCAGAATACTTAATTGTGCTCATGGGAAACCTGTACGTAAGCTGAGAGGCAGTTGTTCAAAAAGAACAAGGACATACTACATGGTGTGAAATCAGAAAAGATGTGTGTTAAAGTTGTGTTCTTTTACCATAATTAATCTTATGCTGAGCAAATAATCTGAGAACCTGGACTATATGAGAAAGAAGACAACATCAAGATTGGAGGAAGACTCATCAGCAACCTGAGATGAGATATGCAGATGACATGGTAACCTTAGAAATGAGATTTATATTCAAAAAGCAAAATTTAGCGCACAGATCTGATCTTAAGAGATTTTCCCTGGATTTGATTAAAAATAAGCAAGTGATTATATTTGTAGAATATATGCATTAATCAGTAAAATATGTGAAGAAGGGATTAGATAAAGTTGTGGAAATACACAGACAGTACCTATCTACATTTCCTTTTCTTGTCCATTCCTTTCATATATATATATGAATGGAGCATTCTATATATATATAGACAATGGAGAATCATTGAAATCTTTAAAGCAGGGTAGGAACTCTCACACTCTGGGTGCAGTTTGGAGGGTGGCTTTGTAGAGGATAAAACTGGAAGACTATTGAAGTGCATAAGGACCTCAGGGGAGATTTTAAAAGTGGTCAGAAATGATAAGTCACCTTTCTATGCTTGATGCACATTGATACTTAACGTCACTGATTGAAAGAGGCATGTGCTGGGTTGGGTAAAGGTGTCTCTGTTGGGGACCAGCTGGTGGCCAACCAATAAACTTCCCTGAGTAGTAAGTACTGCTTAGAGAATGCATCTGGACTGTATCATCACATTCTAGAATTTAATTTTCAGATGTGCAATCTCTGAGATGATCATGTTTACACAAACAAAGGACTGATGTATCAATTAAAATACAAAGTTACCCATTTAAAATGAGAAATATAACTGCCAGATGGACTAACATACTGGCGTCATTATGACTAACACACTCTGTCCAGACCACCCTGGAAAGTCAGAGTGTAAATCATCAGGCTGCTCCATGAACAGAGGGAGCTGGCTTGGTCATTCAGAAACTAGATCAGTGCTAGATGCTTACCATCAGCTTTTTCTCCTGTGAGTCTCCATTTTTCATTTTCAGGCTAACTACTCTTGCTCTGACTTAACATATCCTTAAATATATATATGTATATATATATATATATGCTTGTATCATTCAGTTATTGCTGAACTTCATTTTTAGGAAACTACATATTTTATCTAGGTGTTCCTGGGTGGTGCAAATGATTAATGTCCTCCGCTGGTAACTGAAGGGTTAGCACCTTCCCAGCAAGGTCTTGGAAGAAAGGTCTAGCAGTCTACTTCTGAAGAATCAGCTATTGAAAACTTTGTGGAACACAGTTCCGTTCTGACAGGATCACTATGAATTGGAATTGACTTGATGGCAACTGGGTTAGATTTTATACATCATCTGTTAATTTTTATCAGAACATTTTGAAAGATTTCGAAGTATTTTGTTATGTGCACCACCTCTGCCAATTTTTATTTCTTATATTTTTCCTACTTTAGCCACAGGAAAAGTAAAGGTTGACTATTCCTTATTTGCAGCAAAACCTAAATCTTGTATCTTGTGTATTCTTTTAAAAAATAATCGTCTATGCCTGGATTTAAATAATTGGTTAGAGTTGTTAAAAAAAAAAAAAAAAAACTTAGAAGATCACATTAACTTAGCCTCCATTAGACATTTAAGAATTTATCAAATCAGGTTAAGGGGTAATTATTAGGAGAGATTTATTTTCAAACAAGGGAAAATGCATCAGAATCCAATATTGTGCAATTTTTTAAACAAAATCATTATTTTTTTCTTTCAACCTCTTGCTCTCTTCCCCATCTGTTTCTGTGCCCAGATTTTAGAATATCTCTTTTCCAAATCTGTGTAACTATGTTTATACAGTGCAACCTTCTTTGTGTCATGTAAAGTGTTATTTGCTTATTCATTCTACAAACATTAATGTTTTGTATGTGGAAATACAGAGATGAATAAGATACAATCCCAACCCTTCAGAGAGCTTACAGTTTAGAGAGGCTCCCTTACAGATATATAAACAGCCAAATAGACAAGTACAGAAGCTATTGTAGATGCTAAAACATTTATGTCTGGGGTGAAACAATGAATGAAGGCAGTGGGCATTTCTACCTGCAATTTCAGGAACACTAGATCATTCTTAATCATTTGAATACAAATAGGTATTCACCACATAGCACAAGATTCTTTAAGGGTTTCCTTTAAAGTACAAGTAAGTGTCTGGAAAAGCAGTGTATCCAGGGAATTCAGAGTGGTGTAGTATGACAAGTAGTAGAAGGGTGCAACCACACTAAGGAGTTTAGACTTCATTCTTGCAGGCTATTCCTGCAGAATAGCTTGCTTGCATGGCATAAAATTTGAACTATTAAAATCTATACTCTTGTGGCATGTGAAGAAGGCCAGAGTTAAGAAGAAATTACTAAGTATGATGTGAAAAGTGACCATAACCTTTTCTGTGGAATATTTCTCAGCAATTCTGTTGTCTGTAATGTACTCATCAGTTAGGTTTTAGCAATGCTCAGTGGACAATATGACCCAGAAGATTGAAGGGTCATCTGGCCCTTGAGAGCTCAGTCCTTTTCCATCTCTGTCACTAACTCACTGCACAACCTGAATGCATTTAACCATTAGGAAAATTCTTTCTGAGCCTTGGTTTCTGTCGTGTGAAATGTAGATAATTATACTTACATTCACTTGCCTCATGGGACTTCTCCTTAACATTTATAGCTGCAAAATACTTTGCAGTCATTTTTATTAATAGTTACCAGATGTGTCGTAAGGATTAATGAACTTACAATCTGAAATGTTTTGAGCTCCTGAAATAGGAGGCAAGTGCCTGCTCAGGGAATATGTAAAAGAGCATTAAAATGCAAACAATACACATTTAGAAATTCAAGCTATTATGTGTGAAGGACAAATGGCACCCTTAAGATTTAAGTATACTTTGTAGGTATTTTTGGTACCCTAAGTAAGGTTGCTGAATTCAACATCTCCATTGCCAAATACAGTTAAGCTTAGTATTCTCCACCCCTGCATGCATGCATACACACACATGCACAGGTGCACACACAGACACTCACATTGTTTTTGCTAATACCATCATCTACCGTTTACCCACCACCCATATTCCTGAGAGTCATTTTTGACTCTTTTTATTTCCCCAGCCTCCACAGCCAGTTGTTCCCAAGTATTAAATAATATCCTTGATATCACTCAACTTTAATTTCCATTTCCTTTTCCTCTTATTATGCAATTTCAGACTTGTTAACTTTCCACTGAACCATTGAAGTAAGTTCTAATTGGTCTCCCTGAGTTTAGTATCTCCTTTATCTAAGAATTAATCTTATAGAAGCATAGCTCTTATTTCATCTTTATTCAGCTGATAGCCCTTTATTGTCTATGAAAATCAACTATAAGCTCATGTGGCCTTCTCCACATGGTCCTAACCTTTTGTTTCACTCTATCCATTGCTGGTCAGGCTAGATCATTCTCTTTTTCCCAAGACCTGAAAGAATGAGTTGCTTTTCACAGAGTAGAGATGTGAATAAGAGAGAATACTTCAAATATAAAGAATGCTCTTTCATCTCTGCCTCAGGAAATCTCATTCTCCAAGGCCTGTTTCAAAATAAAATTACCCTCATCAAGGTTCTCTGGATCTGTTCTTCTTGTCTTCCTTTCCTCCTCTGAATTCTCTTTGCTTTGGAACTTCCATTCTAATATCTGTCATATTCCTTTATGTTTTAGTTATTTTCATACATATCCCTCCTCCAAACTAGATTATCAGTCTATTGAGACCAAAGCCCATGTCTTTCCCATATTTGTGTTTCCCACAAGTCAGTGACTTGTACATTGTGAAGCCTGATAAGTCTTAATTAACTTTATATATTGAAAGTCAGAACCTCACTTTTCTTTTTCATAGATAATTGTGGTTGAATTGGTTCTGTCATAGTGACAACAGCACAAAACATTGCCTGGTCCTGCGTCAATCTCATGATTACTGGAATGTTTGAGTTTTATCATTACTGTTACTGTGCAGTCTGTCTCCCCTTGCCCTCACTGGTCTGCTACTTCAACAAACATGATGTTCTCCTCCAGTGATTGGTCTCTACTGATCACAATAGCATGTGAGTTGGACAGGGTTCTCCTGTGATCTGTAAGGTTCTCATTGGTTAATTTTCAGAAATGGATCACCAGGCCATTCTTCCTAGTCTTGTCCAAAAGCTCCACTGAAACCTGTCCACCATGAGCTGCCTTGTTGGTATTTGAAATACAGGATAGCATAACTTCCAGCATCCCAGCAACTTGCAGGTCACCATAGTAGGACAAACTGTCAGAAGGGTGATGGATACTCTTCATATAGGGCAGTATTTTAATGGATAGCATGACTTTTTTTCTGTCAACATTTGGAAAAATGTCAGCTGACCTGATCATTTGTTCAGCTTTTCTTCTATTGTACTCTTAATTCTTGGAAGATAGTGAAAGCTTATAAAGTCCATCCAGTAAAGATTTTCTATTTGAATAGTATGTGTTTAAAATTTATCAAAACTTTTGAAATATGCAAAAATAGAATAGTGTAATGAATACATATGTTCTCATCACCTAGCTTCAGTAACAACAAATACACAACCAGTGTGTCGTCTTTGCTCCTGCTCTCTTTAGTGCATACCTTTTAAATATCCTCTGTTGGAGAAGTATCCAACTCTGATGCTGTTGAAAGTGGCCTCACTTACCCAGTGTTGTGTATCTGGCAGCCACCACTACCTAGGGAAGCACCATGAAGTTACTGATGCTTGAACCATAGAAGTAGCTATGGTTGAAATACCTGACCTTATATTCAGGACCTACTCAGAACTGATCTAATCTTATTTTAAACACAGTTTTTGGCAATTTCAGAAATGTTTAATCAACCAGTTTCCTGATTCCCAATTCATCTGAGTGGTGTGGGGGGGGCGGTGAGGGTAGGCATCTTTATATTGTCTGATCACCATCAATGAAAGAGGAGCCAGGACAGAGTGAGAAGTGGTTACTGAGAGGGATGGAGAAGGCAGGAAGCCTGTGAGAGGTAGACATAAAAACTTAAGCTTAGTCATCTGAAGCCAGTGAAGTCAGATCCTAAGAGCTATGGGCGTCAGGAAGTCCTGTGGGTTGCCCTGGATTCCAGCTTACTGTAGCAGTCAATCTTTTAAATTCATTTCAGCAAGTATTTATTAAGGATCTATTGGATTTCTCTAATTATTCTGAGTCATAAATTCTGTTTCAATGCTCTCTTTAGGAGGGCAAAAATCATATCCTTTTAGAAAAGGTTTCATCCTAGGTCATTATAGTTCCATCCTTAGTGAGGTTTTTACATTTTTATGCTTTAATGGGGTAAGTATCATCTTAGTGGGGAAATTATTCCTCAGTCTTGTCTGTTTTAAATGAGATTTAACTGAAGAATATAAGTGTTTTGGAGCTTGAGCTTAAAATACTTACTTTCTGCCTCTACTAAGAAATATTCCAGACATCTTCTAAAGTACACCAGGTACTTTAGATACTGTGGGAAAAAAATAGAAGATAGGTGATAGCCTCCCTTCAAGGACTATATGGTAGAGTGGAGGTTAAATGCTTGAAAATATCTCCATTCTCAAGGAGTTTACAGTAGAGGAGGGAAGCAGAGAGGTTATATGGGGAGGACGCTGGGAAGTGCTGGAGGAGAAATGGGCGGAATATAGACCAAGGCAATTGAGGAGAAAAAATCTCTTGTTGAGGAATTGAGGTAGGGGCTCGAGGACCTTCTGGGCCCTCATCATGTGAATGATGTTGCTGCCACCAGGATGTCCTTCCTCATTTCCCTTCTTGAGGCCATTCATGTTATCTTTCTTAAATGTACCTCTGACCCAAGTACTCCCTTAAAAACCCATAGTTGCTCCCCATTGTTTGTAGCGTAAAGCATGTATTTCTTTAGTTTATCTCCTTGGACAATACATAGAAACCAAAAAACAAACTCATAGCGACCCCTCCTTGGGTTTCTGAGGCAGTATCACTATGGAAGTAGATTGCCCAATTACCAAAAAAAAAAAAAAAAAAAAGATCTACTGCCATCAAGTCGGTTCCAACTCACAACCCATAGGGCTTCCAAGGTTGTAAATATTTATGAAAGTAGACTGCCTCATCTTCTTCCTGTGGAGCAGCTAGTAGGTTTGAACTGCTGACCTTCTGGTTTACAGCCAAATGCCTTACCCATTATGCCACTAGAGCTGTGTGTGTGTGTGTGTGTGTGTGTATTTAACTTTTTTTGTTATTCGGGTGAAAGTTTACAGAGCAAATTGATTTTCCTTTTAACAATTCATACACATTTTGTCTTATAACATAGATTGCAGTCCCTGCAGTGTAACAGCACTCTCCCCACTTCCGTTTGTCCTTCTGTCCTTTCCTGCCTTCTGAACTCCTCCTTAGGCAAATGCTAACCTTTTGATCTGTTCTAGTTGATTGTTCTGAGTAGTGTGTTCGGTGATGTTATTGCTCACCTTCTAGACCTGTCTGTTGTTTGGCTGAAAGTTGAGCCATGGCATGTGTTCAGTTCCAGGCTTGAAGGGTGACTAAGGGCCACAGTCTTGGGAGTTCTACCGGTCTCTGTTAGATCAGTAAGTCTTGGTTTTTTTTTTTAATGATTTTGAGTTTTATTACATGTTTTTCTCTAATTTTTTCCAGGACCTTCTATTGTGATCTCTTTTAGATAAGTCAAGAGTAGTATCCAGGCACTGTCTAGTTCTTGTGGTTTCAGGGCCATGGAGGCTGAAGTTCGCTTGGACCTTCCATCTTTTTGACTTAATCTCTTTTGTTTCCTACTTAACCATCTCTCCTCTTTGCCTTGCCTAAGATCTTACCACTGTTCTCTTACCTTCATCCAGATTAGTAGTACTTTTTTCCCCTAAAGCAGTCCCCAAAACATAGTTATTATAGTGGTACCATTGACTAAAATGAGGATATTTGGTACTTGTAAAGTTAATCCTCGGGTATATAGGCTGTGTTGTACCTAGTGGGAGCTTCTCCCTTAAGTTAAGATTTGGTCCCCTCTGTAGGAAGCAAGAATTTGGTGGTCTAGCCTTAGTGTCTGTAGATTCTGTCTGGAGAGTCTTGACTGCATTCATAGAGCCTGAGTTACATCACAGGAAATGGAAGGAACTGGAGTGCTCAGAGCAGAGAATGGAAACTTTATGGATATGGACTCTAAGTTACTAGGAATTTTTAATTAGATAATCGAATAACAACTAGCTGTTGTTCCCCGTGGGCTGAACAAGGGGATGGAAGCTTGTCCTGTGCCAGAAGACAATTCAGATTCCCAATTTTGATTCCTTTTGTTGGAGTGGACGAGGAGTATTTGCTATACTGGGATGGAACCCTCTCTAAAGGGGAACATATAGAGCATACTAGTTTCCTAGGGCTGCTGCAACAAAGTACCACAAACTTGATGGCTTAAAACAATAGAAGTTTACTCTCTCCTTCTGGAGGCTAGGAATCTGAAATTACAGTGTCAGCAGAGCCACACTCTCTCAGAAAGCTCTAGGGAAAACTCCTTCTTTGCCCCTTCCCAGTTGTTAGTGGCATTTTCTAATGGCTTTGCTTGCCTTGTAGCTGCGTCACCCAATCTCCGCCTCCATCATCACATGGCTATGTTCTCCCTGTCTGTGTCCTCCTTTTCCCTTCTTATAAGGAGACCAGTTATGGATTTAGCCTACACTCTAAACCAGTATGACCTCATCTTGATTGATCTATATATATCTGCCAAGACCCTATTTCCAGATAATGTCACAGTGTGAGGTTCCGGGTGGAAATGAATGTTGGGAAGACTCCAGTCAGCCCAGTACACAGAAGATAGGCCCAAACTCTTGTACTAGAGAAAGGGAGTCCTGGAAAGGAGCCAAAGATAGGTTAAAGGAATAAAGGCAGAAGTGATGGATTCTTGGTTTCTTCCATAGATAATCATGTCTGCTTTTATGTCCAACTGCCATTTTCGTTCTGCTTTGCATGGGGTTGCTATGAGTCGGAAACGACTCGACAGCGCTTAACAACAACAACAGCCATTTTAAACTCAGGAGCTAGAAAATGATTTTTTTTTTTTATCTATTCTTCACAGCTGCAAACCAGATTCTTCCTTTGGCTTCCTTTTTCCTTATCCTGGCTCTAATTATATTTTATTTTTTTAAATTTTAATTTATTATTATTATTTTTAAAAATTTTAATGTTGCCCGAATCATGTGTCTATAAAGAACGAAGTCCTCTCCCTTCACTCTTGTGTTATTACTTGGATCCATTACTTGGATCCATTAATTCAGACTCTTATCACAACTTACCTATTTTGTTGCTGGGGTCCCTTTGCACGTTTGCCTGGCATAGGCTTTGAATATTTTCCCATTATTTGCAGTCTGTTGCTAGATCAGTCTTCCTGATCTTCTGCTTTCTTTGCTCTGGAATCTGTGGTTATCTCTCAACATTGCATAATTAGTTTAGTTTCATAGGCCCAAGCCTTTCCACACATTCTCAACTGCTCTCTCTTGTGCCATACAATTGTGCTCCAGCGAAACTGGCTTGTTTTCTGCGTACTTCCTGGGGCTATCCTTCACCAGTCCTCCTCTGCCACGAGTTCTCCCTGTCCCTCAGAGCTTGGTTTGGATCCCACCTGCTGCCTTTCCTGATCTTTCCAGTCGCAGTCATTTCTCTTTACAAATTCCTGTCATAGTGCACCTTTGGTTAACCTGTGTGTATGTGATTGCAGTGAGAGTGGGTGTGAGTGTATAAAGCAACACCATTTGTTGCTGTTTATACCATGTGCCTGGTTTGCCTGCCTGGGGTAGTCCCTTGCTGTGCTTCTTATTTCTTATGTTTCCTGTGTGGTATGTAGCCCTTCACACTTGCACAGCTAATTGGCATGACTTGTTAGAATTCTTGAAAATTGTAAAAAATTCTCTGGTGGGTTCTCCTGATTGCCTCTCCAGGCTATTCAATAACAACATCCTCTAATCATCTCTGTTCTGCTGCTCTTGATCCCTTAGTTTCACCAAGCTCTTGTCTAAATTGCCTTTTTACTTATTTTCTCAGCCCGTGCCCCGAATCATGGTGCAATCTGCCCTCCCGGATGTCGGGGTCACCCGGATGGAGGAGGTAAGTCAGTCTGCCTACTGTGTCTGCCTCACATACAGTGGGTGGTCCTGGTGGTGCTGTAATTGCTTGATCTACACTCAGAGTTCTTTTTATTTTAACACTCCCATTTTGATAATTAACTATAATATAGGTCACTGTCTTCTCCCTCTATATTTTCCTTGTTACACTTTTCTATTTTCAACTTGTTAATCATATGATTGCTAAACTTTTAGGTGCTTGACTGCTAATGTAGTCTGCTGCTTTAATAGCCCACTGCTAGGCAAAGGAGATTTCTATAAACAGAACAGTCTCCTTATTCTAAGTGTTTTGCTTAATTCTCAGTTTTACATTTCATTCTGATTCATGATATCAGCGTGAAAAGACTAATGCTAAACTGGGGAGAAAATAGTCTCTTATGATCTCCCACAGATCAACAGCACTTCTAATCTTATGAATAGCAAATCTATTTTCTCCCACTGTGCTTTCATTCTCTTAGGAAATGCTATATCTTCATAGGAAAATTTTATTTATTAAAACAACAGGAAAAAAAAAAAAGCTAAATAATTGGAAAGAAGATTTAGACCTCCATGAATTTCACTCATTCCAAAAAGGCCCTTTTTAATTCTTGGTATTGTAGATAGTACCAGTTGGTGGTTGGCAAGTGGCCCTGTCCACCTCCCTCCCATGAGTACTGTTTGTCATTTTGCTGAGGCAGGAGTTTTGATCTTGAGCTCCAAGACCAGAGGGACAGAGTGAGAGCAAGCCCCTTGCTGGTGAGAGGACCTAATCTCACATGGTACCTGCAGCTCAGGGCAGCTTTGCTGCTCATGTGGTGGTGGTCTCATGGCTTGGCTTTCCCAGAAGTCTCTGGAAATGTCCCTCTAGATGATTAGGGTATAGTCCAAAGATGCCAAACAGTTCCAACTCACAGATCGACTGCAGTCAAGTGGAGCAGTTACCTGGAGTGCTTTAATGGAGGGCTTCTGAGACTGCACTGGGGTCAGCAGGAAAGAACAGTGCAATCAGGTACTGCTGTTTTGATCTTTGATCTGTGTTTTATTGTAACTGTAGATCTGACCTCTCATCCCTGCTTTTTCACTTACTGGGTGTCTTGGATAAATCCATTTACCTCTCTGGGCCATTTTGTAAAATGAATATAATAATTCTTCCTAGACTACATCAAAGGATTCATGTGGCAGAAAATGGAATAATAGCATGTAAACCTAAGGCATTTTCCCTAGAATGCAAACCCCTCAGGACAGGACCTACCTGGAGAAGTTGTTGACGTGATCATGATTATGGAATGTATACTATTTTAGGACCATATTTATTGTTCAGATTCTAGTCTCATAATAGTTTGGTGTGTGTATTCTTCTCTGCATGGCCAGTAATATTAAAAATAAAATAGAAAAGAATAAATAAAACATGTACAAGTTGCAGAAGAAAAATGATTGAAGTATCACCTAATCTTTTAGAGTATATATGCTGCTGACAGTTATTGATCTATTGGATTTAGTAAATTTTGCAGCCTAGAGATCCATCACAAAAATGGGCTGTTAATCTCAAGAGATGCAGTTAATTTCCTACCCTGAAAGTGTGCCTTGTGGGGAATGGAGGGCCCCTGGAAACAGGAATATAAATGACAGTTCACGTGAAAATGCATGATTTATCAAACTGCTGAGTTAAGCCAAGTAACTGTAAGAGACTTATACATCACAGCTGTTTCCCAGTTCAAATAAATCCTGTATTTCAAATGGAAAATGACCATTCCTGTAATATAAATAATCTTTTCGTAAATATTGGAAAACATATTTCTTTTTCTGAATGGCACGCCGCTCTGCCTTACCACCCTCGTTTGCTGTTCCTGCTTTCTCTTTTTTCCCTGTCAGGGTGAACCAGGAATAGAAAGATAATCTGCCAGCTTCCTAAAACTGGCTCAGGTTATAAGCAAAAGAATACCTTACCAGCAGCCCAGGAACAGTGGGATTTGGGTAAATTGTGGCTGTTGCCCTCCCACATGAAATACGGGCTTTGTGTGTATGCTTGGCCAGAGTGACTCACAGATAGTGATGGGAAGCGCAGCAGCCACCCCAGGCTGTCCCACTCCTCACTCTCTGCACCTCCCTGGGAGGCTGTCTGCTGTGTAGCCTCTGTCTCTCAGGAGTCAGAGGTATCCTGACCCATGAAATGGAATCAGCCTTCAAAAACAGTGCAAATGAAAGCATCGCAGAGAAGGAGCTGAGGTGCAGTTGGAGGCACACAGGAGCTTCTCTCCTGTCCTTCTACCTGACTCCTGGCCAGGAACATCCCATCAGTCAGCAGCCTGTAGGTCATTTTTCTGTGTGTATGAGCTGGTAAAGCTGTTCTAAAGCATTTTCAGATCCTGTGATGAGATCATCATTTAAATTTTGCAGGAGAAGGAACACTTCTGGCCTTTTTAATGATTCCCACAATCTCCTTGTGAAGTCAGTGGTGGGCAGGGCTTTTGTGTTTCCAAGGGAGCAAAGTTATTAGCCTGAGAGAAGGAAGGCAGGAGAGTGGTGGTGGATGATGGGGGAATTAAGATTATACTGTATACCAAGTATTGCCACTCCAGTCTGGAGTTTTACATCTTACTGTGTCACACTAACCCTGTATAATAGACTTCAGGGTCTCTTTTTATTTAAAAGTGGAAGAAACTGAAGGGGCAGGGACTGTGTTCATTTTGTTCAGCACTCTAGTACTGGTACATAGCACAGTGCTTGTTTAGCACATAGTAGGCACTCAGTATTTATTACATGAAAAGCCAAGGTCATATAGAAATAAGTTGTGGAACTGATATAGAACCAGGTCTGTCTTACTTTAAAGTCCGGCTCTTTTCACTGTCAAAGCCATGTTTCAACCAAGAACAAAACCATTTTCAATTCTTTGGGAAACTTTAAATTCTAACCAAGTATGCATCCCACGTTTCTGTTCCAGGCTCACCAAGAGAATGTGGGAATTAGCGTGGCACCAGAAGCGACTGTGCAGATTCCCTCTGTGCTGAAAATTTGTGACAAACCAGTCAAACTGCCTTCCCAGCCATCATTTCTTAGCAACACTCAGGCCCAAGAAGTTCAGGAAGGTCCTCCCAGCCCCCTGAGTGAGGCCTCCAGTGGTTACTTTTCCCACAGTGTTTCCACAGCAACTCTCTCAGATGCGCTGGTCACTGGTCTTGATGCTGCTGCCCAAACTGCACCCAGTTCCCCTCCGACTCCTGTCTGCCAGGCCCTCCTTGAGACTGACCTTCCATTTTCATCTACTGTTTCATGTGCAGAGAGCCACCTTTCTGCCCCATTGGAGAATCAGACCAGCCTCCCATCACTGCCAGTCCAGCCAAAGCAAACTGCTCAATGCAACAGCAATGGTGTAGTGAAGGCCAAGGGATTGGTTTCCTCTGAGAAGCAGAATGAAGATCTGGCAAATGCTTCTTTCGCTATTGATACGCCAGCGTATTTTCCCACTTCTGTTCCCCAAAAGGAATTACCTAGCCAGCAGACTGTAGGAAAAGTTTCCTCTGCTTCCAGGCAGCCACGAAGCCCAAAGGAACAGATGATGCCAACTACCACCTTGGAGCTAGACATCTCCAAACCACAGTTGCCTACTAACCTCCAACGTCAGTCGCCTGCTCCAACATCTCCATTCAGAATCCAGAAGGTGAGAACCTCGGAACTTCAGTCGTTCACTCGCATGCTTGGTGGCGAGTCCAGCTGCCCCTCTAGCACTGAGGAGGAGCGGCCAGCCTCTGGAGGGGCAGGTGACAGTGGCTGGGGGGGGCCGGCTCTGGAAAAACTGGAAGTGACATCAGACTCTGAAGAAGCCAGTGAAGTCCCAGAGTGGCTCAAAGAGGGAGAATATGTCACCGTCGGCACAAACAAAACAGGCATCGTGAGATATATTGGGCCGACTGACTTTCAGGAGGGGACGTGGATTGGAGTAGAGCTAGATTTACCTTCAGGTGAGTGATGCCTGTTTGGAACAGATGCTCGGTACTGGAGGCAACTAGCATGCTAACTGTGGTCAGCTGGAAAAAGCACTGCTCAGGGTTCAAGAGGGCGTGCCTTTGTGCCTGGCTGTGCCAGTAACTCATTTTATCTTCCTGCACCTCATTGTTCCCACTTCTCAAAATTAGGAGTCTGTACTAGAAAAATTTTAAGAGTAAAGTCCCCCTTTTTAACCTCCAAAAACTTCTCAAAAACCCAAGACAGTAACTAAAAGCTTCTTTTAATAAATAAATTTAGTAATACATTTTAATGCATTTTTAGTTACAGAAGAATCTGCATTTGAAGTCCATAATCAGCTGTATTTGATGTTGGCGCATGCATTTGGTACTCTCAGTTGTAAAGACGTCCTGGGTTTCTTTGGCCCAGGTTTAGGAACCTCTGGATGAGACAATCTGAGAACCATTGCAGGGTCACGACTCAATTCTCACAATACAGTGGCAGATTTGAAAAATCATAAGAACATCATTTGTAGAAAAACTGAGGGGCAGGACTTGAAGTATTTTGTCCTTCAGAAGTTCAAAATATTTTTTTTTAATGTGGCTTTATGGAGATATAAATTTTATCCATTTAAAGTTTTTTTTTTTTAAATTATAGACTTGGGTACCCATCACCATAATCTACTCTTAGAACATGTGTATCACCCCAAACAGCCTCCTGCCCATTAGCAGTCACTTCTCTCTCAGCCTTAGGCAGCCATTAATCTACTTTCTGTCACTCTAAATTTGCCTCTGCTGGTCATTTCACGTAAATGGAGTCATTTAATATATGGTCTTTTTTACTTCAGCATAATGTTTTGGAGGTTCATCTGTGTTGTGGCATGGCTAACACTGCTGTGATAGTCTTGTTTTGTGTGCACATATGTTTTCATTTCTCTTAAGTAGATACCAAAGAGAACTCTATTTTAACATTTTGAGGCATTTGCCATACTGTTTTTGAATGGCTGCATCAGTTTACATTTCATCAACAGTGTGTGAGAGATCCACTTTTTCTGCATCTTTGCCAACGCATGTCATTGTCTATATTTTTGATAATAGTCATCCTAGTGGATCCGAACTCACTGTAGTTTTGATTGCATTTCCCTAATGAGGTTAACATCTTTTCATGTGGTTACTGGCCATGCATGTATCTTCTTTGGATAAATGTCTGTTCAGATCCTTTGCCTGTTTCTCGACTGGGTTATATATCTTTTTATTAATTAGTTTAAAAAAAATCTATTCTAGATATAAGTCCCTTATCAGATAAGTGACTTGTAATATTTCCTCCTATTTTTCTGGGTGGTTCTTTGACTTGATGATGTTGTATGAAGCATAAAAGTTTTTCACTTTAATGAACTGAACGCCAATTTATCAATTTTATCTTTTACTGTTTATCCTTTTAGCAGATACGGATTTTATTTTTGTTGTAGCAAGTGTATATATAACAAAATATTTGCCATTTCAACATTTTTTCCATGTACAATTCAGTGATAATAATTATGTTCATCATGTTGTGTGGTCCTTACAACTGTTCATTTCCTAACTTGTCCATCACCCTTAACAGACACTCAGTGCTCCCTGTGCAGTGTTTCCTTCCCCCTCCTTCTCACTCCTAATGCCTCTAATGAACTGGTTTCTATACATTAGCCTATTCCAAGTATTTCTTATAAGTGGTACCATACAATATTTGTCTTTTTATGAGTCACTTACTGCACTCAGCATAATGTTTCCAAGGTTCATTCACATAGCATGTATCTGAACTTCATTTCTCTTTAAGGCTGAGTAATACTCCATTGTATATATTTACCACATTTTGTTTTTCCATTCATCCACTGGTAGATATTTCCCATAGGTTGTTTTAATCTTTTGACTGTTGTGAATAGTACTGCAATGAAGATTGGTATACCTGTATCTGTTTGTGTTCCTGCTTTCAATTATTTTAAGTATATACCTAGGAGTGGAATTGCTGGATCATATGGTAATTCTATGTGTAACTTTTTGAAGAACTCCAAACTTTTTTACATAGCAACTATACCATTTTACTGTCCTGTCAATGAGGGTTCTGATTTTTCCACATCTTTGTCAATGCTTGCTGTTTTCCATTTTTTTTTTTTTTTTTTTATCATAGTCAACTTAGTGCACAGGGGTGTGAAGTGATAACCTCTTGTGGTTTTGATTTGCATTCCTTTAATGTCATTTGAAACACAGAAGTTTTTCGTTTTAATGAACTCCAGTTTATCAGTTTTTGAATATGACTTTGAACATCTTTTCATGTACTTGGTGGCCATTTGTATGTCTTCTTTGAAGAAATGTCTACTCAAGTTCTTTGTCCATATTTTAATTAGGTCTTTGTTCTTTTGTTAAGTTATAAGAGTTCTTTATATGTTCTTCATATTAAACTCACATAAGATACATATCAAACCAAACCTGTTGCCATTGACTTGATTCTGACTTATAGTTACTTTATAGGATAGAGTAGAACTACCCCCATAGAGTTTCCAAGGCTATAAATCTTCACAGAAGCACACTGTCTGATCTTTCTCCCAGGGAGCAGAACTGCTGACCTTGTGATTAGCAGCTGAGCACTTAACCAGTGTCCCACCAAGGCTTCCCATAAGATATAGTCAAGAGAAACCCCCACTGCTGTTAAGTTGATTCTGACTCATAGCGACCCCCATTGGGTTTCCAAGGCAGTAAATTTTTATGGAAATAGATTGCCCCATCTTCCTTCTGCAGAGTGCCTGGTGGGTTTGAACCACCAACCTTCTGGTTAGCAAATGCCTTAGGCACTGTGTCACCCAAGCTCCTTTTATAAGATATATATATATAGGAGCTCTGGTAGTGTAGTGCCTAAGGCACTTGACTGCTAACCAGAAGGCTGGCGGTTCAAACTCACCAGCCACTCCTTCGAAGGAAGGTTGGGCAATCTACTTCTGTAGTGATACTGCCTCGGAAACCCAAGGAGGGGTTGCTATGAGTCAAGTCCGACTCGACGGGCACGTAACAACAACAACAACATATAAACTCACTGTCATCGAGTCAGTTCTGACTCATAGTGACCCCTCCTTGGGTTTCCAGGCTGGTATCTCTATGGAAGTAGAATGCCCAGTCTTCCTTCTGAGGAGTGACTGGTGGGTTTGAACCACCAGCCTTCTGGTTAGCAGTCAGATGCCTTAGGCATTGTACCATCAGAACTCCTAGAAGATATATAGTGCCTCCCAATTTTTTCCCAATGTGTGGGCTGCCTTTTCATTTTGTTTTAATAAAAGTCCTTCGATGGATACAAGTTTTTAATTTTGATGAAGTCCCTTTTATCTTTCTTGTTTTTGTTGCTCACATTCATGGTGTCATATCTAAGAATACATTGTTAAATACTATGTTTCAAAAGCATTATTACTCCCATGTTTTCTTCTAAGAGTTGTTTGGTTTCAGTTTTTACTTTTAGGTCTTTGATCCATCTTGAGTTGACTTTCATATGTGGTATGAGGTATGAGTCCAACTTAATTTTTTTGCTTGTGGAAATCCAGTTGTCTCAGCACCAATTATTAATTATTTCTCCACTGAATGGACTTAGCACCTTTGTCAAAAATCAGTTGGTCATAGATGTGTAGGTTTATTTCTTGACTCTCAATTATTTTCTTTTGGTCAATAAGTCTGTCATTATATCAGTATATGTTTTGAGATCAGGAAATGTGAAGTTTTCCTACGTTGTTCTTTTTTCACGCTTGCGTTCATTGCCTATTCAGGACTTATAGCAGTTCTGTATAAATTTGAGGATTTGTTTTTCTGTATCTGTAAAAAAGGCTGTTGGAATTTGGATGGGGACTGCACTGACTGTGTAGAGTGCTTTGTTTAATTTCATTTTAACAATATTATGTCATCCAGTCCATGAAAATGGAATGTCCTTCCATTTATTTAGGTCTCCTTTAATTTCTTTCAATAATGATTTATAGTTTTCAGTGTACAAGTTTTTCCTGACATTGGTTAAATTTATTCCTAGGTATTTTATTCTTTTAGATGCTATTGTAACTGGGTTTGTTTCCTTAATTTCCTTTGCTGATTGTTCATTGCTGATGTATAGAAACCTGATTGATTTTTGTGTGTTGACCTCATATCCTGGCAGGAGTGTCTTTAAGGCTAGTTAGCTTACTTAACCAGTAACACCACTTCAGCTTTGATAATACTCAGTTATGTTTATTTGTTAGAGATTTTCAGCTTCACACCCTATTCCATCCTGACCTCCTGATTATCCTCATCAACATTATCATCATCTCCTGGAAGAGGGGATGTAAAGGAAGATGAAGTTCTACCAGTCAGTATGTGTCTAGGATACTTAGATCACATCTCAACCCCCTTGTGACCTCAGGGTGGGGGCAACCTTTCCTTTAGATGAGAGTTGGAAGTTGAAGAGATGGATTTTAAGGGAGTTTTGTGAGTGGCTTGGTGTAGTGAGTGGTGTTGGTGGTGGAGTATAGTGAGAGTATAAGGCGGAGTATTTATTGCTTAGAACAGAGTATGAGTCGGGGTAAGGTGGGGAATAGCACTGTGAACGGAAGTCCACAGATGCACTGGGACATCAGAGGCCTGAGACAAGCAGACAAGACATCTAGGTGAGATGTGCCCTGTAAGAAGTGAACTTCACCATCTGAAGGAGGAGGCTCCTTCCGTCATTCTCTGGTGGGGCTGAGCATTTCACAATAGGCTTCTCTTACAGCCCAGAGAGCGAGCTGAGCCTTCCTACACTCTGCAAGCCAAGGGGGGGGGTGTGTGCCGTCAGATCCCAGGCTGCAGACGCTCCACCATGATGATGCTTTTGTCTCTGGGCTCAGAAGCTTAGCTATGAAGTCATTTGCTGTTTTTAGAAATAATTTTGGCAGAGAGTATCTTGAATTGTAAATGGTTCTAAAAGATTGTTGTAACACAGACTGGAATATTTTTTAAGTTCTAAGGAACTCTGGTGGTATAGTGCCTAAGGCATTTGACTACGAGCCAGAAAGCTGGTGGTTCAAACTAACCAGCCACTCCTCGGAAGGAAGGTTGGGCAATCTACTTCCATAGTGATACTGCCTCAGAAACCCAAGGAGGGGTCGCTGTGAGTCGGATCTGACTTGACAGCAGTGAGTTTGGTTTTTGTTTTTTATTTCTGCTGAAATGCTAATGGGAGTTGGGAAATAAATTATTATCTATACTTGTGATCCAGAATTAAGGCGAATAAGCAAATAAACCAATTGACTTAACAAGTTATCATTAAGCACATACTGTGTTCTAGTCACTGTTCTTGAATCAGGGGATTCGTTGGTGAACAGAACAAAGTTCCTAGCTTCACTCAACATGTATTTTAGAGTGGAGAAGATTACCAAATAGACAAATACAGTTCAGAAAATGAAGTAGGTAAAGGAGACAGAGAGTGATGAATGTAGGGGATTTTTTAATAATACGTAGGATACATTGATACATTGTTGTTGTTGTTATGTGCCCTTGAGTTGGACCAGACTCATAGTGACCACCCTTTGGGTCTCTGAGGTGCTATCACTAAGGAAGTAGATTGCCCAGTCTTCCTTCCAAGGAGTGGCTGGTGGGTTTGAACCACCAGCCTTCTGGTTAGCAGTCAAGTGCCTTAGGCACTACACCACCAGAGCCCCTAAGCATAATGGAAATGAGAGAGCCGTGAGGTGGTGGGCCTGTGTTCCTGGGCAGGGTGGCACTCCTGGCTGAAGGCACCCTGTGTAAAGAAGCCCAGAGGCGGAAATGAGCTGGGTGCATTTGAGTGAGGAACCGCACAAAGGCTGGGGGATGAAGTTGAGAGGCGAGCAGTGGCAGATCGTGGAGGGTTCTGTGGCCTTTGTGGAGGTTGGCATTTTTTGTGAACTGTGTGGTAGGAAACCATTGGAAAGTTTTGAGCAGGTGAGTGACGTGATCTGATTTACATTTAAGAAGTTCATTTTTTAGGGGAGAGAAGAGACTTAGGAGGATGATGAAAAACAGAAGGTCAGTTAGTTTGTTATTAATGTCCAGGCAAGAGATGACAATGGCTTAGATGAGCATGGTAGCGATAGAGGTTGTAAGTGGTTAGATGCAAGAAAAATTTGAAGGTAAAGCCACCAGGACTGATGGATTGGATGTGAGATATTAGGAAAAGAAAGGAGTCCATGATGACACCTAAATTTTTGGCCTGAGCAACGAGTAGATGACATTGCCATTTACTGAGCTGGAAACAATTGAGCAAGTAGCAGGTTATGAGGGGAAGGGGATGGGGAAGAATCAAGGGTTCCCCCGGGGACAGGTGAGTTCAAGATGAGAGTTTAGATGTTCAGGTGGAGAGGTGTTAGCTCTCCGGGAAATCCCAAGCAATATTCAGGCTGGAGAGAAATTTGAGGAGTGTCTGCATACATTTGGTGTGTAAGGTCCCTGGCTGAGAGGCTAGGGAAATGTGTGGGTCAGAGGAGGTGGTGAGAGTTGTGCTTTGGGGCCCTTCAGTCCACGATTGGGAAACAGAAGAGCCAGCATGATAAATGGGAACTAGGAGTCTGTCCTAGGGCCAGGTGATGCAAGCTTGTTAAGGAGGAGTTGAGGGCTCATCTGTTAGGTGTTGATGAGATGTGGAGTAAGATGAGCATGTTGTTCTAACTAGATGCTGTTAGGTCGATTCCAACTCACAGCCACCATATATAGGACAGAGTAGGGTTTCCAAGGCTGTAAATCTTTATGGAAGCAGACTGGTTTATCTTTCCCCCATGGAGCAGCTGGCAGATTTGAATCGCTGACCTTTCAGTTACAACTAAGGGCTTAACTGTCACCATGGCTCGTTGATATGAGCATCCAGTATGGTAATTGGCTCTAGCAAGTAGAAGCTGCTGTTGACCAAGAGAAGGGTGGGTGGGGCAGTTGGGCCAAAGTCTTTTGGAGAGAGTTTTTATTTTTATTATTATTATTATTATTATTATTATTAAATTGTGATTTGGGTGAAAATTTACAGAGCAAATTCACTTTCCATACAGCAGTTCACATACACTTTGTCTCATGACATTGACTACAATTTACCCCAATGCAACAGCTCCCCTCCTACCTCCTCCTGATAGTCACCTCTTCCCTGTGTCCATCCCTCCATGCACTCCTGCCCCCTGAGCTGTTTCCCTGTGCACACACAGCCCTTCTTTCTCCCATGATTCTTCTCTCCAAGGAGTATATCTACCTCAAGTACATGTTCAACTCATATGCCTATCTTTTGTTTGGCTGGAAGCCACAGGTGTGGGTTCAATTCCAGACCTGAAGGGCAGCTAGGGACCATAGTCTCAGTGGTTCCACCAGGCTCTATCAGACCACTTTTGGAGACAGTTTAACAGAGAAGGGCAAGTTTGGAAGTGGAGAGACAGTGAATATAGAAATCTGTCAAATATTTTTGCTTAAAGATTATGTCCCCACCTTCCTCCGCTGTGAGAAACTGAAGTTTAGACATTCAGAGAGGGTGCCCTCCAATACACTCTACCTAAATACTTTTTCTCATCCTTCATGATAAAGCATTTTCTATTTGGTTTTTACAAAGGAAATTTATCACACTATCTTGGCCCATCAAGTATGAGATCTGGCTGTCATTTGTTAATCTGAATCATTCCACCAACACCATCTGCATCCCATGTTTACGTTTTTAATCACCCAGATTGAAAATTGGGAGCTCTGGTGGTGTAGGCCTAAGGCATTTGACTGCTAACCAGAAGGCTGGTGGTTCAAACCCACCAGCCACTTCTTGGAAGGAAGACTGGGCTATCTACTTCCATAGAGATACCACCTCAGAAACCCAAGGAGGGGTTGCTATGAGTTGGATCGACTCAACTGCAGTGAGAAAATTATCTGCGTGCTCTCTGGTGTCCGTCCCAGCTCTGATCCCGGTGATTTAGCAATGCCTGGAGTAGAACAACGACCTCACATTGGAGACCACACTACAAGTAGCCTGGGTGTGTGTGTCCCTGGTGACCACTGCTGACTGCCTTACTGGTTCATCTGGGCCCTGCCTCACCCTGCATCCCCAGGGCTGGACAGTATCTGAGGGTTTAGTCTGGGGCTGGCACCTCTGCAGACTTGTGGGAACCACCTTTAAGTTGCAGTCTTTTCTTTTCCCCAGGTAAGAATGACGGCTCGATTGGAGGGAAGCAGTACTTCAAGTGCAATCCGGGCTATGGACTCCTGGTCAAGCCCAGCCGCGTGCGGAGGGCCACGGGCTTAGCCCGAAGGCGCAGCACGGGGCTCAGGCTTCAGGGCGCCACTGCCCCCGAGGCCCGCAGGAGCGCCACTCTCTCTGGCTCCGCCAACAACCTGGCCTCCTTGACGGCGCTGGCCAAAGCTGAGGGCGGAGCAACCCTGCGGACCGAGAGGAGCCAGAAGAGCACCGAGAACCGGAAGTCCTGGGCCAGCTAGACCTCCTTAGGTGTCTCCTGGGAGCCACCTCCCTGAGGTCGCAGTCCTGGCACAGCCGGGCACAGTTTCCTGCCTATTCCCTTGCAGCCTTCCTTGTAAGCGTTAACCAAGAGGGAAGGTAGTGTCCCTTTTAGACCCTTGCCAAGAAGGACCTGCAGCCGGGGCTGGGCAGGTTATTCTGGGCAGGTTGTAGGGTGGAGCAGGGGCAGTGAGGGCTGTAGGGCTGGTGACCACTCCCTGTTTCTCCCAGGACTCCTGAGGTCTCATTTCTTTCTGTACCCAGAGAATGAGGAGGTCTCTCGGTTGCCACCTCCTCAGGGTAGCAGGCCGGAAGGTTCTAGGAGCCCAGAAGGTTCTGAATTGTGTGGAGACACTCTGGTGGCAGGAGGCTCCTGTTCCCCTTCATGCCTGCCTGAGGGCCTTCCCCAAGGGAGCCTTTGGGTGCTTTTTTTTTTTTTTTTCCTTTTTGTCCTATTCTGGTGACCCTTGGTCATCTCTTAACTTAAAAAATAATCATAACTAGTGCCTCCTTCCTTCCCCCAAAGGCAGAACTTCTTCCTTCTGCTTGGACCATCCTGCCCTCTCTCAAGTCCTGGCCTGGGCCTCAAACCTCTCTTTATACCCCTAACCCCTAAAATTTCCACATTAAAGTAACAACGTTCCTATAAGTGCCTCTGGCTTCTTGAGGCTTCTGGCAATGGTTCTGCGCCCCACAGAGGGGGCCCAGGGCTGAGCCCCTCCTCCATTTTCCCCACTTCCTTTCCATGGGGTTTATGGGTTTCTTTGTGGGTATTTTAGCATCTTTAAACCTGGAATTTTTTTTTCCCCTGTTTACCATTTATTCCCTTAACAGAACGCTAAGAGTCTATTTATTTATTTTTTCTAATCTGAAATCATTGCGAGCCACAATCCCGCTCTGCCTCAGCCTGGGCACAGGTGACGTCCTCTTACCTGGACCTGTGGCTTCTCTAGCCACTGAGCTGCTGGCCTCCTGCAGGGGTGCAGGCTCCTGGTGGCCTCACAGAGCTGTGCTGGGCAGGGGGCTTACCCCTCCTTTATTGCTTCTTGGATGCAGATGCACAAGTGCCCTTACTCTAAAATGGAAGCAAAGACTTAGAGAAGGATGGTGTGGCCTGTAAGTCAATGATGTTGTAATGCAGACGTACCACCACCTTACTTGGTGCAATTTTGGTTTCTGGGAATGTCCTAAAGACCACTTTAGCTTCTTGACATATACCTTGACTAATGATCTGGGCTGGTGGGTTGGCAAGTGGCCCTATGGAGGGCAGTGTCTCTTCACTGTCCCATGGTTGCTCTCAGTCTTATCTCTTGGGCCCTTGTGGCAGCCTCACAACCTGGCCTGGCCCTGAATGGTTCCATCTGGCAAGGCTGGAACATTCCAGAGCATCACCTGGCTCTTCAGGTAGGAGACCTCTTGTCCCAGAGCCCAGTTAATTGTGGCTTCTTTGGGTAGACATAGGATTGGCTTCAGTGGAAGGCTGGGAGAAGGGTGATTCCTTTGGAGACAGGTGTGGTATGGAGCTTAGTGTAATTTGTAGGAAGAAACACCAGCGGCAGAGCTGTAAGGCCTGAGTGTCTTCGGTAGATGGTACTTCCATTTATTTTTCAAAAGAAAATGAGGTGCCCACTGTTCACAGTGTTAAACATTGAAATGGTGTTCTTGCTCCCAGTGCCATCCCAGCCTGTCACCCTGTGAGTTTTCGGGGCCTGCCCAGTGAGTTGGTCACTCAGACGACAGGCCCCTGACTCCACAGACCCTGTCCTCTCAGCCTGGGTGCTGGCTGTGACCCTGCAGCTCAGGGACCCTGTGAGCTGTCCGTGAGCTGTCCAGGGCACATGTACATGGTCTGTACGTGGCACCGTTGCAGCCTGTTTTTCGTTCTCATGTGTAAGACTTTAAAATGACACCCTAAAATGTTTTTGTTGAGAAATCTCAGTTGGCCCAGGGATTTGAAGTTCTTTATAAGACGTGTTGTCAGGCTCTCTGCCTCCTTCTGGGGCCATGCGGGTCCTTCTGGCGTCCTGTGGTACAGCCTGTGCAGCCCTGGGCCCTATTGCTGCCCCATCATACTCAGATCGGGGCCCTTTATCTCCCCATGGACTAACTCCATTGTTACTTGTTTTCGGGTGGCCTACACTGTGGCCTCTTGTCTGACCTCCATGACAGGCTCACCAGACATTTGCTGCTTCTCCCCTGACCCTCAGCAGGGGGCTGAGTCACCAGATGGGTTTCACATGAATTGTTTATACTTAATTTGTGCTGATCCAGGTAATACAGTCTTATCCTGGGGTTTACTGACCTTGTCGAGATCTCAGCCCTTTGAGAGCTGGCCTACACTGCCAGCGCCAGCGTCTGGGGCTTCCCAAGGTCATGTTTGCATCTTAACTGAGGGAAGGACAGATCATGCCCCCACGGGGCCAGGAGACAGGCCAGCAGCACCCTTTACGGGGAAGCTTTATTTTCACAATGTTCATGGCTTTAGCGCAAGAAGGGTCCTTCTCAGAGAGAAAGGGCTAGAGCCAAGAAAAGTTTTATTTTCCCAAGTTTATGCACACAGTGGCAAAGCTGAGGCCAGAGCTCTAGTCTCTTTTGACACCCAGCCTGGTACTCTTCCCTTCGTTGCTACGCGAAGCACCCACTGGTGACTCCTGTACCCTCCTCAGACATCCTGTTCTCCTCCTGGCCCAGACGGAGGTAGAGTCATTTCTGTAACTCACTGTTCAGTGCCCAGCGCCTTGGGGAAGCCAGTCCTGAGTGAGGAGGGCACCTTCCCTGCCTGGAGGCCCAGCCAGCCCTACCTTGTGACAGCTGCACACAGTCCTATCCTGGGAGGCAGAGGTCTTTTTATTTCCTCCAGACCCATGGCCAGACTAAGGGCCTGGGGGGTGATACTGGCCCCTCCCATTTCCTCCCCAGCAGGTGGGAGCACCCTCTGTCACTGGGCAAGGATTTCTATTCTTTCCTGTCTTCAGCTGCCATTTTTGGAATACCTGCTGGTTGTGTGTCACTGAATTCAGTGCTGTAGGTTCTGCTCTGTTTTCTTCTTTACTTACTTCCATCACAGAAGCCATGTTTTTAAATCTGTTTTCAGTTAGAGATTTTTTCACGTCTGCAATGTCGTCAGTTTTGTGAATGGAAATAAGATTGTCAGAGTCCGTTTCTGTGAAGGAGAGTGGCATTGCTGCCCTGATCCTCGGATGACCTGCCCTTGGTCAGAAAGGTTTACACCAGGCTCTCTGGAGAGACGATACTGTAGAAATTTAAGACATGTTTGCTTCCTATTTATTTAGCAACGTACATGCTGGAGCCCTTCTGCCTGTGGTTTCAACAACATTCCATAGAATTGTCTTGGGACAGTCAGGGGATGAAGGGCGTCATGCTCTATTTTTTATCATTCAGTTAATTAAAATTGAACAGAATGTAATGGGATTATTGACTGGAACAGGTTCTTGTGTGCTGGAGCTCTCAGAAACAACTGGAGGCCTGGGCTCTTTGTTGTTGAGGTTTTGGGGACCCATGGCCTCTCTCCCCACCCCACCTGTCAGGCCACCCAGCTTTCTCCCAGCCTGACTGTTCACTCTTGGGTTCCTTTCCTGAGATTCTCCACTAGTCCTGCCCCACTGCCCGGACCACACTGGGAAGCACTGTCGTCTTGGCGTCTGTGGCACCCCTTGGTGGTGTGCCAAAGAACCTCAAGACTGCCACTCAGAGTGGACCGGGCCACGCAATTTTATTCATGGCTTCCAGTTGTTCCTGACGGGGGTGAGGTGTCCAGGATCATTGAATGGGAAAAGCAGTCATTCCTAGTAGAAAAAAGCTGTTTCGCTGCTCTGTTTCCCTCTCTCTGAGGCTTGTGCATGGTTTTCTTAGAATAAAGTGTTTTGGGGCCTCATCTTGACTGTGTTGAAGGAGGGCTGTTACTCTTACATGCACGCGCTCCCATCCTTAAGCACCTCTGTCTGCATAGCACATTGATACTTGCCCCACCCGCTTCCGGCTGCGGAGACCCGTGTCTGCTCACCCTGCTCCACTTGGGCTGAGGGGTCCGCCTCGGTGGGACAGAGCTGTGGGGAGGGCGGGTCTTGAAAAGATGGCGTCCTGTGGCATTGTTGGGGGGGGGTGGTATTTTGGTCCTGACCCACCTCTTCTTGTGCTTTGACCTGCACACCTGGAAGTATCTGGCTGAGACTGGTACATGGGCCTGGGGAAGTGGATTGACCCGGGCACTGCAGGCCATCCACAACCCCACTGTATTCTTATCCTGGGTGCTCAGGTAGAGCCCCTCTCATCTTAACAGGTGAGCAGGACGTGTTGGAATGAAATCTGCTCCAGTTCATTTTTGCTAAATAACTCGTTACATTCACTCGTGACTGGGAAAGCAGTGATAAGTAGACGTGGCCGCTCAGGGAATGAGGCAGGATCTAGCTTTCGGACCTGGGGCAGGGGACAGGGCAGCCCGTTGCTTCATGCTCTGTGTTCCCGTCGCTGGCGCTGAGGTTTAGGAACCGGACAGCAGACAGGTGGGTGATATCCCTCGTTATCAGAGGGTCTGGTTTGAGGTGTCTCATGGGCAGCCTGAAGCCGAGAGAGAGACTAGATCTGTGAAGAGCGGGCAGGGGAGCAGAGAGACATCTGCACCAGTGGTGGCCATGCTTCATGCACATCTGGCCCCTTCTGGAACTGGCCCAGGAGGGCCAGAGGCCTGGTGGCAGGAAGGCTGAGGCCTGAAGAGGGCAGGCAGCAGGGATTGGAGGCTACAGAGGTTTCTGGGTGGACCAAGAAGGGTCTTGTATGTTTAAGGAGTTGAGCTGTTAGATGACAGTGTGATAGAGTTTGAAAGATACAGGTGGTCACACACACATGCACACACACACCCACCCACACCAGTACTTCCTTGTATTCCCCTCTTGTTTAAAGTTCCCTGTGTGTAGAAGTTCTTGGTTATTTGTTTTCCTTGCTAAGATTGGCCCTGCTGACCCTGGTGCTGCGTGAACGCATGCACCAGACCCCCCTGATTGGCCGTTCTCCTGACCGCCATCAGGGGCGGCTGTGCCTTACCTGCCAGGGGCTGGGTATGCAGCCTGATTTTTATTCTGAGGACATGGGTTCAGTTGTACCCACAAGCATCTTTCTCTCAGAAAACTCCATGGTGCCTTCCTGCTGGGCTGCTGACATAAATTGTGTAGGAGAGTCTTGATCTTTATGTGTGGATTTTGTAAATATGATGGGTTCATTATTTAAGAAGTGATTTGGGTTTGGGAATTACAGATTTGGTACACAGTAGGTGGGAATTTAAAAAAATCCAAAGATTACGTAACATCATGAAGATGTTGATTTGTATAATGAACTAAACTGCTGTAATTTTGTACCATATATGCCTTTCATCATATGACCAACAGCAAATAAAATCAGATGATTCCTTGCTTATATATGAAGTTAGTTTTGTTTCTTTTCTCTCGCCCTGGCCCAGGTGTTTTGAGGCTCATTTTAGACCATCCCACAGGTCAAGGCATGGCCTTGTTCTAAATGATCATGGTGGCACTTTTCAAGATTATGATTAGAAGAGGGAGGTTCACAGAAGCAACACCAGGTTTGCAGGGCATATCCAAGTGCACATAACACCTGCCTCTGGCCTGCTTCTGACTTGCCCTGAAGAACCCAGGGAGGCCACATTGCTTCCCTGACCAGCCTTATATGCCCCATAGCGTAGATCTCAGTCCCTTTGAGAAGCAGAGAACCAATACTGGAGCTGTGGCTTGGCCAGATGGCTACACAGACAGGGACAGGCACATCTCTGGGGAGGTGTCACCCCAGTACTTGGGTCAGGGTCTGCTGTTTGCCTTAACCTGAGTGCAGGGCCCATTCCTAACCCTACTAACTTGGGAGCAGAGGCCTTTTCCCACTGCTGCACAGCTGGTTTGACCCTTGAAGATAGTGTTATAAGGTATGTAGGAAAGGGGCTGCCTAGGTCAGAGCCCTGTGGGCTATGGAACCTGATGTTCGCTTTGCTGGGCCTGGTTGCTGGTGAGTCACCATCCTTGTGTTGCCTCACCTTGTGTCTCCTGTGCAGCCAGGGTGGGTTTGGAGCAGTGCCTTTGAGGATAGCAGGATCCAGCTGCCTTTGAACTGTGGATGATGACAGGCTTCTTTGGACACCTGTAGGTTCCACTCTTGGAACCTGCATGGAGCTTTTGTCCTAGCTGCCTCCTTTCCATCAGGACCCTGAGGACACTGGGCGGCAGTGCAGCATTTCCAGTGATGTAGTGTCATTTGTTGTGATGTGTAAAGTTGTTTTTCTCCCGCACCACTGAATCACTCGTCCCTTGTCTGGTATAAAATACACTTGGAAGTATAGGGCTACAGCAACTTGGAGGTCTCATTGGAGGTGGCCATCAGTCAAGAGCACATCTCGCAGGACTTGTTTATATTCATAAGTGTGTAAGAGTTGTTCACAGAGATGCACACTTGCCAAATAATAATGACAGAAATTTGGCAGATAGGAGCTGCCCTGCTTTGAATGAGGCAGGGAGCTGAATGTAGAATTGATCTAGCTCCTGGAATAAAACTTTTTCAGGCTGCTACTCTTGCAATTAAGTATTTGGATAAGACTGAGATTTTGGCATTTGACTGCTAACCAGAAGGTTGCCTGTTCAAACCCACCAGGCACTCTGCAGGAGGAGGACTGGGCAATCTGCTTCCCTTAAAGATTTACCACCTTGGAAACCCAATGGAGGTCGCTATGAGTTGGAATTGACTTGATGGCAGTGAGCACCACCTCCGCGCCCCCAATCCAGAAATGAGCTCTAGTATCCAAATAATTTCATATCTATTAGTTCATTCGGGAGCTCTGGTACTGTAGTGCCTAAGGCACTTGACTGCTAACCAGGAGGCTGGAGGTTCAAACCCACCAGCCACTCCTCGGAAGGAAGGTGGGGCAGTCTACTTCCGTAGTGATACCGCCTCGATGGCACATAACATTAGTTCCTTCATTCTGTGAATATCTTGAGTACCTGGTATGTGCCCATGAGTCCCTGGGTGGTGCAAATGGTTAACACACTTGGCTACTAATGCAAAGATTGGAGATCCGAGACCACCCAAGGTACCTGGGAAGAAAGCCCTGACAATCTACTTCTGAAAAGTCAGCCATTGGAAACCTTCTGGAGTACAGTTCTGCTCTGACACGAGTTGCCATGAATTGGAGTCAACTCAACAGCAACTGAAACTACGTGTCTGTCTTGGAGCAGAAGACAACAAACAGCCTCACTCTAGTGTTTATAATCCAATTCTCACAAGCAGTTATGGCGAGTTCCACAACAGGGCTACTACTATGGAGTGTAATCGTGCACTAGGAGGGCCCCTAACCTAGCCTTCAGGGGTGTTAAGGAAGTTACCCTTGGGTTTTTTATATTTATTTATTTTGCATTTTAAGGACACAGAGGACTTGATGAAGGGGGGAGGGGAATGGTGTTATAGGGGGCAGGCTTCTTTGAATGTCTATAGGGCAAGTGAAGAACTGGAGGCCTTGCAGCCTGAAGTTACAGCAAAGCTTGTGCTTATCAGGGTGTACACTTGTAGGATGAGAGGCTGGACAGATCGGCAGGGCAGAACTTGAAATAATAGAAAATGGGTGGTGTGTGTGGTCCTCAGAATTACTCCCCACACTGCCCATCCCCACGTGGCAGCTTAGATAGTGTGCGGAGGTGCCTTACGGTTCTCCCATCTTTTCTAATGATGTATAGTAACAACAACAAAAAATCAAAGTCATAGCAACCCTTCCTTGGGTTTCTGAGGCATTATCACTACAGAAGTGATTGCTCAATCTACCTTCTGAGGTGTGGCCACCACGCCTTCTAGACAGCAGTCAAATACCTTAGGCATTACCCACCAGAGCTCTTAATGATGTATACTAAGGAAAGGAAAGCCTATTATTAGGTTTTTGTTGAAAAGGGGGAACGTCAATCTATCTATCTCTGAGACCATGATGAGAGGGAAGCTTGGTGCTCTGTCCTTGAGTCCTGCTTAAGAATTTGATCCCAGCCACTGGTAACTTTTAAAGAATAAGTATCAAAGCATCAGCTTTTTTTTTTTTAAACTGTTAAAGGTGGAGCCCCAGCATGGAAGGCTCTTTTAAGAAAATGACGTGTGGCCTGAGAACAGGAAGGTTAAGATGGATGGAATTCAGCTGCTCAGTGTAATAAAGTAAAAGGATGTACTGTGAGTGGGTGGAGAAAATTAAGATTCTAATGGTTTGAGGATGCAGCCAGCTTTTTAGGCCACAGTATGGGAAGAAGGTGGGGAATAAGGAAAGTTGGCCGGGCTTCCTGCCTACAGTGAGGAAAGATGTAGTCTGGGAGCAGGGAAGCCACTGAAAGGCACAGCTGCTCCTCTGGAAATGTCAAGATCATCTGGGGCAGATACATTTAACAACAGGTTTGAAAGTCAGAAAATAAATGAATTCAGGGGTGTTCTGAGCTCAGCATTCCCTCTTAACCAGGTAGTGTCTAACTGTCCACTTAGCAATTTTCAAATGTCCATGGCTCCCTACACTCACCAGTCTTTTAAAGCACAAAGGGACTGATGTTCAAAGTGAGACTACTTCCATACCTCTGCCTCTTTCTTTCCAATGACTGCTTTTATCCAAAGAAACTCCAGCCATTCTTTCTTTGTTCAGTTATACATTTTATTCTCTAATAGGTACAATACTAAAATAAACACAAATTAAAAAAAAGTTTTATTAAAACAAAACTGTACAAAAAAGCAGTATACTACATTTTAATTACAGAACAGTCTACTGTCCAAAAGGCACTAATCCAGAATAGGAGATACAATGATACAGGACTCATTGAACTATTTTAATCAATACAATAGAGCACTTGCTTCTTTGACCATTTACATCTAGAAACAAGGGCTTTTTGCTACAGTCATTACACATTGTTATAAATATGAGTCCTACAGGTGAAGGTGCAGTATCCCTCTCCCTAGAGAAGGTTAACATCAAGAGGGACCATTAGGGGCTGAGGTGAATGGGTAGCGTGGGGAAGGGCCTGGGGCCCAGGGCAGCTGGGTGCCTTTCCTGAGGAAGGGCCCGTTGCTGCTGGGCACCCGGAGCTCATCTTTCGGCCTGGCCTCTCGGTTGGTTGGTTTCTTGGCTGCTAACTTATTACCGGCAGCCACTTTAACCCCTCTTGTGTTTTAGCACCGGGAAAGTGGGTTCTGAGATGCTCCAGGAACTTGGGCTGGAGGCCTGGGTGATGAAGCATCAGCAGCTCAGCAGAAGGGAGGCATTTTGGTAACCTGATCGGAGAAATGGCAGCAACTACTCTGAAGAGGGAAGAGGAGTCCATGGGCAGCCGGTGAGCCAGGCACACCAGCCAGCCAGGGCAGAGCCACCTGCTGCTTATTGGCCAGACCTGGGCACAGAAATGAGGTCCTATTCCTAACTGGAGAGCTATTCTATGTTCTTTTTCTGGGGTGGACCCAATGGGGAGTGCACATTAGAGCGATCTGACAATTGACTCATTTCCTTGGAAGCCGACTTCTAGCACTGGGATTATGCTTTCCAGAGGCACGTGAAAATGCAACGGCAGGTCCGAGCAGGCAAGCTATGTTCCCTCCACGCATCACAGGACCCTCGATGCTGTTCACTTAACCATGTTTTGTGACCGAGACAACTCTCTAAACCCCCGATTTCATTCTTTAATGGGCTCTGGACTTAAGGAAGGGAGATACTGCAGCTTTCAGAACAGTGTCGGACACACAGAAGACAAAGACAGGCATCTGGATGTTAACAAAAATAAGTAACAAAGCAATATGATTAAACCAAATCTCTTCTCACAGCGTCCTATACTACATCCTCCTTCTGCTTAGCAGAAAATTGTACGTACACAAAAATACAAATACACAATTTTGTAGAACAGTCTGATTTTAATATATTTATATATATTTATATTTATACGAGTGGCAGGTTAGTTCATTATATAGAGCTTTTTGCACTTTTGGCTCATATGCAACAAGGCTTATAAATTCAGCTTTAGCTTTCATTCAGGTTTTATAGCTTTTGAACAATTGTTTTCACATTTAAAGCAGCATCCAATTTGCACTAGGAGTTTGTGGTGACTATAGGAAAGATCGGGTTGGGAGTTATTTAGGGCAAGGGGAGGCAAGGGCAGGTGAAGGTATACATTCCAGTGTGTGTGGCAATGTGTAAAGGATTGTGACGTGGACACGAGTATACCATGGTGACCCTTGAGGTAGACTGAACACCTTACAGCAGACTCAGACACAGGTGTGACTCGCCCTCAGGGACACATGGTGCACAAGATGGGAGAACAGGGACTGGAGGAGATGCCAAATGGAAACACAGAGACTTAAGACACACAACGGCTGAGGCGGGAGGGTTGCACTGTCCTCCCAAACCCCTTGGCAGAGATCCACACAGCTCGTCTAGGTACGTGAGTATTTGGTGGATGCTAAACACTGTCAGGCAATCCCAAGGCATCTGATCAAATTGCTATGGTTCAACTTGCTTTCCGTTTTGTAACTTGCCACACTAGTTGGTTCCCAGCCCCACCATGAGTAGTAAAACAGAAGCTGCATGTTGTTCCCAAATGGGGCAGATGCCCCAGCACTCTGCCCTGGCTGGCTGTCTAAGTCCAGTTAAGTGAAAAGAGGGTGGAGTTCTTTTCCATCCTCTAATTGAATTTCACAGCTATGCTCCCTAGCCTGCTGCACTCTGTTGCTTACAATCATTCTTCTCAGTCCTAGCCGGTAATTGACAAGCACTTGGTAGAACCTGTAACATGCAGCATTTGGAGAACTGAGTGACAAAGTGCTGCCAAAGAGTCTGGTTGGGTTTACATGCTCCGGACAAAGCCTTGTTCTCATTACTACCACAGTGACATTGCTCCCATCTGATGGCTCCCATCAGCAGCGCCTTCCCTTCTTTATCCAAGTCAGAAGAATTTCACTTGCAAATTTGCTCATACGTGTTAAGCACGAATGCCCAGTATTTGGATTATTTCATTGTCTGAACAAAAATGCTGGATTATTAATGAAAATAAAGTGCTTGGATATGGATTGTTCCATTTTGCAAAACCTTTTAATGTACCAGTAAATTGTCTGAGTGCTTAGTTATGTGATTTGAACAGAGTGCAGTCACAAAATAATGTCACACACCCACCACAGAATAAAGGCCCCGTATTTAGATCAGACTTAAGTTACTTTAAAAAAGAAGCAAACAAATAATCTCACACTCACTTTCAAAGATGCACTTTTGATCTCGCCTAACACCCTACCAACACTGGCTTTTCTGAGCCCTTGTGAACAGACACCCTGATCCCTCAAACCCAGGAAGAGAGGACGAGGAGGCAGCCAGGATTCCGGTGACTAATGAGTCGTCATGTTTGTTTATTATGATTATTTGACTCTTTGCCCTTTTGGGTGTAGGTGCACTTTCCAGCTATTGACAAAAAGACGGAATTCCATTCTGAGGCTGTCTTGCTCACCTATCTTCCCTCAATAGCTACTGAGATTTAGCTAAGCAATAGAAGACTCCTAAAAAATTCTCTATGAACCAAGACCATAAGCACATAAACAGGAGCACCCCTAAAAAGGAAATACAGGAAAACGGTGACAAAGCCAGCCTGACGGAGCACTACGGCCTCTCCCGCTACCCTTGCGGTTGTTCTGCCTGCAGAACGCCGGGCACCAGAGGGCGGCCGCCCTACGCCCACCCAGGGGGACTGAGTGCAGGTGGGGAGGGAGGAGGGGCAGGGTGCAGGCAGACTCTCTGGCAGGTTCCAGAGGTCTGTAACTTGCTTAGGCACTTAAAAAACACAAAAATTTATCCTTGGAAGGTACTGCATACCCAAGATGGCCATGGGAGGGGGAGCCCGCGGGGATGCAGAGAAGGCTGTGGGCTCTTCCAGGGGAGCCAACTATGATATTCTTGGGCTCTTCTGACACGGATTCCTTCCCACCTTGCCGCCTGGGTTAATGTGAAGCACTCAGTGATGTGATGGCTCAGACCTGGACAGCAGAGGCCTCTCTCTTTCCATGTTCTGCAAACCACTAGAGAAGTAGAGTGGAGCAAAGAGCCTGTCTGCGAGTGTCCTGACACCTGCTCCACACTCACTTTCACAGGACGTGGAGACATGCAGGCTGCACAGACTGGTTTTCTAACACTGAGTGAGAGAAACTGCTAGAAAGAGAGGGGGACCTTTAACTTTGGTTTTGGTTTCATGTTGCCATCCTCAAAGATGCACAGCTAAGGAGTTCACCGATGCTAATATACTGAAATGTGGTTTTCAAGGCAAGTAACAGCTAACAATAAAGCTGCTTCAAAGAAGCACGCTCACCTCCATTCAACCCACTCACTAACGTATGTCCTGGGGCGCTTTTCCTCCCATGAATCTGGCATGAAAACAAAGAGTTTAGTGTAGTATCACTGGAGTAGCTGTTTACACTTAATACAGCACTAATGTCATTTTAAGGCGCCCTGGTGGCACAGTGGTTAGAGCACTCAGCCGCTAACCATAAGATTGGCAGTTTGAACTTACCAGCTGCTCCACAGGAAAAAGATGAGGCAGTCTGGCTTCCGTAAAGATTTACAGCTTGGAAACCCTATGGGGCGGTTCAACCTGCTCTGCCCTATAGGGTTGCTAGGAGTCGGAACAGACTGGCCAGTAGTGTCTGGGAATGCTGTTTTGTTCCTAGTTTAATAGCATCAGTGAATAATGAAATGGAAAAATGATCCTCACAAGTTTATGTTGAGCTATTAGTTCCAATAAAGCAAAAAAAGTTTTTGTGAGAAGTTTGTGTGCTCAAAGGAAGCCACAACAAAGACTGAAATGTAGGCTTGACCTGGAAGTGATATGAAGTTGGAAAAGTCATAAAGGGAGGACTAATCCTGGAAACAAAAATCTCATGAGCTGTCTCCTCATGACATTAGTTGTAAAAGTCATGTCCTCCTTCCTATGGAAGACCCTACCTCCATTCCAAAGTTTCAGTGGCACCATCACCACCAGAGAAGAAAATGTGGGTCAATACTGAACTGGAAGGCATTCACCTTCTTTCCTCCAAATGCAGATTTTTAAGGGAGAGAAGGGTAGTGGACAATAAAACCCATTAACCAGCAAATGAAAAAATGTGTCTATTACCAGGATGATCCATCCTAACTCGTCAAGCTGGTGGGCTCCCTTTCGAGGATGATCCCAAAGCTGTGGCATTGTTCCTGAAGTGGTTTCACCCTCTTGGGCTTCCAGGATGTCCATGACATGACAGAGTGGATTAGGAGGGAGAGATAATGAACTACTCAGTCTTGAAAAGAAAATTCAAGTTAGAAAAGGGGATGGAATTTCAATTTGGTTGAATTCTCAGATCAGCTGCGAGCCCATGTCACTTGTTCAGGGTTCTTGACCAACAGCTGCCAAACCTATGTGTGAGCTGTGGCAGGCACAGTGATCCTCCACCCTCGAGGCACCTTGTAGTTTTGCTGGATTCAGATTATAACAAAGTTCTTACGCTGAGCCAAAATCTGGATCTGCCTCACAAGCATTTACTGGCCACAGAAGGCTCAATGAGGAACCACGCAGAGCCCAGGCAGGGAAGACAGACCCCCATTCACCACCAGAAAGTGAGTCTCAGGTGTTCTACGTATGTACTGGCCCAGCCCCATGGCCTCCTCGACTCCCACACCTCTGAATTATAACTATGGTAGAAGCCATGGCAGAGTGAGCTGGGATGGCTTAGCAAAAACACTTCTAAACACTAGCAGCATGCCTGAAAGTTACAGGCACTAAGAAAATGCTAGAATAGCTGACTAGAGAAAAAGAAAACAAGAAACGTGAGTGATTTTGATGTTCTTTGCCTTCACTAACTGGAATTACACCTAAGGAATGCTTTTAAGTTCTAGTTGCCCTCAGTACCACACCATAAGGCAGTTATGCATGTTTTCCCCAAAGGCAAAACTTTCACATTTGCATCCCTGACACCAGGCACTGCAGAGCCTCCCACTATTTACTGCTTTTCTGTCCCATCTCAACTAACTGAGGGGAAAGGCTAACCAGCAGCCTAGGCTACAGTGTAGACCATAATGGTAATGCCAGTCCAGTGTTAGAGGGACTTAAGTGTGCCCAGACAGCTGATGGCAATGCTACCGTGTGCCTGGGGGGGCCTCCAAAGCTGCTGTGGGAGAATATGAAACAGGTTCATCTCCCGGGAATGCCCTTGGAGCAGGCCAGCTTTTCCTATGTGCTCCATCATCTGATTAACATCCTACTAAAATGAAGGAAGAGACTGGAGATCTGACTGTGTGAGGGCTCTACTGGCGGGGAGTTACTGCACAGCAGGGTGCACGGCCCTCCACATGGCAGAGGGGATGGTGTGTGTAAACGTCCGGCGCCTGCTCTGTGAATGCTGCTGCTACCGCAAGCGTCAATGCCTGGGGAGGGCTCTATGCTTTTCTCTTTTCGTATCATGATTTAGAATGATGATAGCTTTACTCCAGTTTCTTTTAAGAATAACTTACTTTTGATGTTTTCTTCCAAAAAACAGTCATGTTTTCTTGAGTTCAGTTTCCTATTAAGGGAAAGAAATAGGGCAGCTTTTTTTTTTTAGCCTCCAAAATGGTCCTGGAGGCACCTGGAAAGAAACTTTCTGAGCAGCACCATCCCTTCAGCAGCACAGCTAGTGCTCTGAGCCCTAAAGTAAGAGATCAGGTGAGAAGGTCCAACTGCAGTGATAATTCTATTTTCTCTGAATGTGAGCAGATAATCAGAATGCATGGCTCACGCGTCACAGCATTATGTTCATCTGTACAGCTGGATCTCCCAAGTCTAATCTTAAGACATATTCTAAATTCTAATGAAGATACTCAGTTATCTCTCAGCAGCTTGGAAAACAGGAGAAGGGATACACTAATACACTAATCTTTGGGGTCAGAGATCCACAACCATTCCAACTGTCATGAAGACTGCCAGCCGACTCGAGGGCACATGTTCACCTGGAATACAGGTGTGCAGGGTGGTGGCACAAAGTTGCTTTTACAACTTTTATAAAGAAAAGTGTTGAGCAAAAAGCTTTCATGTGAGCTTTTTTCTGATTTAGCCCAACTGCTATACATTCCATTATTATTGCAGATATCTGGAGAGAAAAAAAAAAAAGAATCCTGTGGCATAAGAACTTTCCCCAAACTCTAAAAGTGTGTGTGTCTAGGGGTGGGGAGAAAAGGACAATTATAAATAAGCTGTCTACCTCAGCATTTTATAAAACTTGACTTTTTAACCAGACATTTAAGCTAGGTTAGGATTCCCTCAGATATGTGGTGGGGGAAAAAGATTTGTACACAGGGAACCAGCAGAATAATAAAACAACAAAGAAAGAAAAGGCAAGAGCTGTATTTTCTTTAGTGGCTACTAACCCATCTTGGCCTTTCCAGCCCTGAGGAACAAGGGGCTCCTGGGAACCTGCCACTCACGAGGGATTTCTGGCACTGTATGCTGGGTGCTGGTGGTTCTCACAGGCTCACTCTGGACCACACAATTGAACAGACTTCTATAAGGAGTATATGAAGAACCACCACCACCCTACATATACTTGAGAACAGCTAGTTAGTGACTCAGCAGTTCCCATCCAATGTGACACCTCAGGGTGAAAAGAATGGGTGCCATGGTCAGGGGACCAAGTGGGGAGTTAAGACCACATGACACACCCAGCAGGATGTGGTGGGCAGAAGTGGGGAAGGAGACAGTATAAATTTGGAAGTGCTAGGGAGACAATCCCACTGCCCTAGCAGAACAGGGGGAAACTAGGATAACAAAAGAAGGCCCTGACATGGGAATGCTGTGACTGTATGAGACAGCGATGGAAGAAAAGCTGAGGAAATTCACAGGTGTTCCTTTGTTCCAGAAACTTCAGGTCACTCCAAGTACCAGCATTCTATTTATGTCACATGGGTGTTAACGTCAGTGTGTGTATGTTTATTCTTATGTGTTTACGTTGTGTGGTTTGTTCTAGGTTATACAATTCAATGAGGAAAGCTGGCTGTTTGATAGCTATTCTGATGTTGATGACAATGGACATACCACATTAACCAGGAAAAAATCTGAAAATTCTAGGGAGTGCATTTCAGCAGTTAATAATATCCTTAAATCAGGCCAACATGATATCCTAGTTGGTTAGCAAGTGGGACACAGTGACTGGGAGAGGCCTGCCCATGGGTGGCCAGTAAAGACTCAGTTTGGGATTCTGATAGTAGCTTTGGACCAAAGGGTATAAGTGGATGTGAGAAGAAAAAATAAAACTCACTGTCGTCGAGTCAGACCCGACTCATAGCAACCCCTCCTTGGGTTTCCGAGGCAGTATCAATACAGAAGTAGATTGCCCAACCTTCCTTCCGAGGAGTGGCTGGTGGGTTTGAACCGCCAGCCTTCTGGTTAGCAGTCAAAGAGGGTTTCAAATACTTTAGAAGCCACATGGGAAGCAATAAGCAAAGGCTTCCATTTCGAAGCTGAAATAAATCCAAAAGCCACATCCTTCTCTTTCACTTGAGAGAACGCGCACCATGTCATTATTTAGTTTACTGAATCACTGTTCCAAACATTCTTGGGAGCAATAGTGCTAAAAAGGAACAGGGGATGGGAGATCTGCCATTTTCAATCTCATAAAGGACAGAAATTCTTTTAATTATGACCATGCCCATCCACATCTTGCTAAAACAGCTAATTACATGTCAGGAGGACACTCTGTCACTCAGAACAATTGTCATTATATTTTTATATATTCATTCTTTGCCACCCCCCTCAATTACCATGGTTACAATTTGAAAAGACTCAGCTAAACCTTCATTTGATCACAGCACACCAATGTGAATCTGAGAGTGGATTATGGCCGTAGAGAGCCACTTTTATTTAAAAGACAAAAAATGAATATGGAGTCAAGGGAGCCAGCAGCACCTGGATCCTTTAAGCGGGAGCCAGGCTGTGTGTGTGCCTACATCATGCTGGGGTGGCAACAGCACACACTCCGTGCTGCCCAGGTGTCACCTGCACTCGGTGCTGGACACCCAGGAAGGACACAGCCCAGGCATTGCCTGGGCAACTCTGGTGCAAAGAGATCAGGGAAACCTGCGGAAGGGAAAGGAATGGCAGGGGAGGGACAAGGCTAAGCTGCCCCCTGCGGACACAGCCTTCTGTTTGTTGTTAGGGAATTGGCTAATGAGATTAATGGATGTGAGATGTGCATGGTAAACTGTCAAGTGGTGTGAAAATGCTAGTTAGATTTCACTTGAATAAAATCAACTATATTTTTAGTACTGCTCACTGCCTAGTCCCAAGTGTCACAGGAAGAATGAGAAAAAGGAAGTTAAGGAATACAAACATTTATAATCCCAAGGCACCTACTACAACTGTGAGACCCTTGGGTGACAAGAAGCAGCTGGTATAAGAGACAAGGGTGCACCCAAATTTTCTCTCACTCTTTCCTCTCAAAAAGAACAAAACAATGTAATAAGAAACTGTATTTTTCAGATCATTAGCTTCCTTGTTGCTACTGTTTCTCATCCCCACCAAGAAAGAACAATGAAGTTAACATGGGAACTTCTAGCTCTTGAATCACATAGAACAAAGTTACACTTCAGAGAGAAGTGAGTCACCATCAGCCCTCCAAGACAGGGTGAGCAGCAGCACTGCACTAAGGGTGATAAATAAAAAGAACTAAGAACAGCCTTTCTGAACGTAACCTGTTTGCAAGAGACAAGTTTCTGAAATCAGAAAACTGACTTGTTGGCTTAATGTATTTTAAAAGGCCTTAAAGGTAGACCTTAGTGTTGTAATTCTCTTGAGAATGGCAAGGAAATCTTTCTTGAGTGATAATCATTTGAAACAAACAGTACATAATGAAGAAGACCACGTTACAGAAAAAAGAAAGGGCTTGTACTCCGACCAGAGTAATTACCATGGTCTCCTCAGAGGGTAACTGCCTTAGCAAAGAACTGGCTATTCAGAGTTGCCTCTCCTGCAAAACCTTCCATTCTCATTATTGTGCAGTACTTTTAAACTGGCTAACTGAGGCATCACTAGGCAATGTAAATCAGACAATGTGGAAAGTAAGAAACAGTAAGCGGGTTTTCAGGGCATGCAGCTCAGTTTGCTAAATTCAATATGGCTGACAACTGATCCCCAAATCCTGAGTAAAGATCCTTACTATATAAAGACCGACCACACAGAAAAGGAATGCTTTGTATGTATAATTCCCACCCTCATCCCAAAGCATCTCCCCGCCTCCCAAAGATGCCACCAGCAGGAACTGGTCAATGTGCCCGACTTTCACTTGGGAAGTCTTGACAAATAAATGTGGCTCAGTAAAGCTATAAATGGATTTGGCTGGTCTCAATGCAGCCCTAATGAACACAGTAGTAAAACATTACCAATACCACAACAACAAAAAGACAAAAACTATCACCACTGACATAAGATGAAAACCACAGACAGATTAACACAGAAAACCAACACACAACGGACAGGGTCAGGACTGCTCAATGTAGAGTGCTACTGAGAACAAAATCATCAACAAGAAAAATTATTGCCTAAGAATCTGCTGAGACTCAGTGGGGAAAAAATACTCTGGCTGTTCTCTGAACAACAAATGACAAAAATCAATTTTAAAAGGCAGAGCCATGAATTAAATGGGAAGACTGCTTCTAACCAAACCCTTCTTAAGACCAAAGAGAGAGTAAGGACTTGAAGTTCACATTTTAGGACAGGGATGGGGGATCACTTATGAAAAAAGGACTGTTTCCACTGTCATGAAGAAGAGATAATGTTGCTGGTCAGTGGACAACGTAAGCTGGTCAAAAAGGATGGTCTGCAAGGCAGGAGGGTGTGTCTGTGTGAAGAGATGGACCATACCCCCCCACTCTGCCAGCTGTCAGAGACGAAGATTCCAGCTCAGCTGGAAGCAGGACTTAGTGTTGGAGCACAGAAGAAAATGGAAGAGGGGCTGTTCACAGACTGAGAGAATGTGACTGGAAATTTTCTGATTAAATCAAAGTCTGTTTTATGCTTGGTGTCTGATGGCTGGAATTCAGGAGAAAAATTTCAAAACACATCTCCTAAAGCCAAGTAGGGAGAACGGAAACAACTAGATCAGTGAAATCTTCATGAGTTTTTTATTCTGTTGAGGTAAAAGTACATCCAGATGTCTGGACCCAAAATAGTTGTTGCTCAGTAAATTACTGCCATCATAAACACCCCAGGACCTGGGGTGCTGCAGTCGGACAGCTCAGGGTCTGTGTGCCTCTTCCCGATTCGCATCCTTTCTGCTCATCGTCCCTACTGAGCTGGGGTGAAAGGGACCCGATGGGGACTCCAGGCTTTTCAGCCCCAAGCTCATCCTTCCTGGGAAGGGTCATGGGAATGTATGCAGGGGGCTGTCCCATCAAATAACAATGTTGGGAAATGTACAGAACTCACAGATAGGTGGGAGGAAACTACATCTGCCAACCACCTAAAGGACTGAGATTGTGAAGAAGAAAACTGCAGTCCAACATTGGAAACTTTGCTGAAATAAATCAAGATGTCTTTTTGGTACTGATGGCCTCATAAGGTCTCAGGTATGAATGTACTGTACTGCCTTCCCCTGGCCTTCATCTGATATTAAGGTTATCAAGAGACAGGCAGACACTGCACTAGGATGGTCTGTCCCTAAAAGGTCCCTATATAAGGTTGCGATGTAAAAAAGGTAGGAAATTGACCCATCTGACCAATTCAATTAAAGTGTCTTTAAAAATAGCAAGAAAAAGGGGGGAAAAAAAACAGATAAATTACATGAAGAACTGTCAGCAAAGTTCCCGCCAGCCCACATGTTTTAAAGTCTTCCTCAAACAGGAAGGCACAGCCCCTGAGACAGTCCTTTGGGGCCTGAAGGACAGATGTGGTGACAGAATAGGGACAGAACCACCAAAGGGCACAAAACAGAAATTCTTATGAGTCTGGCTGTTATTCTTTTAGTGACAGAGAAGTTTAGGGTTTCTAATTTAATACTACCTCTAAAACTGGAAAAAAACTTAAGCAAAGAAATCTACCATCCAAAGATATTACAGATTAAACAGTGGCAGCTCCATGTGCCATTACCAGAACCAAAGTGGCCTGGGTCAGATGGCAGAACTGAACCTGAGGACAAACAGAAAATCGATGGTGGATTTAAATCTACGTCCAACAGACATCAACTCTTAATCTTGGTGAAAAAGTAAAAGTTGTATGTAAGGCAATGGGTCTTCAGAGCAAGCTAGCAGTCTTCTCTAATTAGAGAACTGTGGGTGAAATCTTCCTTCCTCCTATGCCTACTGACTGGATACTATCCTTCACTGGTAGGAAGAGTCTTCCTATAGTTTTACCAGGAAGCCAGACAGAGCCTGATCCTGCCTTCGTGGATATCAACTCTTTTATTCTCTGAAGCTTTTTTTTTTTTTTCTTTTGCAGTCTTAAAATACGAAACCTTTTAGCTTTTCTGTGGCAATCATTGTATTTCTTCAGAAACTGCAGCTGTCTTAACAGTTTGAGCTGGTCTCTTTAAAAAAACCAGTGAGAACAAATAATAGTAGCAATCCTATCATAAAGAAGCTATCAATTATAATAATCTCCTTATAATAAATCATGGATGTGGCTTGTCAGAGTGTATTTTTTTTTCCCTCTCCTTTTCTTTCTGATTCAGTTGCAAATAAGCAGACAAAATTCCACCAAAATGAAAAGATACAATATGTTATATTTCTTCTAAGTACAATAAAAGGAAAAGAAAAGATAATATAATTTCCTAATTGGAATAAAGTCAAACGAACCAAGATAGACTATGAGTGAGGGGATCATTCCTGAGATTAACAAATGCTACTCTTGAATTGGTTGGCTCAAGTAATACATAAAACAGAAAAGATGTTCCACTTCACCTCAATTCCTGAAAGTTGGAAAAAGCACATACATTTTCTCCTGAAATCCATGTCCGAGAGCAGGACCAGGCCTGCACGTAAGTCTCTGAAGTCACAGACACATACAAGGTGGCACTTTCAAATCCTCTCAAAGACTTTTCCTCACACTTATGTCAGCAAGATATACAGAGAAGATGGCCTAGTCAGTGTGTGTGTTAAGTGGCGTTAAACCAGCTGAAAACTGGCAGATATTCAGAATCTCACTAATGAGAAAGGAACAACGAGGAAGGTCAATAAGTCTCTCTCAATGGTTTTAAGTTGAATACATTTGGTAGGGGAGAAGGGGTGAAGAGGTAAGGACACGGTAATTTCCTTCTATCTTAGAAACTGTTTTCAGATAACAGACAAAACGACAGAAGCCCTGCTTATTACCCAGCCCCATATCCCCCCTTTACCAAAGCTTCATTATTCGTAGAAAGGAGAGATGGAATGAGGCAGAAAATATACAGCACTCGTGTTTCTTTCAGATGCACACTATGCATCGTGTTTCAGATGCGCTGCACTGAATGCTGTTTCCTCTTACCCGTGGTGACAGTGTGTCATTTAATCGGGATGCCAAGACATCATTTTCATACAAGGCCAGCAGATGTAATTTTCTTTGATGCATGAATAGTTCATCATTTTGCTACTAGATGACAAGGTGATCACAGGGTGACTTTATAACACAAGTTCACTGTTTGGTATTTTGAGTTCTCAAAATGAAAAAAAGGATTTATCAAATATAAATATCTTTAAAAAGTAACAAAAGTGCTACATATATGATCAAGGAAAAAAATTCCATTAGTTACTGCGGCTTAAAGTAGATTAAACTTTACAAATATTACCACATCCATTATCAATATGGCTTCCAATTATTAAATAAATTGCCTGTAGCAATATAGCTTTCTCACACCTCTACAAGGACAGAGTAAAGAGAACACCAAAGCAGTCACATCCCGTTGTGTCTCACACAGCCACAATATAAGTGGTAAATGCCCCGTTTTTTTCTGCTTCTATTTAGGCAAGTATTTGCACTTGCGATAGTCAGTCAGCATCACCCCGCTATAAGTTCTCGAACAACTTCTCCGATCGAGGGGGGCTTCAGGTAATGGATACAAAGACTGTAGGTTCACTCACTCATGTTTGACCTTAGTTCCATCCTTGAAAGACTTTTTTGGTAACAGGGAAAGGGGATACCGACAGGAGGGCAAAGTAACTTCTGTGATGACCTTGGGACTTTTCCAGGCAGGCACTGCTAGCTGTGCCATGTAATGTACAGTGGTTCTGAGAACTGGACTCTAGCATCCATTACACATTCCACTCATAGTTTTTCTAATGCTCTCAAGCTGGGGTTTTTTTTTTTTTTTTTTTTTTTTTTTTTTTTTTTTTTTAAATATCATGGTCCCAAAGGCAGAAGGCAGTATTTTATCTACTAAGTCACACAGCTTGTGAGAGGAAAGGATGTCTGTGTCAGGCATGTTAATGTTAACATCAACCAAAATCCGAGATCAAGTTTTTCCATTGTCATTCTTAGCACAGCACCCAAAGAAGTATAATGTAGCCACAGTGTGACTATAATGAGGCACGGCTTATTGCAGCTGGATATCAATTATTCTCACACTGAGGTGGGGATTCTAGTGTTCCTTTTACTCTGTGAATACTCCCCAAATGGTGTCTATCTATCCTGTGTCACATGACCTCAGCTTGCATCCTATCAGTCTTGGGGAAAGAAAAGGGAGTACAGACTAGTGTTACATGAATCTAAAGGTATTCAAGATTTTACACGTAGCCTAACATTTGAGAACTGAGGGTTATCTAAATACCCGGAAGCACTTTCTTGGAATGCTAAGACAGAGCAGCAAGAATTTCTAGCCTCAGGGGCTGGGAGAGAGAAGTTTGGTTGGTTGGTTGGTTGGCTGGTTGGTTATTATTTACTGGGAATTAATACTGAGAGAGTATATGCAAAGGCTGAGGGCACCATGCCATCTTCACAGAACAAGACCCTAACGGCTAACTGACATACAAGAAACTGCAAAGTTATACTGTAAGAACACATGTTAAGGACCGAGGAAAGTCTGCTAAGGTGCTACATCTAAAACTAAGTTAACATCTTGTGTTTAATCCTCCCTGATCAGTCGTCATCCAGGGCCTCTGTCTTGATTTCGTTGGCCCCTTGTCGGGCCAATGCCAAGATAGTGTGGTTGACTGCCGCCATTTCCACAGCTAATGAGATGGGGTCTTGGTGGTCACTATGGCTAGTGCTGTCATCCTACATGTGCAGAAATAAGAAACAAAGTGTTATTAGCAGATTGGTAAAATTCTCTGGCTCACAGAAACATGCTGGGGCACAGGGAGGCAGAGCATTCACAGGAGGAAACACAGTAGGGGAGGGTCTCAGGACAGAGCAGAGGTGACCTGTATTTAAGTAGACACTGAATGGACAGAGGCAGTTCCAGATCCACAGCGTTGACATTTTTATGATTCAACTATGTATTTTTTCTTTACTGGGAATTTTATTCTTTCTATAAGAAAGACTGCTGGTGATGGTGCTCAAACCTGGACTGACTGATATAAAACCAAAAATTTTGATCTTTCGGTTTGAAACAAATATAGAACTAATTTTTGAAGGTCATGGAAGTGAATTATTAACTTCCAGACTGGTATTCTTTTAATCGGATTATTAGAATTCAGGGTATGTTTCTACTGAACTGAGAAAACTAAACAAGGTTTAAAACCACAGACCAACATTTTGCAGACCAAATGCCCACTATCTTAGAGAAAAATGCATTTCTGCAAAAAAAAAAGATTTTTCAATTATGATAGGCCAAAAGTGTAACTGCCTGAAATGGATATGGAAGAAGTGTGGAATTCTCCTGCTGTAAAGGCAGCTGTGTAATGAAAGTGGCAGGTATTTTATTTAGCAGGGAGTGTGAAGTACTCCTTCCATGTACAAGTGCAATGTGTTAAAAAATAAAGCTGTGAAAGGAAACTGGCATTTTGGGATGTATGTCAGAGACTAAAGATGGTGTTACAAATAAGGGATAAGTTTCTCACCTGTCACATCTTTAGGGGAACTGTGTATCAAAGAACTTTGAAAGAGTAAGGCCCTTAGGGAAAAAAGCCTGAGATGATTTTACAGCATCTGTAACAACATGGGCATGAGCCATCTATAGAGGTGACTGAAAAATCATGAGAATGTTTCCAACTAAAAAGACTTACAGGACATGCTCTTGTGTGAAAGGCCTGAGCTATGATTTGAAGTCCAAAAAAAGAAAAAAAGTAACTCTTGGGAAGTATAGATATCAATGTTTCATTCTCATTCTCATGGAATAGTCTTTAGAATTTAAAAAGGATCAGAGTAGAAATGCAGCAGTCTTTAGAACAGATGGTAGAAAGAAGAAATAGGGGAAACTACAGACTGGAAGATAATGGACTATATTTATAAGCTGGCTGAGCAGCAAAGAAAAGGTGTAAACAAACACCTGAGAAAGAGCAAAAGTTCTGCTGGGTGAAAAGGCCACATATTCTTGTCATATTCCAAATGGAAACGAATTTGAAATCCTATAAAAATTTTCATGAAATTTGACAATAGCTATGTGGAGGGAAAATTCCTACATTCTTAGTTCTGAATTATTCCATGCAGTGGCTACAATTAAATACGTGTTTTCCAAGCAATGAAGAGCACATCATGGTGAGATGGGAAGACATGCAGGTTTTGCACTGATGAAAGGATTTGTGTCAACGTGCCAGGGAGACTCTGGAAGAACCACTCATCTTGGCACGAGGGTTCCTACTGCAATGGCGTCATAGTGGGTGGGACTTGCCATTGCGTCCTGCATTGGTACATGTTAGGCATGGATTATAGCTACCCAGTTGCCCCTAGTATTTCTCAAACATTGAGTGTGTGTGTGGTGAATGGTGTAACTTGCTTGTTTGGATCAGATCCTCCTCTCTTCTTCTACCTTCTCTGCTTCTCTGCCTCCCTCTGAACTTCTTCCCTCCTCCTCCTCCCCATTGCGTACTTGCCAAGTATCCTGTTGTATGACAATAAATCCATGTGGGTGAATAACGATTTCTCACAAATTCAACAGGACAACTGAATCTTACCACATTCCCTTCAAATTACATGAAAATCTAACTAGACACATGAGCCGAGTGGAGCGACGTTAAATTGTTTCTCCTCCCCCACCCCGTACAAAACATACCCACAGGCCTGAGTTGTCACACTGTCCCATCCGCTCTGTAACCAAGAACCGCTATTCTACTGCTCACCTGCTCTGAGTAATCATTTCCATCGACGTCATCACTGTTGGAATGGCCTCCAGGACTCTGTACATCTATCCCATGACTCTCCAGGATTGCTGCTTCTTCGAAAAAAGCAAATAGATCCCTAAATTATCTGTTACATTACTATAATGGCTGAAACACCAAATTAAGTTTTGTGTTGAGCAAATCGGAGTGTAATTAAACAAGAACCTAGACTCCAATACTTCTTATTTTTTTTAAACTTCACATGGATGAAATTCAACTGCACACACGTCAGGGGAGATATACATCTGCCATTTTAGAGCCCCCAATGTTATGAATATAAAATTTGAGAAGCTGACTGTGAGATGGCTGATGTAGTATTTGTTAGCTAATTAAATAGCTTTCCAATCTTGAGGGTCTATAAGGCATTTGAGAACTGTAAATATGAACAGGAAGTATAGTCATTTTATAATATGCAGTTTTAGTAGCTCAAAACCAATTTCCACCCTAATCTAAACAATTCAAATTCTTTAAATGCTTTAATCTAGTGCCTTTTACTGTGTTCACTGTCTATACAGTCTCTTTATTCTGATACTATTAGATACTTCCTAGTATCTCAGTTATAGCCTAATAATAACACAGAAGTTTAGAGTATCCTACTCCCTCTCCCAAGATCCTGTAAGTGTCTTTAGTGTATATGCCAGGGGCCATGTCTAATCTCATATTTGCAAATATTAAGAGCAATGACTTTTATAAATAACAGTGCCATTATTACTATAACACATACAGTATAAATATAAGTCTGGATTATTACAAATACAATGAAGTAAAATGACAATTCTTGTTAAATTTGAATGCTAGGATCATTTAGACCTACAGTTTCTAAACTGCACTCTTAAAAGAAGTACAATGTTTATAAAGGTTTCAAAAGGAGAAAGCAGCCTCTGATACATTACCGATATTGGCTCTCCTCTTGATCTCCTTTCGTCTGTTAGCAAACCAATTATATACTTTTAGGGAGGTAACTCGTTCCAGATCTGACAGCTTTTTGCCTGTGAATGCATGCAACAAACTTCAGATAATCTATATCTGGGACTCAACAATGAACAAGTTTCAAGGGATAATATTTCTTTTAAGATGTTTTTGATCACATTTAATGCTAGAACATTTGTAGAAGACTTTTATTTTTTAGCATTACCTAGTACCATTACAAATTCTAATGTTATTGAGTGAATAAACACATATGAATTTAAAGATAAAAACTAGTAACATTAACATGCTTCGATTTAGAAAGCCATACACTTTATCAAGGAATTTCACTAAGTCAGTCTAGTCTACTAGGGTGCCAGATCAAAGTTCCTGTTACGGTATCAAGGAGTCTTTAACTAGCATCATCCTAGATGAATATGGTATTTCCAAATAATTGAAATTTACTTACATTTTCAGGCCTTATATGAAATGTTTCCTGCCATCTTACAAAAGAAACTATTGCACTTGTTTTCTTGAAGACTACAGGTCACTATGATCATTCACTGTCCTAACAATGTTGGACTACACAAACCAACTATGCTAGATGGCAGAATTCAGTTTGTAATTCAGATTTATTATCTTCCTTGCTGTCAAATGTCCCTTCTTAACTTGATAGCACTATGACCCACCTAGACTACTTCTCCCTGCCCTGCCCTTTTTTATTTTCCTCCTTTTAATCCATAGTGAGCTAGGAAACCAGAGAACAAACTTGCCTGGACTACAGAGGTAGAGTGTTTTCCAGGAACATTTCAATCTGGCTTTAGGGATGAAGTTAAGGATGCAGATGCTTTCTTACTTATGTGTAGTTGGAGCTGAATTTGTCTAGATTGCTAGAAGTCTAGTTGTTAGCTAAGGGAGGACCAATTACTCTTTGTCCATTGAAATAACCAGACAGATGGAGATCAATGAATCCTCTTAACTGAGAATGGTTTCTGGTAATAAAAACTGTAAAATGTGGAATATTTTAGCACATGGAAAAACACAAATAAATTGTTTAAGTGGCTCTGTTGACATGCATAGAAACAACAGGAAGGGCTTCAAAATGGAATTCTCCCAAGTTTTTCCTAAATAAGCAGAATTCATCACAATGTAGAAAGGAGATAGAAGCCAAATCCAAAAATAATTCCTTCCCCAAACAAAATTACAGAACTGTATAATTTACAACAAATGTGGAAAAACATATCTCAATTTCTCTATTAATAAATCTTGCTTAAATATTTTAAACTTTTACATGATGGAATTGATTTCTTTGTATTGTATTTCTGAAAAAAAGAAATCTACACATTGTTTGAAAAACTAATCCCAAAGTCTCACATCCTATGCAGGGTCACTGCCTGCAAAGTTTCTAGTAAGCATTTGATTTTGAATACCTTAACAATATCCTGGAGAAGTACTGTCTGAACAGAAAATGGCAGTAATTATGGCAGAAGGATGGCACAAATTGAGCTGAGAGCACCAAGTTGGGAAAAGTAAGATAAGATTTAGTGTCCTGAAAGCTGATTTGTAACTGAGGGCTCCACCAAACAGCAAAGTTGTGCTCACTGACTTACCTGGCTTCTGTATAACTGCATTGCAAGCATTTGCAATTTCTTCTCTCTTTGCTTCATCTGGGTATTGATTCTCATTGAAGTAACTGCAGAGGCAACCAATAAAGATTAAGTTTTTATTTATTTATTTTTAACGTACTATCATTAAAACACCAGCCCACTGAAAAATATGTTCTTCTTTTAAGATGTAATATTAAGAGTATCTAGACCAGGCCATGCAATACAACTTTCTGTGATGATGGAAACAGTCAATTCTGTGCTGCCCAATACAGTAGCCACTACTAACGTGGTAACTGACCATCAGTGTGACTGAAGAACAGAACTTTTAATTTTGTTTAATTTAAATTTAAATAGCTATATGTGACTAAAAACAAAAAACTAAACTCACTGCCGTTGAGTTGGATCTGACTCATAGTGACCCCTCCTTGGGTTTCCTAGGCAGTATTACTATGTAAGGAGCTTGCCAAATCTTCCTTCCAAGGAGTAGCTGGTGCATTTGAACTGCCAGACTTCTGGTTAGCAGTCAAATGCCTTAGGCACTATGCCACCAGAGCTCCTATAGGTGACTAGAGGATAAATAGTGTATCAAACGACACAGGTCTAGACACTGATTTTCCTCAATAAAAGATGTCATCAGTATAAAAGTTATTTTTTGATATGTGTGGTTGATTGAAGTCAGAGAGTTATGCTATCTGAAGCACTAATAACAGTAAGAATTTTTTTTTTGGGGGGGGTCATATTGTTTGTAGTGGCAAAAACTGGAAATAAATTCACTCTTCATCAACAGGAGAATGGTAGAACAAACCATGGTACATACTTTATATATTTAAACACAACTATTTAAAAAATGTGTGTTGTTGTTGTTATTGTTAGGTCCCACAATTAATGACCCTAATACAACAGAACGAAACACTGCCTGGTCCTGCACCATTCTCAGTCATTGCTATGCTTGAGCCCATCACCGCAGCCACTGTATCAATCCATCTTGTTGAGGGTCTTGCCCTTTTTTGCTGACCTTCTGCTTTACACAGCATGATATCCTTCTCCAGGGACTGGTCCTTTCTGACAACATGACCAAAGTATGAGAGGTGAAGTCTGGCCAGTCTAAGGAGCATTCTGGCAATACTTTCTTTAAGACAGATTTGTTCCTTCTACTGGCAGCTCATGGTACATTCAAAATTCTTTGCCAACAGCACAATTCAAATGCATTAATTCTGCAATTGTGTTTATCCACTGTCCAGCTCTCATATGCATATGAGGCCACTGAAAATGCCATGGCTTTGGTAAGGTGCACCTTAGTGTTCATAGTGACATCTTTGCCCTTAAACATCTTAAAGAGGTCTTTTGTAGCAGATTTGCCCAACGCAGTATACTGTCTGATTTCCTGACTGCTTTTCCATGGGCACTGATTGTGGATCCAAGTAAAACAAAATCCTGGACAACTTCAATCTTTTCTCAAAAATGTTTAGGAAAATAAGTTAAAGCTTTATTCAATGACTTGGAGGAATGGTTAGGGCATACTCCTAAGTGAGAATCACTCAGAATAATGTGAAAATACCAGTTTGGAATTAAAAAAAAAAAAAAAAATCTGTCTATATGTACATAAATTTGTATGGATTGAAGCTAGTAGGGTCCACATCAGGCTGTTAATATTGATACTTCTCTATAAGGCAAGGGACCTAGTGGGAGGAGATTTAAAACATTTACTTTATTCATCTTTGTAATTTTTCATGTGTTAAAAAATCATGGCAGTGAGTTTGGTTTGGTTTGAGAGATTTTTAAAGCCATGCAGAGATACACTCTGATATGTACTTTAGAAAAGTAACAGCTGCTTCAGCCCTGCCTCTTGTTCTAGGCCCAGTGGATCTGGGGCATCTCCTAACTAACTCAGGCAGCTACTGGGCTGCTGAGGCTGATGAACCCAAGGTTTGCAGGTAAAATGGCAAAATCCCAACACTAGCAGGCAATGTGGCAGGATGCTGGGTTAAGTCCAGGAACTCAGCCAAGCCCAGGATCCAGATGTACCAAAAAGCTAGAGCTTTCTCAAAACTTTGCCATATATATACTGAAGCAGGCTACACCCCAATGGCAACACCTTTCAACTGATTAGGCACTCATAGCAGATTCCATAAAGGAGGTGATTACAATCTCATTGTGGAGAATAAATATATTCAGCTGCCATTCAAAATCACAGCCCAGCCAAGCTGACATACAACCTTAACTAAATTAGAATTTGCAATATGGTTCTTTTTCTTACTGAGTTATTATTTTTAATGTATATTTTCAGGATCTAACTATATAAAATAAAGATCAGAGCAAATAAAAAATCAGTAACTTTTTCCAAATTAACACCAAAACAAAACAAAGCCTTCAACAGCAACAATGAAAAAGCATTGAGTCAATATAGTTTTACATCTCTAAGATTGGTAATTAATCCTTTCTTTCTTGTTAAAGACATACTATTTTTATAATTAAAAAAAAATTCATGCTGTTGTTGTTATGTGCCATCGAGTCGGACCTGACTCATAGCAACCCCTCCATGGGTTTCTGAGGCAGTATCACTACGAAAGTAGATTGCCCCATCTTCCTCCCGAGGAGTGGCTGGTGGGTTTGAACTGCCAGCTTTCTGGTCAGCAGTCAAGTGCCTTAGGCACTATGCTGCCAGAGTCCCCACCCACCCCCAATGCATACCTTTTAAAAATATTATCACTAGAATGTAATCAGGAGCTCTGGTAGCATAGTGCCTAAGGCACTTGACTGCTGACCAGAAAGCTGGCAGTTCAAACCCACCAGCCACTCCTCAGAAGGAAGGTTGGGCAGTCTACTTCTGTAGTGATACTGCCTCGGAAACCCAAGGAGGGGTCGCTATGAGTCGAGTCTGACTTGACGGCACATAACAACAACAATAGAATGTAATCTTTAGCTAGAAATGTGTACATTGGATTGTAAGCACTGATGAGGTCAGGGTGGGTTCATGGGGTCACTTTCATCTTTTTCTGTTTCTGAAATGTCTCAGCATTTGAGAAAAATTATTTCAAGATATAGAGCATAATCAAAACTGGTAAAATGACATATCTTAAGATGCCTCATGGTAAATAGCTAAGTCTAAAATGTTACAAGCTAGCTTCAAAATTTTTCATTGCAAAACTTGTAATTAAAGCTTTTTTGTGGGGATACACAATATTGATGCAAAACGGTAGAATTTCTAGAAAAGATAAAAGTAGGTCAAGGAATATTCAACAGATATATATTAACTATGTGTTAAGTCACTGTACTTGTACTTGAGTTCAAAGTACGGGCACTGGTTTTAAGAACTTATGGTTCAGGTGAGAAGGAAGAGATGAAAAAGCTAAACAATAAAAGGATAAACAACAGTCAAAATAGTAACATAACTGTGACAAACCAGAATATCTAACTGCAAATTAAACACATAGGCAGCATGTTAGGTAAATTCAGGGTAGAGAGAGATCTCTATGGAAGGGCTGATTTGGGAAAGCTCAGAGTTGGGCAGAATTCTGAAGGATGCACAGATTCCAGACACTGGAAAAAGAAAGGCAAAGGAAACAATAAAGGCAAACATACAAAGACATAAAAATCTAAGATGTACTTGGAGAAAGGAAGGCAACTAGGAATGCAATGTGATTGAACTACAGGGGTTATATACAGGGTGAACATATATCCTGGTTTGCTTGAGAAAACATTGTGATCTCAGATTATTAGCAAAGCCCTTTCATTCCCCCAAAGCATCTCATTTTGAACAATAAATTATATGATCACTCTAAGACCACATCCTATTATAGGCTAGTACTAAACTTAACGTCAAGTTAAATCTTAAGTCTTTTTCACATGTGCTTTGTAAAAGAGGAAATGGGTGATTGCTTAGAAAAATGAAGCATCAAAGAAAGAGGTAATGAAAGTTACCATAGTTACTATCATAGAAATGCTTATCTGGGTTCAGATTTTAAGGTGTAAGACAGAGTTTGGAGTTAACTTTTCAAGCATGTAGGAGCCAAGGTTTTTAAGCAGGAATATTACATGATCAAAGGAACTCTGGTGGCATAGTGCCTAAGGCATTTGACTGCTAACCAGAAGGTTGGTGGTTCAAACCCACCAGCCACTCTGTGAAAGGAAGACTAGGTGATCTACTTCCACAAAGATATACTGCCTCGGAAACCCAAAGGGGGTCATCACTATGAGTCAGAATAGACTAGATGGCAGTGAGTTTGGTTTTGGTTATTACATGACCAAACTTGTTTTTGTAGGGCCAAAGTCAGTTTGGAAGCTGTAGCAACACCTGAGGAGAAGGGTGGTAGCAGGATGAGGAACCAGATGGACAGGATAGGAGAGATTCAAGAGACATTTGGAATGGTAAAAATAACTCATTCAAGACAGCTCTAGGAACAGGACGTATCACTTATTATTCACCTTCAAACACTTTAACCTTTAGACTATTTCAAAGCAATGGATGTTTCTATTATTATAATGTAGAAAAGTTGTAGAAGAACTTGGCTGTTCAAGACTTTAAAGGGACCTGTTTTTGAAATGGAATTCTGGAGCTCAAATCACACTTCTGTCCCTTATAAGAATTTTATAGCCCTAGACATTTCTAAGACAAAAATAAGGAATAAGATCTCAGTAGAAATCTGCAGGTAGCAATAAAAAAGTGATAAAAATAAATCCTGGGGACACTATACTTTTATAGACAAAGGACACTGTCAGCTGAATGATCAGTGAGTAGCTTCATAGAAAGAAACCAAATGATCATTTTGCCAGACAATGATAGCAAAGAATTAAAATGAAAAGTGGAAAAATAATTTACATGAGATGAGAAACCATAAGCTATAACAAATGGAAATGTCCTTGAAGCACATTCATTTAAAATTCATTTAAAATTGCAGCCAGAGATTTCCTCCTTTTGTGTCCTGGTGAGCATATAGAAAAGACTGATTATTTAAGGAAGGGATAATAATGCCATACAAATAAAAATTTTCTTCTGTGTTTTTATGTGAACAATCTCTGCTGAGAAGATTTTTAAACATCTCTGCTTTAGTTACCCAAAATAAGGTTCAGGATTGTCAGACATTGCCTACTACTTACAATTCAGTGTGCCTTGCTTCCTTACTAAGTAAAATTCCTGGGCAGTGGGCAAGACAAGCCCACTTTTACAGAAGACAACATTTCCTAACACACTTTGGAACCTAAATGTCCCCTCTTCTATTTGAGAGCATCTATATCCTTAGGAATAAACAAAACAATTTCTTACTTCTTCTTTTTTTAAAGAATAAGGTGGATGTAGAGGTGACCGAAAAGGGAAAACTTTATCCAAGTAGAGTAAATAGCTTTTGTTAATCAATAAAAGCCTAAGGAACATCCTCAGGTCACTTAAAGGCCAGAAAAGTGATATTCTACATTTTATCCAAAGATGTCAAAGTCCCTTCTAAGACTAGTCACTATAGATACATACCTTAAAACACCCTGGAGAAACAATCAGGGGACAGAGAGAAATTAAGTGGCACAGAATCAGAAATCAACTATGCATATGACTCTGTAACATTTAATCTGGACTTTAGGACAAGCGGGGATCTTGAAAAATCACTGATCAACCTCTTCATCTGAGAAATGAAGGCTTCCCAAGGTTACAGAGCTGGTTAGTGGCAGAACCAAGTCTCTTGACTTCTAGTTTCATTCTCTTTCCACTAATGCTTGCTAATGAAGTTGCAGGGTGTAGTGGGATGAAAGTGCTCCTCAAAGATTCACATCCATCTGGAACCTCAGAATGTGACTTTATTGGGAAATAGGGTCTTTGCAGATGTATTTAAGGTAAGATAGAGAGGAGATAATACTAGACTGGGGTGGTTCCTAAGTCCAAAGAGAGTTTCTAAGACACAAAGAAGGACATTCGTCCATATGATGTTAAAGAGGTTGTAATTTGACCAAACATATCACAATACTTAATTTTTATTATACCCTTATAAAATTGTGTCACGAGGCATCTGACCTCCTCTAATTTCATAATGGAGAGGAGAGAGAATCATTACCAGCATTAACAGGCCAAGGCAATTTCTTATGAAGCAGAGGTCAGACATATCTCTTCTCTCCAACTTTTTTTTAAAAATTATTCTTTACCAATTCTGACACCAGCCATTTCTCCTGTGGGACTCTCTACACTTCTCTGCTGGGTTTGATAATTCACCGCAATGACCACACAGAACTCACAGACAATACTCATGATTATGGAATTTATTAGGGAAATAAATTACAATTCAGAATCAGAAATGACACAGGATACAATTCTTCGATCAGGACAGCCTCTTCTCAGCTGTCCCTGCAGGCAGACCTTTCTCTGGCCCTTGGTTCCTCAAGCTTCTTGGGCCAGCCCAGCCTCTGCCCTGCTCAGGCAAGTGTTACAAAGGTTTTTAGTTACAACTCTAAGAGCCCAGAGGAACCCCACTTTGCCGGTAAGGTTTGACCCTAAGGTGCTCAGCTCTCCTCTTCTGTAGGCTGGCAGGGACATCTCCTGCTAGTCTCCAGATTTTGCTGCCTCCATTTCTCTGACACTGCTTCTTGCTGTCTCCAGTATTATAGCTGGCTCCTAGCTCGAGGAGGTTCCCAGTGCAGGGTCTCTAGGTCCAAAGGATGCCCCCCACTCCTGTCCCTTCTTGTGGTAGTCTGGTCTCTACTGTCTGCCTCTGGGATGTCTAATTTTAAGCCTAGTGGGACCACAAAAGTGACCAATCTGCTGCTTAGGGGTCCATACACCTTATTTGCATGGTCCCACCATACAAGGTACCATGAACCTTATGTGCATTAGCAGCAAAGTGTCCAATGACCTTGGCGGCCCATAAACATCTAATTTGCATAGTCCTATACGATCTTTTGGTATGAGTAACAAGACCTTGGCTAGTAAGGGAATATAAAAGTGACTAATTTTCTTTTGGATAACAGCACAACCCTTTAACCTAATAGTTTTAGGAATCCATTCTGACACAAAAATCAGAGGTTCACAGATGTGGATAAAAGTTAAGTATCAAAGCTGTTCATGTCAGTACTACTTAATAGAGAACTACTGAGAAGAAATGAAGTGTCTTACAGCAGGAATAGTTAAATTATGGTACAGTCATCTAATAAAAAAAGCCATTAAAAATTCCTATTTTCAAAGAGTAACAACATGAGAAAATGTCAGTGATATATATATATATGGCAATAAAACCATGCATTAATGTGGTTTTAATTACGTAAAAAGATTATTTTACATATATATAAGAGCTCTGGTAGCATAGTGCCTAGGGCACTTGACTGCTAACCAGAAGGCTGGCAGTTCAAACCTACCAGCCACTCCTTGGAAGGAAGGTTGGGCAATCTACTTCCGTAGTGATACTACCTTGGA
>NW_006921640.1:5344379-5417647 GCF_000298275.1 Orycteropus afer afer
ATATTTTAGGAGCCCTGGTGAAACAGTGTTAAAGAGTGTGGTTGCCAACAAAAAGGTTAGTGGTTCCAACTCTCCAGTCACTCCTTGGGAGAAAGATGTGGCAGTATACTTCCATAAAGATTTACAGCCTTGGAAACTCTATGGGGGAGTTGCTATGAATCAGAATTGGCTTGATGGCAGTGGGTTTGTATTTTTTGGAGGTTTTAGGAGTCCTGGTGGTGCAATGGTTAAGCATTCAGCTGTTAACTGAAATGCTAGCGGTTTGAACTTACCCAGCCAATCTGCAGGAGAATGAATGACTTGGCCATCTTTTCCTTTAAAGATTACAGTCTAGAAAACCCTATGGAGAATTTCTACTTTGTCACAGGGGGTTGAAATGACTTGGTGGCACCTAACAACAACAAACACTTATTTTATCTCTCTCTCTCTGAGACAGACACATTCAATGTAAACATCCCAAAATTTTCAGTGGTTATTTATAAATGGAAAGACTATTAACACCTTCTTCATAACCTGTGTTTTCTAAATAGTTTACAATATATCACTATTAATTTTCTAAAAATGTTACCTCAAATAAAAAGATCTTGTGTTATGTAGTATTATAAAAATATACCTGATTGATTTAAAAAAACTGCTTTTCAAAGTAATTTATTTTTTCTTTCTCCATTCCTGTATTAGTATACAAACAAGCAATATACTCAGTTACAAAGCTAGGACCTAAACTAGAAATATACTTGTCAACCTAAATGTCCAGCCACAGTGAACTGTCAAGTAAAATGACAGTATATTCTTAAAATAGATTTAGTGATTAAAAATCATGCTTTCAAAGATCATATAAATGATACTAAGTATAAAACTATCCAGCAAAAATCTTCTTTTGTTTTAAAAAAATAGGTATACACAAAACACAGAAAAGAGTGAAAAAAAGACACCAATATGTTAACAGTGATTATCTCTATATAGTGGTATTAAAGGGCATTTAAATTTTATTTTTATATTTTCTTGCATTTCCTCACATATTATCTAGTAAGAATGTGTCAATTTCATATTTTAAAAAAGCATTATTTGAAGATAAAGTTTGTTGTCTCAAAACATAAATAAAATGGAATTACATAAGAATACTGCAGATAATACATCTTTTTAGTTTATCTTAATGCCTTTTTTCTTTTTTAACATTTTATTGTGGCTTGGGTGAAAGTTTACAAAGCAATTTAGTTTCTCATTCAACAATTTATACACATTTTGTTTCCTGACATAAATTGTAATCCCCTCAGTGCAACACTCTTTCCACTTCCTTCTTGGATTCCCGTTTCCATTTGCCCGTATTTCCTGCTGCTTCCTGCATTTTGAACTTTATTTTTGGGCAACTGCTGCTCTTTTGGTCTCATATGGTTCATGGTTCAGAGGAGCCATGGTGTTACTATTCATGGGTGTTATTATTAATTTTATAGGCCTTTTGTTTTGCTGAAAGGTGATCTCTGGTAATGGGTTCAATTTCAGGTTTGAAGGGTGTTTAAGGGCCTTAGTCTCAGGAGTTTCACTAGGCTCCATCAGACTTGTATCAGACCAGTAAGTCTAGTTGTTTTTATGATTTTCAATTTTGTTCTACGTTTTTCTCCCTCTCTGTCCAGGACCTTCTATTGTGATCCTGATCAGAGTGGTCATTAGTGGTAGCTGGGCACCATCTAGTTCTTCTCGTCTCAGGGTAGTGGAGGGTGTGGCTTGTGTGGTGTTATTCCTTTGGACTGATTCCTTGAGTCTTTGATTTCCTTCACTTTTCTTTGCTCTAGACAGGCAGAGACCAAAAGCTGTATCTCAGATAGCTACTTGCAACCTTTCAAGACACCAGTCACTACTTATCAAAGTAGGATGGAGAACACTGACTTTATGAACTATGCTATGTCAATTGACTTAGCTGTCCCCTGAAACTGTGGTCCTAAGCCTCTAAGCCCAGTGGCTCATTCCCTCAAGGTGTTTGGTTATGGCTAAGAAATCTGCATAACTTTGTCCCCTGTATGCTCTGCTATATACACCTGGATATATTTGCAGACATACAACATGTATATGCAAAACTTACATATGTCCATAGGTGTACTCCCATATGCCATCCCATACCTGTTCAGCTCATATATCTACTAGTAAATTATTGTTATTATTGTTACTGCAAGACGTGTATGTAATAGTATTTGCCACTGTTGTCTTTTACTCTTGTGTACTTCAGAGTGTCTTCCTTTCCTTGGTCACACTGTGCTGACCTCTCCCCTACTGTGTGTGAGCTGCCTTACCCTTCCTCAAGTTAATACATATGTACTGTCTAGTCAGTGCTCTCTGTCCTTCTTCCTTTGTGGTAGTTGAGTTTGTGTGTCAACTTAGCTGGGCTGTGGTTTTGAGTGGCTAGGCAGCTGGAGATATAATTCCCCATGAAGAGATTGAATGTGGTATAATCTACTCTGGGAACTCTGGTGGCATAGTGCCTAAGCCATCTGACTGCTAGCCAGAAGGCTGTTGATTCAACCCACCAGCCACTCCTCGAAAAGAAGTTTGGGCAATCTACTTTTGTAGTGATACCGCCTCAGAAACCCAAGGAGGGGTGGCTATGAGTTGGATCCAACTCGACGGCAGTGAGTTTGGTGTTTTTTTTTTTTCCCCAATAATCAAATCCATAGGAAATTTGCTGTGAGACTGAATCTGCTGTTAATCAGTGCAAGGGGAATTGCCTTTGAGATGTGACCTGCTTCCACTACATATGAAGACACTTTTAGAAAGGTCTCTAAGCTTTTGGTACATCTGGATTCTGCATGTGTCTGTCTTCATCTCAGTGGCCTGCCATACTGCCTGGCAATCTTGGGATTATTCCTGGACTTGAACTAGTGACCTGCCATGCTGTCTGCTAATCTTAGGACTCTGCCATTTTACCTGTTAAACTTGTGATTGTCAGCTTCAGTAGCCAGCTGAAGCTAAAATATACCTCACATAAAAAGATGTTGTGTTATACAATGTTAAAAAAATATACCTGTGTGAGTCAGAAAAATCCTCCAGCTCTAGTGGGCGTGGAACAGGAAGCACAGCTGAAGCCCAGCATTGAGAAGGCATTCACCCAGACCATAGAGCCACCACTTTGAACTCAGACTTCTAGCCTCTTCAAGTGTTAAGTGTTAAAGCCACTTCATTGTGACGTTTCTGTTGTACCAACACTGGAGAATCAAGACAACCTCCCATCCATGGTAACCATCAATGAATTTTTCTTTTTGTGTATAAACCTTTTCTTGGTTTTTTATAATTGTGTTCTCATACAGTATTTATCCTTTTGTGATTGACTTATTTCATTCAGCATAATGTGCTCCAGGTTCATCTATATCATGAGATATTTTGTGGACTCACTGTTATTCTTTAATGTGCAGTACTCTATTGTGTGCATGTATCATAGTCTATCCATTCATTGCTGATGGGCATTTAGGCTGCTTCCATATTTTTGCTACTATGAAGAACGCCATGATAAACAAGGCTGTGCATGTATCTACTTGCGTTAGGACTCTTATTTCTCTAGGATATATACCTTGTAGGAGGATCACTGGATCATATGGCATCTCAATTTCTGACTTTTTGAGGAAGTGGCATACCATTTTTCAAAGTGATTATATTATTTTACAATCCTACTACCAGCAGTGTTTCAGAGTTCCAATCTCTCCACACCCTCACCAGTATCTTTTATTTCTTTTGATCATTGCTATTATTGTCAGAATGGGATGATATCTTCTTATTGTTTTGATTTGCATCTCTCTAAAAGCCAATAAATTGTTATCATCTACACAGTCCAATGCCTTTGTATAGTCAATAAAATACAAATAAACATCTTTCTGGTATTTTTTACTTTCAGCCCAAGACCTATCTGACATCCATTCCACACTCTCTTCTGAATCTGGCTTGAATTTCTGGTAGTTCTCTGTCAATATACTGCTTCAAACATTTTAAAATTATCTGCAGGAAAATTTTACTTCTTTGTGATACTAATAATATTGTTTGATATTTTGTGCATTCCATTGGATCACCTTTCTTTGGAATGGGCACAAATATTTCTTTCAGTTGGGTGGCCAGGTAACTGTCTTCTAAATTTCTTGGCATACATGAGTGAGCACATCCAGTGCTGCATCTGTTTGTTGAAGCATCACAACGGGTATTCTGTCAATTACTGGGGCTGGTTTTTCACCAATTTCTTCAGTGCAGCTTGCATTTCTTCCTTCAATACCACTTGGTTTTGACCATATGCTACCTCCTAAAATGAATGAATGCTGACCAATTCTTTTTGGTACAGTGACCCTGAATATTCTTTCCACTTTCTTTTGATGATTCCTGCATCTTTTATTATTTTGCCATAGAATCCTTCAATATTGCAGTGCGAGTCTTGAATTTTTTTCTTCAGTTCTTTCAGCTTGAGAAGTGCCAAGTGTGTTCTTCTCTTTTGGTTACCTAGTGCTGCTCTAACAGAAATATCACAAATGGGATGGATTGAACAAATAGGAGTTTATTCTCTTACAGTTTTGGAGGCTAGAAGTCTGAGTTCAAAGTGGTAGGCTCTAGGGGCTGGGTAAAAGCCCCTCAACCTTGGGCTTCAGCTCTGCTTCCTGCCCCCAGCCCACTGAAGCTGGAGGCTTTTCTTCACTCAGACAGCTGCTGACTGCTGAGGCTGACGAGCCCAAGGTTGACAAGTGAAAAGGCACTGTCCCCATGTCACCAAACAAGACTACAGAACACTAATTCAAGTCCAGAAGAAGTCCCAAGATCAGCAGGGGATGGGAGGCTGTTGAACAACTTGGCTACATGCAGGGTTCAAATGTGCCATAAGCTGGAGACCTTCCTCAAGTTGCTTCTTATATACTGGAAGCAGCGCACATCTCCAAAGCAGGTACTGGGCTGCTCTAAAACATTCCACCATGGAGTTAATTACCAATCTCACTGTGGAATAACTACATCCAGCTGCCCAGCCACTCAACCAGGCCCAGCCAAGCTGACACACAAAATTAACTACCACAGTTTTCTAATTCTATGTCTTTGTGCAATTCATTTTAATACTTTGTCTTCTCGAGTTGCCCTTTGAAATCTTCTGTTCAGCTCTCCTATTTCATCATTTCTATTTCTTCCATTTGCTTTAGCTACTCTCTGATCAAGACCAAGTTTCAGAGTCTCTTCTGACATTAATTTTGGTCTTTTCTTCCTTGTTAATGACCTTTTGTTTCCCTTGTGTATAATGTTCTTAATATCTTACCACAACTTGCCTCTTTCAAGTGTTTAAAAGTAAAGATGTCACCTTGAAGACTAAGATGCCCCAAACCCAAGGCATGGTATTTTCAATTGTCTCATATGTGTGTGAAAGCTGGACAATGAATAAGGAAGACTGAAGAAGAACTGATGCATTTGAATTGTTGTATTGGTGAAGAATACTGAAAATACCATGGACTGCCAGAAGAATGAACAAATCTGTCTTGGAAAAAATACAACCAGAATGCACCTTAGAAGTGAGAATGGGCAGATTTCATCTCACCTCCTTTGGTCATACTGTTAGAAGGAACCATTTACTGGAGAAGGATGTCAAGCTTGGTAAAGTAGAGTCAGCAGAAAAGCAGAAGACCTTCAACAAGATGGACTGACACACTGGCTGCCATGATGGACTCAGGCATAGTAAGGCTTCTGAGGATGATGCAAGACTGGGCAGTGTTTTTGTTCTGTTGTACATAGGGTCACTAAGTGTTTTGGTTACCTAGTGCTGCTCTGACGAGAATATGTCACAAATGGGATGGCCTTCACAAACAAGAGTTTATTCTCTTACAGTTTGGAGGCTTTAAGTCCAAATTCAAAGTACCAGGCTCTAGGGGCTGGGTGAAAGCCCCTCAACCTCGGGCTTCAGCTCTGCCTCCTACTCCTGGCCCACTGGAGCTAGAGGCTTTTCTTCACTCAGCTGCTGGCTGCAGAGGCTGACAAGCCCAAGGTTGACAAGTAAAAAGGCACAATCCCGATGTCACCAAACCACATGGCAAGCCATTAATTCAAGCCCACTAAAAGTCCCAAGGTCGGCAGAGCATGGCAGGCTGCTGAATGACACGGCCACATGCTGCTGCTTACATACGGGAAACAGACCACATACTCAGGTGCTCACAGTAGATTCCACCATGGAGTTGATTACCAATCTCATCATGGGGAATACTACATCCAGCTGGCCAGCCACTCCACCAGGCCCAGCAAAGTTAACACACAAGCTTAACCACCACATTAAGTGTTGGAGGCAACTCAATTGCACCTAACAACAACGGCTAATAATCTCAAGCATCTCCTGATGTGCTTGTTAGCTGTCTGAACAACTCATTTGTTGAAAGGTCTATTCATGTCCTTTGCCCATTTTTAAAAATTGGATTGTCTTTTTGTTGTTCAGATACTGGAGTTTCCTATTTTAGAGATTAGTCCACTGTCAGATATGCTGTTGCCAAAAGTTCCTTCCCAGTCTTAGGTTCTCTTTACTCTTTCAGAGAAGTCTTTTGATGTACATGGGTGTTTAATTTTTAGGAAATTCCAGTTGTTTATCTTCCACTAGTTGTGAATTTTTAGTTATGCTTGACAGACTATTTATGCCATAAATTAGGGGCCCTGAGTTTGCCTCTAAGAAGCTCTGGTGATGTAATGGTTAAGACATTTGACTTTTAACCAAAAGGTCTGTGGTTCGAACCTACCAGCTGCCGTGCAAAAGAAAGATGAGGCAATCTGCTTCTGTAAAATTTACAGCTTTGGAAACGCAATGGGGGTCACTATGAGTTGGAATAGACTCAATGGCAGTGAGTTTGGTTTAGTTTTGGTAAGCTTGCCCCTAGTTTTCCTTCCATGATCTTTAGTTTTAGGTTTTATATTTGGTCTATGATCCATCTTGAGTTAGTTTTTGTATATACTGTGAGATATGGATCCTGTTTCATTTTTCTACAAATGGCTATCCAGTTTGCCAGTACCACTTGTTAAAGAAACTATCTCTTCTGCATTTAATGGGTTTGTCCATTCGTCAAAGATCAGCTGTCCACAGGTGGATGACTTTACTTCTGGGTTTTAAACAGAGCTCCATTGGTCTGTCATTGTACCAGGCTGCTTTGACTACCATGGCTGTATAGTAGGCTCTGAGAGCAGGAAGTATGAAACTCCTTACACTTTGTTCTTCTTTTCAGTGGGGCTTTGCTTATCCAGGGTCTGTTTCTTTTCATATAAAGTTGGTGATTAGTTTTTCCATCTCTTCAAAGAATGATGACGGAATCTGGATTGGAATTGCACTGTATCTGGAGATCACTTTGGGCAGTACTGACATTTTCATGATGTTAAGTCTTCTGATCCATTGAGTATGGTATATTTTTACATTTGTGTAGGTATCTTTTGTTGTTTTATAGTAGTGTTTTGTAGTTTTCCTTGTACTATTTATATTCATTCCTAAGTATTTCATTTTTGGGTGGCTATTGTATATTGTATTGTTTTCCTGATTTCCTTTTCAGAGTTCTTTTTGTTAGTGTAAAGGAATCCTGCTGATTTTTGTATGCTGATCTGTACAGTGCCACTTTGCTCAATCCTTCTATCATTTCTAGTAGCTTTTCTGTAGAATCCCTGGGATTTTCTATGTGTAAGTTCATGTCTTCTGCAAATACAGATGGTTTTACTTCTTCAATACCAATCTGGATGCCTTTTACTTCTCTTTCATGTGTGACAGCTCTCACTAGGACTTCCAGTACAATTCTGACTAACAGTGGTGATGAAGGCCATCCTTGTCTGGTTCCCTTTCACAAGCACAATCTTTTCAGCCTCTCTGAATAATGTTGGCTGTTGGTTTTATGTACATGACCTTGCTGATGTTGAAGAATTTCCCTTCTATTCCTCTTTTGCTGTTTGTTTTACTTTCTTTCTTTCTATTAATCAGGAAAGTATGTTGGATTTTAACAAATGCCTTTTCTGCATTGATTGATATGATCATGTGATTCTTTCCTTTATTTATGTGGTATATTACACTGATTGACTTGCTAATGTAGAAACATCTTTTCATACCTAGTATGAATACCACTTTGTCATGATTTAATAAATAAATAAATAAATAAATAAGCGAGCTCTAGTGGCATAGTGCCTAAGGCATCTGACTGCTAACCATAAGGCTGGTGGTTCAAACCCACCAGCCACTCCTCGGAAGATTGGGCAATCTACTTTAGTAGTGATACCGCCTTGGAAACCCAAGGAGGGGTCGCTATGAGTCGAATCAACTCGATGGCAGTGAGTTTGGTTTTTGGTATGTGTATGTATGTATGTGTGTGTGTGTGTACAGTATTGCTGGATTGTATTGGCTAGGATTTTGTTGAAAACTTTTGTACCTATATTTATGAGGGATACTATGCTATAATTTTTTAGTGATGTCCTTGTCTTTGTCTGCTTTGGTATCAGAGTTATGTTTGCTTCATAGAATGATTTTGGGAGTATTCCACCCTTTTGTCCACCACACTTATCTGTCAGTTTGTCGTACTGTGATGCCTTGTGTGTTGCTGTGAGGCTGGAGGCTATGCCGTCGGTATTTCAAATACCAGCAGGTTACCCATGGTGGACATGTTTCAGTGGAGTTTCCAGACAAAGACAGAGTTGGAAGAAGGAAGGGGCCACCCATTTCTCAAAGAATTGGCCAGTGGAAACCTAAAAAATAGCAGTGAAACACTGTCTGATATATTATGGGAAAACTACGAATATCCCTGAAACATTGTCTGATACAGTGCCAGAAGATGAGCCCCTCAGGTCTGAAGGCACTCAAAATACAACTGGGGAAACGCTGCCTCCTAAGAGTAGAGCCAACCTTAATGATGTGGATGGAGTAAAGCTTTTGGGAGCTCCTTTTGCTGATGTGGCATAACTCAAAATGGGAAGAAACACCTGCAAACATCCATGAATAGTCAGAACATGGAATGTATGAAGTATAAACCAAAAAACCAAACTCACTGATGTCAAGTTGATCCTGACTAATAGTGACTGCTCCTTGGGTTTCTGAGGCAGTATCTACGGAAGTAGATTGCCTAGTCTTCCTTCCAAGGAGTGGCTGGTGGGTTTGAACTGCCAACCTTCTGGTTAGTAATCAAATGAATCTAGGAAAATTGGAAGTTCTCAAAAATGAGGTGTAATGCATAAAGATCAATATCATAGGCAATAATGAGGTGAAATGGACTGTTTTTGGCCATTTTGAATCAGACAACCATATGATCTACTATGCAGGAATGACAAATTGAAGAGGAATGGCAGGTATTCATCAACACAAAGAATGTTTCAAGATCTATCCTCAAGTACAATGCTGTCAGTGACAGGATAATATCCATATGCCTACAAGGAAGATCAATTAATACTATTATTATTCAAATTTATGTACCCACCTCCAAGTCAAAGACAAGAAAACAGAAGATTTTTACCAACTTCTCCAGTCTGAAATTGACCAAACATGCAATCAAGATGTGCTGATTATCACTGGTGACTGGAATGCAAAAGGGAGAAACAGAAGAATCGCTGATAGCTAGAAAATATGGCCTTGGTGATAGAAAAGACGCTGGAGATCACATGATAGAATTTTGCAAGACCAATGACTTATTCATTGCAAACATCTTTTTTCAACAATACAAATGAGAGCTATACATGTGGACTTAACAAGATGGAGTAGACAGGAATCAAATCGACTACCATCTATGGAAAGAGGTGATGGAGAAGCTCAACATCTTAAGCCAAAACAAGGCCAGGGCTGACGGTGGAAGAGACCTTCAGTTGCTCATATGCAAGTTCAAGTTCAAGTTGAAGCTAAAGACAATTAAAACAAGTCCATGAGAGCCAATATATGACCTTGATTATATCCTTCCTGAACTTAGAGATCATCTAAAGAATAGATTCAATGGATTGAACACCAATGACAGAAAACCAGAGGAACTGTGGGATGACATCAAGAACATCATTCCTGAAGAAAACAAAGGTCATTTAAAAGACAGGACAGGAAGAAAAGACCAAAATGGAAGTCAGAAGAGACTCTGCAACTTGCCTTTGAATGGAGAGCAGCTAAGGCAAATGGAAGAAATGATAAGATAAAAGAGGTGAACAGAAGATTTCAAAGAGCAGCTCAGGAAGACAGTCAATTATTATAATGAAATGTGCAAAGACCTGGAGTTAGAAAACCAAAAGTGAAGAACATGCTTGGCATTCCTCAAGCTGTAAGTACTGAAGAGAAAATTCAAGCCTTGAGTTGCAATACTGAAAGATTCTATGGGCAAAATATTGAATGATGCAGGAAACATCAAAAGAAGATGGAAAGAATTTACAGAGTCACTGTACCAAAAAGAACTGGTCAATGTTCATCCATTTCAGGAGGTGGTGTATGATCAAGAACCAATGGTACTGAAGGAAGAAGTCAAAGCTGTACTGAAGGAACTGGTGAAGAACAAGGCTCCAGGAGTTGATGGAATACCCATGGAGATGTTTCAACAAAAAAATGGAGGCACTCACTTGGCTATGCCAAGAGATTTGGAAGACAGCTACCTATCTGGCCAACTGACTGGAAGAGATCCATATCTGTACCCATTCCAAAGAAAAGTGATACCACAGAATGTGGGAATTATCAAACAATATGATTAATATCACACCCAAGTAAAATCTTGCTGAACATAACTCAAAACAGTTACAGCAATACATTGACAGAGAACTTCCAGAAATGCAAGCTGGATTCAGAAGAGGACATGATACAAAAGATACCATTGCTGATGTCAGATGGATCTTGGCTGAAAGCAAAGAATATCAGAAAGATGTTTACTTGTTTTACTGGCTATGAAAAAGCATTCAATAGGGTGGATCATAACAAATTATGGATAACATTTAGAAAAATGGGAATTCAAGAACACTTGATTCTGCTCATCAGGAACCTGTACATAGACCAGGAGGCCATCGTTCGAACAGAACAAGGGGATACTGCATGGTTTAAAATCAGGAAGGGAGTGTATCAGCACTGTATCCTTTCACCATACTTAATCTATATGCTGAACAAATAATCCGAGACTGGAGTATATGAAGAAGAGCGTGGCATCAGGATTACAGAAAGACTCATTAACAATCTGCGATACACAGAGGACATAACTTTGCTGAAAAGTGAGGATGACTTGAAGCACTTACTGATGAAGATTAAAGATTTCAGTCTACAGTATGGATTATATCTCAACATAAAGAAAACGAAAATCCTCACAACTGGACCAATAAGCAGCAGCACAATGAATGGAGAAAAGACTGAAGTTGTCAAAGATTTCATATTACCTGGTTCCACAATCAACACCAATGGAAGTAGCAGTCAAGACATCAGACAACGTATCACACTGGGCAAATCTGCTGCAAAAGACCTCTTTCAAATGATGAAGAGCAAAGATATCTCCTTGAAGACTGAGGTGCACCTAGCCCACCCATGGTATTTTCAATCACCTCATATGCATGTGAGAGCTGGACAATGAACAAGGAAGACTGAAGAAGCATTGATGCTTTTGAGTGCTGGTAAAGAATACTGAAAGTAACATGGACTGCCAAAAGAAGTAACAAATCTGTCCTGGAAGAAGTGTAGCCAAATGCTCCTTGAAAGCAAGAATGGACAGACTCTGGTACATCTCATCTACTCTGGTAATGTTGTCAGAAGGGACCATTCCCTGGAGAAGGATATCATGCTTGGTAAAGTAGAGGGCCAATGAAAAACAGGAAGACCCTCAATGAGAGGGATTGACACAGTGGCTACAATGATGGCCTCAGGTATAGCAAGGACTGTGAGGCTGGCACAGGACTAGGCAGTACTTCATTCTGTTGTACATAGGGTCACTATGAGTTGGAGCCAACTCGATGGCACCTAACAACCTTTTCTATGTTCTGGAATAGGCTGAGTAGAATTAATATCAGCTCTTCTCTGAATGTTTGATAAGAGTTCTTCCAGTGAAGCCCTCTGGGCCAGCTGCCCCCTCCCCCCTGGGAGTTTTTAAATCATAACTTGAATTTCTTCTTTCGTTATGGGTCTGTTCAGATTTCCTATCTCAGCCTGTGTTATTTTAGGTAGGAAGTGTTAATGCCTTTGGGACAATATAATTATGCTTTAACAGTTTGTGTTGCAAATACACTACAACAAACAAAAGATGTTCTGCAGTTCCAATGGTGTGATCTTGAGTACAATGCACACACTGTGATTTTATGATTAATATTTAATGGTATTATTATGATGACTTCCCCTTCTTGAATCTCCTTAAGTAACATATCTTGTGAACTTTGGAGGGAAGAAAAATCTTAACTGTGAAAGATTTCTCCTCATCATATAGAGGAAAAGCATCTTGGCAGATTTATCTACAAGATGATAAAGAGACTATTTAATAATTTTGGGAGTGGTGAAGTAGAGGATCAGTGGTTTGCTGTTAGAATACTTTATCTGTATAGATTATCTTTAAATTTTTTTTTTTAAACACATAAGAGTTCATTTCTAATTTTACATAGTTAATAAAAAAGATTATGGTTTTCTTCAAATCAACCTTTTAGAAGGCCTGACTATAAGGAAATGCTAAAACAGAAATGAGATCTATTACTGAGAAAGCGTTATGTTCTCCTGGCAACTTCTTAAACTTTTAGAATAGAGAAGCTTATGAAAGAGAGGATAGTTTTAGATAGAAAAAATTATTAGCCTATGAACAGATGAAAGCAATCAGATATAAGAAATTGAATTTTTGAATACTAATTTGTAAATGTAACAGAATTCCATAATATGAGTTAATTAGATATGGATTTAGATATATTACACAATAAATCTTGATGAAGAATCAAAGAACTTTAGTTGTGCAATAAGGATGTAAACGTGGAGGTGTCTTACCTCTTCCAACTTCACAAGGGGAAGAAAGAATTATCATCAGCATCAATAGTTCAAAGCTGATTCCTATGAGGCAGAGGTCAGACATGTTGTCACTCTCCAACCCTTTGCCAGTTCTGACACCAACCATCCCTTCCAATAGCACTCTCTACTTGTCTGCTGGGTTTGTAATTTTTTACAGTGGTCATACAGAAGTCACAAGACAATATTCAATATTATGGGGTGTATTAGGGAAGTAACAGGTTACAATTTAGGATCAGAAACAAGTCAGGATGCAGTTCTTTGATCAGAACAGCCTCTTCTTAGCCGAGCTGCAAGCATACATGAACCTCTGCTGTGGTTGGGCAAGTGTTACAAAGCTCTTTTAGCTCTGCCAACAGGTGTCCAGAGAGGCAACCCACCATAGCAGCAAGCCTCCTGTCCAAAGGCACTAAGCTTTCTTGCTCTATGGTCAGGGAAGCCCACCACTCTGTCTGCTTGTTGCTGCTGTTTCTTGGCCGCTGCTTCTCACTGTCTCAGCAAATAGTTCTCTGTCTCCAGGACTGAGGAAACTCAGCACAGGGATCTTGGGTCCAAAGGACATGTTCTCCTCCTGGCTCTTCTTTCTTGATAGCAATAATATTCCCCCTTTTTGCCTCTGGTAGGGATCATTTTAAGCACAGCAAGAGCACAAAACTGACCAATCCCCATGTTGGGTTTCATATATCTTATTTGCATAGTTCCACCCCCACATCGGTGACAAATACTTTATTTACATTACTAGCAAGCTATCCAGTCCCCTTGGTGGGCCACAAGTACCTCACATTTGCATAGTCCCACCCAATCATCTGGTGGAACTTAGAAAGATCATGGCTAGAAGAGCCATATCAAGTAATTCATTGCACCACAAGTTGGAAGGAAATATATTGCCACGTCAGCCTCCTCATTTTGTAGGTGAGGACATGGACTTTACAGAGGAGCAGCTTGCTAAAGGTCAGACAACTTAAAACCAGTTTTCCTTTCTCAATTTATTGGCTCAAAGGCTTCAGACAAATAGTCATTATTCAGTTAAGACATGTTATTGTTTGAGATTTCATTAAAGTTTTATAATGCAAATCTCTGTACCAGTGAATCATCTGTATGGAATTCCTGTAAATTCCACAAGAGTTCCTGGAAGCAAAGATGTGACAGCATCAGTAAGAACTTAGCCCATGATAGTACTAGAACCACAGCTGTATGTCATCTAGGTGCTTTTTCCTCCTTAGAAGGGAAATCTAATTGCTCTGGAGACAACCATAACATTGACCCTATCTTCTTCATCCTGGTTTGAGGAGAACTAAATATGCCCTTCGATTTCTCACTTGAAACAAATATCAATATACATTAATATTTTGTATCCAGAAATTAAACCCATATACTTATGGTCAACTGATTTTTGATAAGGGTGCTAAGTCTATTCAATTGTGAAAGAATAGTCTCTTAAATAAATGGTGCTGGGACAACTAGATTTCCACATACAGAAGAATGAATTTTCACCGTATCTGAAAATTATCTCAGAATGGATCAAGGACCATTAAAAGTAAAATCTGTAATGATAAAGCTCTTAGAATAAAATAGGTGAATGGTTTAGGATCTAGTTTTTGACTATGGATTCTTAGATATAACACCAAAAGCATGAAAACAAATACAAAATACATGGCTATGACATATCTGACAAAGGACTTATCACCAAAATTTATAGAAAACTTCAATACCTCAATGCCAAAAAGACAAACAATCCAACCCAAAGATGGGCAAGGGACATCAACAGAAACTTCACTAAAGGCAGACAACAAACACATGAGGAAATGCTCATGATCATTAGCTATTAGAGAGATGCAAATCAAAACAATAATGAGATATCATCTCATCCCAGCAATAATAGCAAAGTTCAACAAGACAGTAAACAACAAATGCTGGCCAGGTTGTACAAAGTTTGGAACTCTTATACACTACTAGGGGACTGCAAAAAGGTACAACCACTGCGGAAAATGGTATGGCGTTTCCTTAAAAAACTGAAAATAGAAATACCATTGATCCAGCAATTCCATTACTAGGAATATATCCTAAAGAGGTGAGAGACAGGACACAAACAGACATATGCATAGCCATGTTCATCACAGCACAATTCACTATAGCAAAAAGATGGAAACAACCTAGATGCCCATCAACAGATGAAAGGATAACCAAATTATGGTCTATTCACACAATGGAATACTATGCTACATTAAAGAATAATGAAAAATACACAAATCATCTCACAATGCGGGTAAATTTGGAGGAAATTATGCTGAGTAAAATAAGTCAATCATAGAAGGACAAATATTATATGAGCCCATTATTATAAAAAGCCAAGGAAGGGCTTACTTAGGGAAGGGAACACACTTTTAGGTTACTGGGGTTAGGAGTGAAGGGGAGGGAAAATTTTAGCCTAATTGGGGGTCACATGTTGATTTGAGTAAGAGGAGGGACAGTATGGTAAGAGTCTATGACCAGCATGATGATAATGGGGAAAGGAAGGACACTGAAACATACACATAAGATAAAGACATCAGAGGCAAATACTAATCTATGCACAATACTGCATTACCACTAACACCAAACACCATGCCACAGATAAATGCATAGACAAGTGAGATGATCAGGTGGGGGATGGCGAACAGGAATGTACCCTAGACCAAGGATAGATTTAGCTGAAGATAATCTTGCACAGATACTAGTGATACAAAATTAACCACACTCATTACAGAAGCGACAGAAGACAGAGGTAGAGTAACCTCTCAGAGACAACCAAACACCTTGAGAAGGAGAACGACCAGGACTACCCACTCAAGACCATAGTCATAGCATTGGGGGATACCAAGCTCAACTGGTACAACATAGTACATAAAAATCTTGTTTCACAACCTACATTGGTGAGTAGCGACTGGGGTCTTAAAAGCGGCCATCTAAGATGCACCTACTGGTCTCTTCTCATCTGAAGCAAAGAAGAGTGAGGAAAATCAAAGCCATTTGGAAACAATTAGTCTTAATGACATGATGGACCTAGAGACCAGAAGAACTAGATGGTGCCTGGCTACCAATGCCAACCACTTGGGAAAGGATCAAAACTGGAGATCCTGGATAGAGTGGGAGGAAAAATGTGGAACAAAATTCAAAAACACAAAATGACCAGTATTATTGGTTGGATAGAGTCTGGAGGAACCCCCAAGATTATGGCCCCAGGATACCCTCTGGGACTAGGATTGGACTCACTCCCAAGGACTGGCTCTTGGCCTAGCAGTAGAAAGACTTACATGCAGAACACCCATCCCAGGGCAAAGCACCCACCTACTCTAGGAAGATATAGCCCTTAGAGCAACTGGCCATGGGGCACCAGAGGGGCAGCATTCACATGGAGGGAAAGCTGAACAGACAGGAGTGCATAGTTAAGAAGGTCACAGGGATGAGAAGGGAGAAGAGTACATTATGTTGGGATGGTAATTGGGTGTGAAATCAAATGTACATGAACTGCTGAATGTAAAACAAATTTTACTCTGTAAATGTGCATCCAAAGCACAATAAATAATAATAATAAATACAAAATACAATGCACTTCATCAAAATTTAAAAAAAATTTGTGCATCAAAGGACTTTTAAGGACAACCTACAGATTGGGAGAAAATTTTGGGATCCATAAACAGATAAAGGTTTACTATCCAGAATATAAGGAGCTCTGGTGGCATAGTAGATAGTGGATATGGCATTTGTGGCTGCTAACCGGAAGGTCAGTTGGTTCAAAGCCACCAGGTGCTCTGCAGAAGATGGGGTGATCTATTTCAGTAAAGATATACAGACTTGGAAACCTAACGGGAGTTGTTATAAGTCAGAATCAACTTGATGACTGCAAATTTTTTTTCCCCTTACATCTTAACAACAAAAAAACAAACAACTCATAAAAAAAAAAAAAAAAAAAAAAAAATGGGCAAAGGACTTGAATAGAGATCTCACCAAAGAAGATATACAAAAGGCCAAGAAGCACATGAAAAAAAGCTCAACATCATTAGGGAAACACAAGTCAAAAACCACAATGAAATATCACTTCACCCCCAGTAAGATGATGATGATTCAAGAAAAAAAAAGGGGAAAACAACAGGTAAGAACGTGGAGAAACTTCAACCCTCACCAACTGCTGGTGGGGCTGGAAAATGGTAGAGCTGCTGAGGCAAACAGTTCAGAGGCTTTTCAAAAAGTTAAATATAGAATTACCATGTGATCCAGCAATCCCACTCTTTGTATATATTCAAAGAATTGAAAGCAGGAACACTTGTACATCAATGTTCATTGTAGCACTATTGACAACAGCCAAAAATCGGAAACAATCTAAACATCCACGAACAGATGAATGGATAAACAAAATGTGGTAAATTCCTGGACTTACGGACAACTCATACTTAAGAATGAACTGTCATAAAACCCATTGTATTAGAAACTTGAGTTAAACATGACGGTTCATAATAACAAATGCACATACTACTTTGTGACACTTGTGATAACATTATGCGGTTTCAGTGGCTCAACCGACTGAAGGAGGAGAACGATATCTGCCTTTTAAGTCTAATCACATCACCATGAGAGATGCCCAGCTGAGAGAGACACCCAGTGCAGAGATGGCAGCAGTGGAACCAAGAGGCATGAGACAGAGCAGCATGCTTACCTGGCCAACAGCGGCAGAGGCCAGAGAGATGCCATCTAAGGGCACAGCAGGGCGAGATTGTCCTGATCGAAGAATTGTATTCTGAGCATGTTTCTGAACTTGAATACCCTGCTGCTTCCTTAATAAACCCCATAATCTGTGAGCTCTGTGGGGCCACTGCAGCGAATTATCGAGCTGAGAGGTGGTGGGTGCCACTAGAGAGATGGTTGGTGTCAAGGCTGGTAAGAGGGCTGGAGGGTGGTGGCATGTCTGGCCTCTTAAGAACAGGGACTGGGCTGCTGATGGTGAATTCTGTCTTCCTCTTGTGAAGTTAGAGGAGATCAGAAGATGCTGCCTCCCTCTCCCTTTTGCAGTGTGTAAGTTTGTATTTTACTTAAATATTCCTTCTATTTGCCAATGTAACCATGCCTCCAAACTGTAAATTCAATACAAGTGCTAGTGATGCATCAAAGAAAAGGAAAAATGATCACAAATGAAAATATATGGAAATAATAAAGTGACCAGAAAGAAGTGAAATGCCATTTGTCAGTGGAAAAGCTTTAGAAGCTTCAGTCGATAAACAATTGGAACAATTTTAAAGGCTAAAGTGAAGATAATGGAGTATGTAAAAGGATCTGCCCTGATGAAAGCTACAATTACTATTAAGCAACGAACGCAGTCGCTTAAATATAGAAAGGTTATTGATAATTTGGTAGATGATCAAAATCAGTGTAATATACCTATTAGTTTTTTGCTGTTAGGTGCTGTTGAGATGGATCTGACTCACAGTGACCCCATGTACAAAAGAACAGCACAATGCCAGATACTGCACCACTGTCACAACTGCTGATATCCTTTAGTGCACTGTTGCAGCCAATGCGTCAATCCATCTCGCTGGAGTGCTTCCTCTTTTCAGTAAACCTCTACTTTACTAAAAATGGTATCCTTCCCCAGGGACTGGTCTCTCCTGATAACACGACCAAAGCATGAAAGACTAAGTTTGGCCATTGTCACTTTTAAGGAGCATTCCAGCTGTACTTCCTCCAAGACAGATTTGTTTGTTCTTCTGGCAGTCCATAGTATATTCAATATTCTTCATCAACACCATAATTCAAATCCATCAATTCCTCTGCAATCTTCCATATTCATTGTTAAGCTTTCACATACATAGCAATGAAAAATACCACAGCTGGGGCAGGCACAACTTAAGACTTCAAAGTGACATATTTTCTCTTTAATACTTTAAAGAGTTCGTTTGTAACAGATTTGCCCAACACAATATGTCATATGATTTCTTGACTGCTACTTCCATGGATGATGACTATGGATCCAGGTAAAATGAAATCCTTAACAATTTCAATTCCCCCCGCCCCCCATTTATCATGATATTGCTTACTGGTCCAGTTGTAAGGACTTTGATTTTGTTTATGTTGAGGAGTAATCCATACTGAAAGTTGTCTTTGACTTTCATCATTAAGTGCTTCAAGTCCTCTGAAAAAATTAGTTTCAGCAAGAAGGCGGTGTCATTTGCATATCACAGGTTGTTAATGAGTCTTCCTCCAATCCTAATGCTGTGCTCCTCTTCATGTGGTCCAGCTTCTCAGAATATTTGCTCAGCATACAGATTAAGTAAGTATGGTGAAAGGATACAGCCCTGACGCACATACTGATTTTGAACCATGCAGTATCCCCTCGTTGTGCCTCTGGTCTATGTACAGATTCCTCATGAATACTACTAAGTCCTCTGGCATTCCCATTCTTCACAATGTTATCCATAATTTGTTATGATCCACATAGTCAAACATCTTTGCAATAATAACACACAGATAAACATCTTTCTGGTAGTCTTTACCTTCACCCAAGATCCATCTGACATCAGCAATGATATCCCTTGTTCCACATCCTCTTGTGAATCCAGTTTGAATTTCTGGAAGCTCTCTTTCAATATACTAATACAAGCCTTTTGATTTATCTTCAGCAAAATTTTACTTGCATGTGATATTAATCATATTGTTCATTAATTTCCATGTGCTGTTGGATCACCTTTCTCTGGAATGGGCACAAACACAGATTTCTTCCCATCGGTTGGCCAGGCAGCTGTCTTCCAAATTTCTTGACAAAGACAAGTGAGTGCTTCCAGCACTGCATTTGTTTGTTGAAGCATTTCAGTTGATATTCTGTCAATTCCTGGAGCCTTTTTTTTTTTTTTTTGCCAATTCCTTCAGTGCAGATTGGAGTTCTTCCTTCAATACCATCAGTTCTTGATCATATGCTACCTCCTAAAATGGTTGAACATCAACCAATTATTTTTGGTACAGTGACTCAGTGTATTCCTCCCATCTTCTTTTGATGTTTCCTGTATCATTCAACATTTTGCCCATGTTGTTGTTGTTAGGTGCTGTCGAGTCAATTCCAACTCATAACAACCTTATGTACAACAGAATACAGAATTCTTCAATACTGCAATTCAAGGCCTGAATTTTAATTCAGTTCTTTCAGCTTGATTAGTGCCAAACATGTCATTCCTTTTAGATTTTCTAACTCCAAGTCTTTGCACAATTCATTATAATATTTTGTCTTTGTAAGCCACACTTGATTTCAAATCTTTCTGTTCACCTCTTTTACTTCATTTCTTCCTCTTGGTTTAGCTACTCTACGTTCAAGAGCACATTTCAGAATATCATCTGACATCCACTTTGGTCTTTTCTTTCATTCTTGTCTTTTTAATGGCCCTTTTCTTTCTTCATGTATAAGTCTTTGATGTCATACCACAACTCATCTGGTCTTCAGTCAATGGTGTTCCATGCATCAAATCTATTCTTCAGATGGTCTCTAAATTCAGGTAGAACATATTCAAGGTCATATATTGGCTCTCATGGACTTGTTTTAATTTCTTCAGCTTCAACTTCAACTTGCCTTACTCTGACTGATAATACTTAGCTTCCCCATCATCTCTTTCCACAGATGCAGTGGACTTCATTCCTGTATATTCCATCTGGCAAGGTTCATGGGTATAGTCGCTGTTTATGTTGTTGAAAAAAGGTTTTTGCAATGAATAAGTTACTGGTCTCTGTCATGCTATCTCTGGTGTTAGTCTTATCACCAATGCCATATTTTCTAATGGACAATGCTTTTGTTTCCAACTTTCTCATTCCAATCACCAGTAACTATCAAAGCATGGGAATTGCATATTTGGTCAATTTCATACTGCAGAAGTTGGTAAAAATCTTCAATTTCTTCATCTTTGACTTTAGTGGTTGCTGAGTAAATCTGAATAGTAGTAGTATTAACTGGTCTTCCTTGTAGTCATATGGATATTATCCTATTACTTGACAAAATTATACTTCAGGATGGATCTTGTAATGTTTTTTTTGATAATGAATGTAATGCCATTCCTCTCTTCAACTTGTCATTCCCAGCAGATCATATGACTGACTGATTCAAAATGGCCAATACCAGTCCATTTCAGTTCAGTAATGCATAAAATATAGATCTTTATGTGTTTCATTTCATTTTAGACAACTTCCAATTTTCCTAGATTCACACTTCACACATCCCATGTTCAGATTATTAATGGGTGTTTGCAGCAATTTCTTCTCATTATGAGTCATGCCACACGAGCAAAGGAAGGTCCAGAAAGCTTTACTCCATCCATGTCATTAAGGCTGACTCTAGTTTGAGGAGGCAGCTCTTCTCCAGTTGTATTCTGAATGCCTGAGGGCTCATCTTCTGGCACTATATCAGGTACCCCCACCTCCCAAGAAGTGGATCTGGCTACATCCTCCTTCCTAGTCTGTCTTAATCTGGAAGCTCCACTGAAACTTGTCCACCATGGGTGACACTGCTGGTATTTGAAATACTAATGGCATAGCTTCCAGCATCACAGTAATATACAAGCCATCACAGTATGATAAACTTACTTTAGTGTAAAGAAAGGCTCGAAGCCTTTACAATGATTTGAAAGCTGCACATGCAGCGAGTGAAGGTGATTATGATGAAGAATTTGTTGTGAGTAGGGGTTAGTTCAATTTTTTCAAAGTGAGGGCAAATTTACGTAATATTAAAGTACAAGGTGAAGCACCAAGTGCTAATGTGAGTGCTGCCAGTAATTTTCCTGAAATGTTGAAAAAAATTATCGAGGACAGAGGTTATTTGCTAGACCAAATGTTTAATATAAAGGAGACCAGCTTATTTTGGGGAGAGGGGAGCCTGAAACCACCTAAATTTTGAAAGGAAAAAAATGCAGCAGTGTATAAGGCATTGAAGACTAATGTTATTGCCTGGGGGTAATGCATCTGGAGATTTCAAGCTCAAGACTTTGGTTGTGTATTGCTCCCTAAATCCGAGGCACTTCATTGTGTCATTAAAGTATGCCTGCCTGTTATTTGGAAGGCAAATGCAAAGGCTTAGGTTGTAACTGCCATCTTTGAAGACTGATTCTTGAACCATTTTGTCCCTGCTGCTGAACATTATTGCTTGGCCAAGAAAATTCCTCTGAAGATTTTATTTGTGGTGACACATCCAGACATCTAAGCACTTCAGATGATCTTCATACGTCAATGTAAAGGTTGTATTTTCACCCCTTAACACTACATTGCTACTTCAGCCAATGTATCAGGAAGTCAAAGCCTCCTTTTAAAGGCCTATTATTTCAGTAGATCATCAGTAGTCAGGGCTACTCAAGATGATGTAATGAGCTTAAAGGAGTTCTGGAGGAATTATAACTTCTATGATGTTGGTGATGGCACCGTAGTTAAACCACTCAGCTTACCAACCAGAAGACCAGTGGTTCAAACCCAAAAGCTGTTCTGCAGAAGAAAGATGTGGCAGTCTGCTCCCATAAAGATTACAGAGTCCTGTAATGTTGCTACGAGTCAGAATAGATGTGAAAGGCAGTGAGTTTTGAGGGTATTTTTATGATGCCTTTAAAAAGACTGCTGATTCTTAGGATGAAGTGAAGCAGTAAAATATGAAAGGAGTATATAACAAATTGTGCCTCTAATTTGTGCATGCTTTTTAGGAGTTTATAGCTGATGACATCGTGAAGTTAGGCAAGCGGTGGTTGATACTGGTAATCAGCTGCAGTTAGACATCAGTGAAAATGATGTTGAAGAGTTACTCGATTCCCAAGCGGAAGAACTAACCAATGAAGATTTTGTGAAACTAGAGCAGTAGATGACAGCAATTGAGGAAGAAGACTGGGACTAAAAAATTCCAGAACCAAAAAAGATTTTGTTAAGTTTACTGAAGGCTTTCGTCTCACTGAAGCAGGGATGTCAAAGTTGGAGGAGATAGAACCTAATGCAGAGAGGCTCACCAAAGTTTATTGTATGTTACCAAGTGCCTCAGCTATTTATGATGAGAAAAAGAAAAGCTCTATACAAACCTCCCTTAATGCTTACTTCAAAAAATTGACTCCAATAGTAAACTTCCTTCCTCTCCATCAAGAGAGTCAAACCCTGACCCTCCAGCACCAGGTCTATCCTCGCCGAGACCAGGCTCATCATCTTCAACAGCAGCCATCTTCTATATCATACAGTTATTAATGTTATCATAATATTACCTCACAAATGCCCCTTCTGGTATGCAAGACATCAATGGAACGACAGTAAATGTTAACCTTAAATTATCATCATGCTTCTTTTTCCTTTTCTATCTAAACTGTTTTTAAAGGTTTTTCTTTTTCGCACAGTACCGTAAACCTACACATACAGTCTTTCTCTCTTTAGTACAGTACCGCATGTAGATACTTTTATTATTAATGTATTATTATTATGTAATTATTATAAGATGTTTTTGTGTATTTGCAAGTGTTTTTAAATGTTTTATATACATAGAAAGACAAAATATGTAATATACACTAAGGCAGACATTTGACTGACTAACACTAAATAAGAACTGTATGTACCTTTTCTGACTTACCTACAAATTCCACTTAAAGACAGACTTGGGAACAGAATAAGGAAGACTGAAGAAAAGTTGATACATTTGAAGTGTGGTGTTGGGGAAGAATACTGAAAATACCGTGGACTAACAGAAGAATGAACAAATCCAATCTATCTTGGAAGAAATACAACTGGAATGCTCCTTAGAAGCGAGAATGCCCAGACTTTGTCTCACTTAGTTTGGTCATGCTGTCAGAAGGGACCAGTCCCTAGAGAAGGATATCATGCTTGGTAAAATAGAGGGTCAGCAAAAAAGGGGAAGACCCTCAATGAAGTGAACTGACACAGTGGCTTCAACAATGGGCTTAAGCACAGCATTCATGAAGAAAGCAAAAGGTCATTAAAAAGACAGGAAAGGAAGAAAACACAAAATGGATGTCAGAAGAGACTGAAACTTGGCCTTGAATGAAGAGTAGATAAATGACTCAAGTAGATACACACCTTGGAGAGAACAATCATGGGAGAAAGAAAGGCTGCTTATGCACAGGGAGACAGCTCAGGGGGCAGGAGTGTATGGAGGGATGGACAGTGGGAAGAGGTAACTATGGGGAGGAAGTGGGAGGGGAGCTGTTGCATTGTGGTAAACTGCATTGTGGTCAATGACATGAGACAAAGTATATGTGAACTGCTGTATGGAAAGTGAATTTGCTCTGTAAATCTTCACCCAAATCACAATTTAAAAAAAAAAAAAAAAGGCCAAAAAGAAACATACCAAAAAAAAAAAAAAAAAAAAAGAAGAGTAGGTAAATGGAAGAAATGACAAGATAAAAGAGCTGAACAGAAGATTTCAAAGAGCAGCTCAAGAAGACAAATTCAATTATTATAATGAAATGTGCAAAAACCTGGTGTTAGAAAATCAAAAGGGAAGAACACACTTGGCATTTCTCAAGCTAAACAAACTGAAGGAGAAAAATTTAAGCCTCAAGTTGCAATACTATGGGCAAAATACTGAATGATGCAGGTAACATCAAAAGAAGATGGAAAGAAGAGTCACTGTACTAAAAAGAACTGGTCGATGTTCATCCATTTCAGGAGGTGGCATATGATCAAGAACCAATGGTAATGAAGAAGTTAAAGCTGCACTGAAGGAAGTGGTGAAAAAGAAGGCTCCAGGAATTGATGGGATACCCACTGAGATGTTTCAACAACGGATGCTGCACTGGAAGCAATCACTTGGCAATACTAGGAGATTTGGAAGACAGCTACCTGACCAACTGACTGTAAGAGATCTACATCTGTACCCATTCCAAAGAAAGGTGATCCCAGAGAATGCAGAAATTATTGAACAATATCATTAATATCGAACGCAAGTAAAATCTTACTGAAGGTAATTCAAAAATGTTTGCAGCAGTATATTAATGGAGAACTTCCAGAAATGCAAGGTGGATTCAAATGGACATGGAACAAGAGATACCATTGCTGATGTCAGATGGATCTTGGCCGAAAGCAAAGAATACCAGAAAGATGTTTACTACTGTTTTACTGACTATGCAACAGCATTCCATTGTGTGGATCTAACAAATCATGGATAACATTGAGAAGAATGGGAATTCAAGAACTCTTGATTCTGCTCATCAGGAACCTGTACATAGATTAAGAGGCCATTGTTTGAATAGAACAAGGGGACACTGCATGGTTTAAAACAAAGAAGTGAGTGTGTCAGGGTTGTATCCTTTCACCATACTTACTCAATTTCTATGCTGAGTAAATAATCTAAGCATCTGGACTATATGAAGAACATGGTAGCAGGACTGGAGGAAGGATCATTAACAACCTGTGATACACTGATGACACAACTTTGCTTGCAGAAAGTAAGGATGACTTGAAGCACTTACTGATGAAGATTGAAGAATACAGTCTGCAGTACGGATTACACCTCAATATAAAGAAAACAAAAATCTTCACAACTCGTCCAATAAGCAGCATCATGATAAATGGAGAAAAGATTGAAGTTCTCAAAGATATCACTTGTTTCTAAAATGAACACTAATAGAAGTAACAGTCAAGACATCAGAAGACATATAGCACAGGGCAAATCAGCTACAAAAGACAACTTTCAAGTGCTGAAGAGCAAAGATGTCTCCTTGAGGACTAAGGTGTGCCTGACACAAGCCATGGTATTTTCAATCGCCTCATATGCATGTGAGAGCTGGGCAATGAATAAGGAAGACCGAAGAAGAGTCAATGCTTTTGATTTGTGGTGTTGGAGAAGAATTCTGAAAGTACCCTGGAGTGCTAAAAGAACAAACAAATCTGTCCTGGAGGAAGTGCAGCTGGAATGCTCCTTGGAAGTGCGAATGGCCAGACTTCATCTCACCTACTTTGGTCATGCTGTCAGAAGAGATGACTCCCTGTAGAAAGATATCATGCTTGGTAAAGTGGAAGGTCAATGAAAGAGAGAATGGCCCTCAACACGATGGATTGACACAGTGGCTCAGGTATACAGGGATTCTGGAGCTGGCACGGGACCATGCAGTGGTTCGTTCTACTGTGTGTGGGGTTGTTATGAGTCAGAGATGACTCGATGGCACCTAACAACAACATTGTCAGGGCTGGAAGGTTACCTTACTGTCATTGCAACTGAGTTGGATCCGACTCATAGTGATCCCTCCTTGGGTTTCTGAAGTGGTATCACTATGGAAGTAGATTGCACAACCTTCCTTCCAAGGAGTGGCTGGTGGGTTTGAACCACCAGCCTTCTGGTTAGCAGTCAAATGCCTTAGGAACTATGCTACCAAAACTCCTAGTCATATGTCAAAGTTAAACATTTAGTCACAGTAACACTACAAAACAAATCTGGATAACAGGCATGTCCTAAGTAAGTTATTTTGATGACAAACCAAGGCTTCTAATCCAAGTAAAATGACAGTAAATGTACGATAGTCTTAAAATGGTTAGAACCACTGGTTAGGCTGGTCTACTAATGTCTGACATATCAAAGAGCAACCCAATAAAATAAGTATTTCAATGAGGCACTATTATGATCGGGATTTCTATGGTAATGTGTTACACTGTGTTCTCTAGAGAAACAAAACCACTAAAGCTTATTTATATATATATATATACACAGAGAGAGAGAGAGAGAGAGAGAGAGAGAGGGGGAGAGAGAGATTTATCTTAGGAAAATGGCTCACACACTTATAGAAGCTGGCAAGTCCAAAGTTCCTGGATCAAACGTCAAGCTGGAGGCTTTTTCTGACTCTTGCAGCCGAAGAGGCTTAGAAGCTCAGAGCTGGCAGGCAGTATGCCAGCTATTGACTCCAATGAATGACAAATCCAAGATCTCCAGGCTGAATGGTAGATTGTTCACTCACGGACAGTTGTAGGCAGTACAACAGAATCCCGATCCACCGAAGAATGTCTCCTCTCCCAGGATGTCCCTGGCTATCCTGGAAGCAGGCCACACCCCTAGGGAAACTCCCTTTCAACAGACTGGCCACTTAAAACATAGTCATCTGATCCCATCATGGGAACAACCACACCACAACAGCTCAAACCACACATAATTGTGGTCCAGCCAAATTGACACACAGCTCCAACTATCACAGGCACCTAGGTTTTCAAAGCACAGTTTGAAGACGACTTTTAGATGCTTAATACCACTGCAATTAATTACACAGTTCATTCAGGCTTCCTCAACCAAATGGCAACTTAAAAAAAGAAAAAAAAAAGAGGTAGGCTTTTCACCCACAGGTTCACCTTCTAACAATTCCAAACATTCCAATATCAAACACATATGTAAATCTCTGAACATGCTGTTGATTATTTATTCTAGCAATAATTTCTCAATGCACTATTACAAGGCACAGAGAGTCCCACATCTGTCTTGTTCATTATTGCACCCCCCCACGTTTATCACAATGATTGATAAAAGTGAAAGCTCTTTAATTATTTATTGAATTTAAAAAAGAAAAAAGTCACTAATTTTCCATGAAGATTTTTCTACTAGTCTCCCTCAGTATTAATGTTTATACTTCTGTGATGAATTGTATACCTTTCATTGGTGACTTACTACATTCCATACCAGTATTTACTTAATTATGCTTCATTTCAAAGAACAGTATGAGGAAAAGGGAGTCTTTGTTTTATTTAATTGGCTGAGGGACTAGAGAAATGAAAGGTCTATTGTTTGTACAAAATAAAACTGTTGGCAAAGAATCTATAAGAATGGGACGAACTTTTAATCTGCCTAAAAAATACCATGATTATTTCTGTTTTGGCTATTTCTGTTTGACCAAAAAGGAACGAGGAAGTATTATTTGAAAAATTTAAAATGCATTTAATGACAGTTCATCTTCTTACTGGCTATAAGAAATGGATTGGGATAACTTTACTCGTCAGTAAGTGGGAAGTTTTGTTGTTTTTTTCCTCAAATAGTCTAATGGACTGAAATGAGGTCATGTTCAGGCTCCTGCTGTCTCAAATAAATGTTAAGAACTTCCTTCTATTTGCAGAGAAACAGGAGGTATAGTTCATTATGTTCTTCCACCTGAGTCATTCCATAAGCAGTATGAAAAACGATAAACTCTTTTTAAAATTCAACTTCTAGTATCTATTAATTCCAAAACATACAGTGTATTTCTTCAGTATTTTCTATCCTAGGGTAGCTGTAATATCAGAAGAGAGGGAAAGTAAGACCAGTTGCCAGGGGTTGCAGTGATGGTCAGATACCCTAAGGGAGGCCAAGTGTAAATATCCTTGGTCCTAATTCATTATAAACCATGTCAAACAGTAGATTTTAGAGGACTCAACTCTGTCACCACAAAGTGATTTTTGTGAGGGGGAAAAGCAAAATGGTACAGCCTAAGGAAAAATAACAATGAGGCAGCTGAAAGTCATTTTTTTCTGCTGTTTCTGAGTCATTTTGATTGGATCTTTTTTATCATTTAATCATTGAACTGGATTATTATTTATCATTGAGTTAAATCAAAGGTCTTAGAACTTTAACATAAATAGAAAATACTGTGTTATTCTACCCAGGTACCCCCAACGTCCAGGTCTAATATATATTTTTTGAATGAAGAAACGCTAAACAGATTTTTATTGGCTGAGGCTAAAGAATACATTAGAAAATAATCCTTTGGAAAATTCCATTTGAAGAAACACAGAATTTCTTTTGGAAGTGATTTGTTTAATATTTTTGTACTATTTAGTAGCAGGAGGAATACTGATTAAGTAGTGCCTAAGGCATCTGACTACTAACCAGAAGTCTGGAGGTTCAAACCCACCTGCCACTCCTTGGAAGCAAGACTGGAAACTCAAGGAGGGGTCACTATGAGTCGGATCCAACTCGAAGGCAGTGAGTTTTTTTTTATGTTGGTCTTGATTAAATGGCAACTAACAATAACAACAATGTATATCATAAACTAGTTGCCAATGAGTTGACTCTGACTCATGGATGGTACAAATAGTTAAAGCACCTGGCTACTAACCAAAAGTTGGAGGTTTGAACCCACCCATAGGCAGCTTGGAAGAAAGGTCTGGTGATCTACTTCTAAAAATTCAGACACTGATGAAAATCTGAGACAGCACAGTTCTACTCTGACATGCATTAAAAGTCATTGTCAGTCAGAATCTATTTGACACCAAATGACATTGGTGTAAAAGTGATGGTGTGGTGGTGTCTGATCCCCTTGTCTAACTTTGTAAGGGGGGAAAATCACCATCAACATCAGCCCAAGGCTGATTTCTATGGGATGGAGATCAAACATACTCCCATCCTCCAATCATTTTATAAATTCTGACATCAGCTGTCCCTCCCACAGCACTCTCTACATTGCTGCTAGGTGTGATAATTGCAGTGGCCAAAAAGACCTCATAGACATGATTATAGGTTTAATAGGGAAGTACCAAAGTACAACTCAGGGTTAGGATCAGGAAGCTTGTAGGCAAATACTATATTCTCCAATGCAGAGTAGGTATCTCAGCCCTTCTTGGCCATGCAGGGCCACTTGGCCCCAGGCTCCTCTTGGCCCCCTTAGGACAGGGCTCCTCTCTTAGCTCTTGGACTAGCCTCTGTCCTGCTTAGGCAAGTGTTACAAAACTCTTTTAGCTTTGCCGATCAGTGCCTGGAGGTACTCTACTCTGCCAGTAAGCCTCCTGCCTGAAGACACTCAGCTTCCTTGCTCTGTGCGTCAGCACACCCATTGTAGTTGCCTTACTTGGTGGGCCGGGAAGCCTACTGCACTATCTCATGATGTTTTCCTAGTTCTGATGCTGCTATTTTTCTGACATTGCTTTTCACTGTCTCTGGTATTACAGCTCCCTGTTTCCTGGGTCTAGGAGGTTCTCAGCATAGGAACCCTGGATTCAAAGGATGCACTCCACTCCTGGCTATTCTTTCTTGCTGGCATTGAGGTACCCTCTTTGCTTCTGGGAGTGGCTCCCTTTAAGCCTAGCAGTAAGGCAAAACTGACCAGTCCCCTCACTAGGGTTCCATAGACCTTATTTTCATGGCCCCATCACCATAAGGGTTCCATACACGTTATCTGCATTATTAGTAGGCTTTCCAATCCCTTTGGTGGGTCACAAGGAACTTAATTGCTTAGTCCTACCCAATTATTGTGTGAGAGTTACAAGACGATGCATAGTTAAAAGAGCCATATTAAGTAATTCACTATGCAGCGTATGTGTGCTATGTATCGTGCTTAGTACTTTCCATGTATTGTCTTTTGGTACTAAATCACAGCAATCTTACAAGATAGGTACGATGATTATAGTCATAGTATAGCAAGTAATTTGCCAAGGGACATAGTTGATGATAAGAATCAAGACTGGAACCAGAGTCTGTCTAGCTCCAAAGCCTGTATTCTTACTCTTAATCACTACGTCATTAGAAACAAACAAGACAAAAAGTTACATAAAAATATATAAACTTTTCAACATTTAAGGCAAATGACTTACTGCTAAGTTTTATTATTTCTCCCAATCTTTATCTTTGTACATGTATGTGTTTTTAATTGTAAGGAATTTCTTTCTTCCCTGTCTTAACATCATTTCACTTACACTCTTCCTAGAATCTATACAGACCACATCTGTCCTTTTACCGTAACATACCTCTTAATAAGTCCATCACTGACTTAGCCACTTGCTAAAAAGCTATCCTATTTAAATGTAAAGAAGCTGAAATTTTTTTTTTTTACTGAATTTCCCATCTCAATAATACCTTGGTCAGACATGGCTGATCATGATCCTACATGTGAAGAACACATTTTCTTCAGCTAGTTCACTCAATTCAGCAGCAACATAATAAAAGAGAAAATAAAATTTAAGTTTCTTTGCTATAATAAAGCACTAAACAAAGTTTTAATCTTAGAGATAAACTGAAAAGTAAGAGAAGCCAATTTCTTCTAAGTGAGAACATGAGTGTTTCATTTTCTCATTTTATAAGGAAGAAAGGAATTCTAACTTCCTAGACTTATAGGAGGGAGGTGAATAACACATTTCTTTGTATTTTCAGAATTTAATACCCTTAAACTATTTCATGGGAGCTCTGGTAGCACGGTGCCTAAGGTACTTCACTGCTAACCAGAAGGCTGGCGGTTCAAACCCACCAGCCACTCCTCGGAAGAAAGATGGGGCAATCTACTTCCATAGTGATACTGCCTTGGCAACCCAAGGAGGGGTCGCTATGAGTTGGGTCTGACTCAATGGCACATAACAACAACAACAAACTATTTCACAATATAGCATATAAACATAGGAATTGAGAGAACCAGAATACAGATTGTTGTTGTTGTTAAGTGCCATCAAGTCATTTCCGACTCATAGCGACCCCATGCACAGCAAAACGAAACACTGCCTGATCCTGCGCTAGCCCCACAATCCCTGCTATACTTGAGCCCATCATCGCAGCCACCGTGTCAATCCATCTCGTTGAAGGCCTCCCCCTCTTTCGTCGACCCTCCACCCTACCAAGCATGACATCCTTCTCCAGGGAATGGTCCCTCCTTACAACATGACCAAAATAGGTGAGACGAAGTCTGGCCATTCTTGGAATATAGATTAAGTACAGATTAAGTTGGTACACATTAAGCATGCTACTAGAGAACTGCTTTTCTGATAGCACTTAGTTATCATAGATTCAAGTTATCCTGTTGGTGCTGTTAAGCATCACATATTTTCCAAAGATTTAATTCCAGACTGGGAAATATTTTCCTATCAAAAGCCACTGGGTGTCAGAAAGAACAAAGCCTCCCTCTACATATAAAAATTATTTTGAATCAGAGGGTGATACAATTTTTATAACCTGAAGGATCCTTAAAAATTACATCATACTTAGTATTGCTTCAAAAAAATATAAATTGATGAATTTGCTTTTTAAATGGAATAAGAGTATAATATTTCACTTGGTAAGTGTAACACCTAAGAAGAACAAAGGTGGGAAGGTAGAAGGCATGCTTAAGAAAACAGAAAGTGTGCAAGAACATGAGGCCTGAGTGAAATAAATGAATGATGAAACATATAGAAAAATAAATTCAAAGTTAAATAAAAAAAGGACTTTTGTCTTACTCAAGGAGCTCTGATGGTGCTGTGGTTAAGGAACTGGGCTGCTAACCAAAAGGTCAGTGGTCTGAACCCACCAGATGCTCCATGGGAGAAAGATGAGGCAGTCTGCTTCCATAAAGATTTACAGCCTTGGTATCCCTATAGGATTGTTATGAGTCAGAATCGACTTGATGGCAGTGGGTTTGGTTTTGGGTTTTTTGTCTTACTTATCTTTGTATCACAATTCTTAGCATAAAGTTTAGTATGTAGCAGACACTGAATAATGTTTATCAAATGAAAATTAAGAAAGATAGAGAAGGTTAAGAAATCCAATGAGTATGCTTTTTCTTTTTCTTCTTTTAAGCATATTCTATGGTTCACACAGTGTGTTAGGCTGGGTTCTCCAGAGAAGCAAAACCAGTTAAGCTTATATATACAGACAGAGAAAGAGAAATTTATCTTAGGAAAATGGGTCACACACTTATAGAAGCTGGATCAAATGTCAAACTGGAGGCTTTTCCTGACTCACACAGCTGCAGGGGCTGACGAGCTCAAGGTTGGCAGGCAGTATACTGGCTGTTGATGCCAATGAATGACAGATCCAAGACCACCAGGTTGAATGGTGGACTGAGATCACTCACAGACAGTTGTAGGCAACACAACAGGATCCTGATCCACAGAGTGTCTCTTTTCCCCAAGATGTCCATAAACATATTGGAAGCAGGCCACACCCCTAAGGAAACTTCCTTTCAACCAACTGGCTGCTCAAAACATATACATCTGATCTCATCATGGGAATAACCCATATCACAACTGCTTAAACCACTCAGAACTGTGGTCCAGCCAAGTTGACACATAACTCCAACTATCACACGTCTATATATTTAAAACACACAACTTAACCTCATTTCTTCTGTGTACTTAACCAAGTTAGTTAATCTCCCTGAACTAAGAGCTCTTGGTCTAAAAAAAGGAACAGTCTGAACTAAATGATCGTTAGGGTCCTTTCCTTAGTGGCTGCAGCAATGATGAGGTAAATGAAAAAAAAGAAAGTGAGGTTCTTAGCTTAACCCTGGGCTTCTTAAACTGAATCAGTGGCCAACAAATGTAATTTATATGTTTTGTATAATGAGGGCAAATTATTGTTGTTGTTGTTATGTGCTGTCAAGTCAGACCCAACTCATAGCGACCACTCCTTGGGTTGCCGAGGCAGTATTACTACGGAAGTAGATTGCCCCACTTTTCTTCCAAGGAGGGCAAATAATACTAGTATTATACAATTTATCTTTGAAAGAAATTAACCCAGACAGATCTCAATCTCTCATAAGAACACTATATAGGAAAGCATCATAAACATTCTGACTCTAACTATTTTCAGACCAGGTATAATCTTAATGAAAGGAGTGAGTAAATCTCTTACTCTGAGATCTCTATATAGAATAATGATACCAAATAACATTGGGATATTACACAAAATAACACAAAAGAATACTATTGATAAGCAAGAAAAAGGTGATGGTTTTTGCATTGTACAAAGTAGCAAGATTCTCCTCAAGAGTTAAAGAGCTTTTTAGAAAGGTGGGAAAAGCCTATTAAAGAGTACAGCAGTTATTTCTTCATTTTTTATGGTAATTAAAAAAGTCTCAAACTGTAGAAAGCAGAACAAAAAGAATTTTTTCTTTTCTAATTTTGGCTTCATGAAATGGGAGAAGTGGAGAGGACTTCCTGGGTAATTTTTTCTTTTTTTTTAGCCTCACAGTGGCAATTAAAGGTAATAAAAGAATAACCGGGAGCATCACCTTGAAAACAGGACAGGTTAACATCACTAGGAGACCAGTATAAAAGAATACAGAAGAAACAGATCTTCCAGAGCCTCTACAAGCTTGAACCTAAACTGACCTTTTTGCCTGTATTTTACTTATATGAAAGTGTGTGCCACTTATGGGCATGCCTTCATAATTCAATGTATGTCACAGTTAGGAGTCTAGGAAAATAAATGTTCTATGCAGGTCAAGGTTTTGATGACTGGTAGAACAGATTAGGCAAGTTTGCACTGCAGTTGTCTGAACCACACCCAGTCTGCAGTTAAATATAGAACTTAGTTTCTGGAATTATTGGTCTTCTTAACCTCCACAGTCCAAGTATTCACTGAAAAAATTAAAAGCAAAAAGACGAAAGGAAAGACATTGAAACCGAAGTCCAAGTACTAATAAACTGTCCTGGGAAGAATTCCAAAACGCAGTAAAGACCAATAGAATTAAATTACAGAAACCTCAAGCAACATTCTGAAAACAACTTTACAAACCGATCTGTCTCTTCCATGCTAATTCTCCCAGTATGTATGACACACTTGTATAAAATGCATTTGTGTACCAGACCATGTCTCTAGTTCAGATTCTATATTAATTCGCCTATAATTTAATTTTGGTTTGGTATAGTATTGTGGTTGTAATGCTATTTTTGTTCATGAAAAAGCACTTTCATCCAAAGAGCCTATTTTTAGATGCTTCAAATTTCTGGGAAGAGATATTCACGCTTAAGCTGAAATTTTTAATGCTGATTCCTTGCCTGCTGGGGAGGGTATTTTGTGTTAATTTTTGTAAGTTGTTTTGGAGATAGATAATGGCTAAAACAACAATGAAAATGTTTTCTTTATTATTTCAAAGGATTTCTGGTCTTATTAATGATTCTAAGTACTAAGATGCTATTGTTTGCTGAAAATGAAAATCTAAAAGGAACAAAAATTTATTACAGGTGTACTGTTTCTATAAAAAATTTAAAACATGCAATGGTTTTAATTACAAATACATACCAAAGTATTCAGAATTTTGGATTCATTTACCGGACACAACCAAATACAGAGTCATCATTCAGCCACCTTTGTTAACAATGTCACCAGTAAGTGACAATATACATAGTCTGATCCAAAACTAGTGCTTTAACTATAGTCTATTTCTTCTTCCAGTCACAGCTGCGTTTTCTCACATTGCTTCCTGTATATAGTCAAAGCTTTTTCCAAGACTTTGCCACTTTTTTCTATCTTGCTTAATTAGGCTGAACAACTTATAAAGAAATAAGAAGGTTTTCTTTACCTTTCTTCTTTGAGACCAGAATTGGCATAAAAACCGGGTCTCTCTCTTTATCCCAGACATACACCTTAACACTCCAGAGTCAAATCTGTTTCCAAAGCCAAAGGACTCCCGATTCTTACGCAGTGAAAGATTAATAAGGAAAAAATGCATTAGAAGCCTTGCTCCTGAGGCCATTAAGCTTCCCAAACTTCTGACCAGAGACTCTAAAAACTTTTCAGGTCTACTGAAAACCCTAAATGTATCTCTAAAATGTATCTCTAACTCTTCCACTTTGCCTCATACCTCAGTAAGTACTGTATTTATGAAATTGAAAGAACAGAAGAAAAAATTTGAGCCTCAAGTTGCAAAACTGAAGGATTCTATGGGCAAAATAGTGAACAGTGCAGGAAACATCAAAAGAAGGTGGAAGGAATACACAGGGACATTGTACCAAAAAGAACTGGTTGATGTTCAGCTATTACAGGAGGTAGCATGCACATGATCAAGAAGTGATAGTATCGAAGGAAGAAGTCTATGCTGTGTTGAAGGTAAAAAGGAAAGGAAAATACAAGGCTTCAGGAATTGATATAATGCCAACAAAGAGGTTAAAACAAACAAATGCAATGCTGGACGCACTCACACATCTGTGACAAGAAATCTAGAAGACAGCTACTTGGCCAACCAACTGGAAGAGATCGATATCTGTGCCCATTCCAAAGAAAACTGATCCAACAGAATTCAGAAATTATCAAATGGTATCATTAATATCACAAGCAAGTAAAATTTTGCTGAAGATAATTTAAAAACAGTTGCAGCAGTATATTGACAGGGAACTTCAAGAAATTTAATCTGGATTCAGATGTGGATGTGGAACAAGGGATATCATCATTGCTGATGTCAGAAGGATCTTAGCTGAAAGCAAAGAATACCAGAAAGATGTTTACCCTTGTTTTATTGACTATGCACAGATGCTTGACTTTGTGGATCATAACAAATTATGGATAACACCGAGAAGAACGAGAATTCCAGAACACTTGATTGTACTCATGAGGAACCTGTACATAGATCAGGAGGATGTCTTTCGAACAGAACAAGGGGATACCACATGGTTCAAAATCAAGCAGGAGTGGGTCAAGGTTGTATCCTTTCACCATACTTATTCAATTTGTATGCTGAGCAAATATCCTAGATGCTGGACTATATGAAGAAGAACACAGCATCAGGATTGGAGGAAAGACTCATTAACAACCTGTGATATACAGATGACACAACCTTGCTGAAAGTGAAGAGGACTTGAAGCCCTTACTGATGAAGATCAAAGACTTCTGCCCTCAGTATGGATTATACCTCAACATAAAGTAAAAATCCTTACAACCAGACCAATAAGCAGCATCATAATAAATGCAGAAAAGACTGAAGTTGTCAAGGATTTCACTTTACTTGCATCCACAATCAATGCCCACAGACATTCTTGACAGTAGTCAAGAAATCAAATGATGTATTGTGTGAGCAAATCTGCTGCAAAAGTTCTCTTCAAAGTGTTCAAAAGCAAATACGTCACTTTGAGGACTAACGTGTGCCTGACCCATGTCATATTTTCAATTGCCTCATTATGCATGCAAAAGGTAGACAATGAATAAAGTAGATCAAAGAATTGATACCTTTGAATTATAGTGTTGGCAAAAAATACTCAATATACCAGGGACTGCCAGAAGAACAAACAAATGTCTTGGAAGAAGTACATCCAGAAAATTCCTTAGAAGTGTAGATGTTGAGACTTTGCCTCACATACTTTGGACATGTTTATCAGCAGGGACCAGTCCCTGGAGAAGGATATCATGCTTGGTAAAGTAGAGGGTCAATGAATAATAGGAAGATCCTCAATGACATGGATTGACACAGTGGCTGGAATAATGGGCTCAAACTTAGCAATTTTGAGGATGGCCCAAGTTCGGGCAGTGTTTCCTTTTTCTGAATGTATGGTCACTATGAGTAAGAAACAACCTGATGGGACTTAATGACAACATATCCATACAATGGAATATTAGTTTGCAATAAAAATGAATCAAGTACATGATACAACACGGTTGATCCCTGAAAACATTATATTGAGTGAAAGAAGCAAGTCACAAAACATTAAGTGTTGTGATTCCTTTTATATGAAATGTCCAAAATATGCAAGAGTATATATAGTGAAGCTAGATTAGTGGAGGCCTAGGACTAGAAAGGGTCCGGGGGAAAGAAGAGTGACTGCTAATGGGTATGAAAGTTTTTGGAGAAGGTAATGAAAATGTCCTGAAATTGATTATACTGGTGTTTGCATAACTGTGAATATACTAAAAACCACTGAATTATAACTTTAAATAGGTAATGCATACACAGAAAAAGATTACAGGGGTATACTTGATTCTTTTGATTTTATATTTGTATCTTTTTCCTCTGGTACTAAAAATCTTAGTTCCTAATAATATGATTATTTGTTTTATCTATACTTACTATCTTTCTGAGGGGGCTCTGGTAGCACAGTGCCTCGGGCATCTCACTGCTAGCCAGAAAGTTGGTGGTTCAAACCTACCAGCCACTCTGCGGAAGGAAGACTGAGCAACATACTTCTGTAAAGATCCATGGCCTCAGAAACCCAACAGGGGTGGCTGTGAGTCAGAATCGACTTGATGGTAGTGGGTTTGGTTTTTCTTTTTTAATTATCTGTCTCTCCCTATATATATGTATATATACACACGCACAAACACACAATGATACTTAAAGAACAGTATCAAAATTATCAGAAGTATGTATCTTTCTTTATTGTAAAAATATTTTGTAGTTCTTTTTATTTTTAACCTATATCCCACAAAAAGCTCTGGTGGCTTAAGTGCCTAAAGCATTTGACTGTTAACCAGAAGGCTGGCAGTTCAAACCCCCAGCCACTCCCCTATAGTCAATTTACTGCATGGTAAAGTTATCTGATAAGGAGCCCTGACTGGCACAGTGGTTAAAGTACTCAGCTGCTACCTGAAAGGTAGGTAGTATGAACCCATCAGCCACTCCCTGAGAGAAAGATGTGGCAGTCTGATTCTGTAAAGATGTAAAACCCTGAAAACACTCTGGGACAGTTCTACCCTGTCATGTAGGGTTGCTATGAATCTGAATCAAGTTGACAGCAGTGGGTCTTTTATTTGATATAGTTCTTCAGTGTTTCAAGTCACCAACTTCATACGTTGTTAAGGTTGCTTCTTCCATTTTAGTTATTTTTTAGGGATCACTCTTTTTTTTCCCTTATCTTAAAGTTTGTTTTATAATTATGTAAGCTATTTACACAGTCATAACATCAAAACAAGGTATATTTAGAGAAGACTAGCTCTGGTAGCGTAGTGCCTAAGGTACCTGACTGCTAACCAGTAGGCTGGCAGTTCAAACCCACCAACCACTCCTCAGAAGGAAGATGGGGCAATCTACTTCTGTACTGATACCGCCTCAGAAACCCAAAGAGGGGTCACTGTGATTCAGGGCCAACTCGATGGCACATAACAACAACAACAGCTTTTATCCCTGTCTCCTCCAACCTTTTGCTCTTCTTCTATTGATAACCATTTTATTTATGATTTATGTCCCATTTTAAAATAAATTATAAGCCAATACATAAAATGATATCATATTATAAAGTTGACTCAGTCTTTTTTTTTTTTTTTTTCCTTTTTAAATTTAACATTACATGCTGGAGATCACTTTACATAGAGATAATCCTTTTTTCACCTAGATGGTAGGTATGCCCTTATGTGAGCCTGGATACCCAGTATATACCATACTTTATTCACCCAAGCTTCTAATGATAGACATGTAAGTTATTTTAGAATTTTAATATTATGATTTATGATTGAGTAATTTTCCACTAAGAGCTTTGGTGCTGCAGTGATTAAGGCACTCCGCATCTAAGCAAAAAGGTCATCAGTTAGAACCCACCAGTCGTCTATGGCAGAATGAGGAGGCAGTCTGCTTCTGTAAAGATTTACAGCCTTGGAAAGTCTACAGGAAGTTCTACTCCATCCTGTAGGGTCACTATGAGTCAGAATCAACTCAATGGCAGTGGGTTTTGTTTGGGAATATTCTATTGTATGTATACACCACATTTTGTTTATCCATTCATCTTCTGATGGACATTTAGGTTGTTTCTACTTTCTGGTTATTATGAAAAGTGCTGCAATGAACATGGGTATACAGGTTTCCCTAGTGTTTTCACTGGCTGATTTTCTAAAACATATTTCCAAGTCTTTCTTTTTAGTCTGTCTGCTTTATCTTATGGCTACACTTTAGGTACATTTGCTGGTGATTGAACCTAGGTTTCTTGCATGGAAGGCAAGAATTCTATCACTGATCCATGACTGCCTGCCCTCCTTTATGTATTAGGGATAAACAATAAACTGCAAATATTTTTTCTAAGTTGTCTTTTTACTTTGCTCACATTATTTTCTCTCCCAATGTCTTTCTTTTAATTTATGTAATCAAATCTATCAATTCTTTGCCTTATTGTTCTTGTATTTTTAATCATAGGTGGGAAATCTCCCTCTATTTCCAGGATACAGAGGAATCACCCACTATTGTATCTATTACTTACATATAATCAATTTTTTGATTCATATGAAAGTTATCTGGTATACAGTGTGAGGAACTAAATCATTTTTTTTACTATTATGTCAACACATCTAAGTAACAATTACATTGCTAGTTTTACAGTCTGTATGTAAGTATTCATTCACAAAAGGCTTTTACATTTTTGTAAAAATGCCAGGTAAGATAAAGTTAAACCAAAGATAATCAACTTCTGTATCAGATACTTATTAATTAAAATTAAGACTAAAAAGAGAAAATTAAGACTAAATGGGAGTCTCACATAGGGTGAGTGCTCTATACCTTTACAACTAAACTTAATTCAGTCAGTGATTCTGTAGCTAGTTCTTGTTTCTAGCCTTTGATGAAATTCTGGAAATGCATTAGGAGTATCACCAATCATTATTAATGCTATCAATTTTTAATTCTTTCTCACACCGATATAATGTGATAAGTGTATACTGGTATCGTCACGAAAAAAGTAAACAGCTATCATAGTACAATTAAATATTTTATTGCCAAGAAACTAATACCCAAGCCCCCGACCCCATAACCTAAAGGAAAATATACAATATTACAAACATTCTAAGTTACATATTAATTTAATTTCATCTGCTATGTAATGAAAGGATATGATACGTTCTAAAGAGATTTTAAATGAATCAAAATTTCCAGATGAGTCAAGAAAAGCAGATTTTAAATGTCAGGTCTCCAGAACAATAAAGTCTTACTCTGTCAACTTTAACTACTCAAGCATATAAGCATTCATTATTCAATGAATGACTTCCACTCTTATCTATAATAAAGAGAATGAGAAAGGGACATCAATGGATAACTTATAGCCTCATTGTGGCCACTGGATCCAACCTTTTCCTGAAGCAAAGTTTTTAATTTCAATTTGATCAAAAGAACAAATACATGATCTGAATTTCAGTATTTTAAATATCCTTCTCTAACTTTCAGGTAGAGATGTTAATAAGCTGGGAAATAATGAAGTCAGGAAGAGAGATGTAAAAAGTCCTAAATAACATATAATTCAATACTTGCTGTTAAAAATTCTCATTTAGAGATTAGGAAGTTAGAGCTCAGAGATTGATGCCTACACAGTTGCAAAGATGGTTAACAGCAAAGCCAAGACCAGGTTTCAGGTCTTCTTACTCTGAGTCAAATGCTCGTCCACTATACCTATCTACTAGTCATAATAGATAACTGGAATGACATAAAGTTGGCTCAATGCAAAATATCAGCTTGGAAGTTAAATCTAGTTTTAAACATTCTATTCCATTTTTTTCTATTAATTAAATTATTGCGGCATCTTGATAAGAAAATCACTTGTTTTCACCTCTAGCTAATTAACTTTTTTTCCTACATTTAATCTTAGTTCAGTGTAGTAAATTACATAGTATGGCTTTTCTAGTCATAGTCTTTGTAACTCCCATGGGATTACTGGGTGGGACCATGCAATTTAAACTCCTGATTGTTAAAGTCATCCACCTGGGGTATTTCTGGTAGAGCAGCATGAAGCAATCTTTATAAAAGATTAAAAGTTTGCTCGTTCTCAGGTGTGTAGAACTCTGAGGTTGGGTTTGGTTGGTTTTGCCACTCTGCCAGGCTGAAAATGAGCCCTCCTAGAGGCAGAAGAACTCTCACTACCAGCTGAGAGAGATGCACTGCTGAGACAGTCTTGCTACTGAGAGACACCCAGCTGGGAGAGAGACGCTCGGCTCGGAGAAATGCCTGGCTGAGAGACAACTGTAGTGGAACCAAGAGGCATGAAACAGAGTGGCAGGCTTACCTGGTCCACAGAGGCAGAGGCCAGGATGAGAGGCCAAGGGCACACAGAGGGGAGATTGTCCTGACCAAAAAACTGTATCCTGAGTGCATCCCTGAGTTTGAAGTGTAGCCTGTTGCTTCCCTAATAAACTCCATAATCTGTGAGTTCTGTGTGGCCACTGCAGTGAATTACTGAACTTAGCAGAGAGGTGGTGGGTGCCACAGGAGGGATGGCTGGTGTCCAGGTTGGTAAGAGGGCTGGAGGGTGGTGGCATGTCTGGCCTCATAGGAACAGGCCCTGGGCTCCTGATGATGATTCTGTCTTCCTCTTGTGAAGTTGGAGATGGTCAAAAGATGCTGCTTCCCTGCCCCTTTAGCACTTAGGAAACAAAGATTTTTCCACTGGAAAATCATTACCTGATTGCATATAAAATTCTCCATAAAAATAAAATTCTATTAACATTACTTATAATTAGGTAAATAAGGATAATGATACAGTAAGATCTATACTAAATACATTGAGCATTTCACAATCATATTTAATTAACTTACACTATTTCAGGTGGAAAGGCTGAAGCTAAGGTCAAATTCAAGTTAAAAAAGTACTGAGTACCTACTATGGATCAGATGTATTGGTGCTAGAGTCATTGGATAAATTACCAAATCAGAGTCAAGACAAGTATTTCTAACCTTTGGGCCATAAACTTAATTAGACCATACTCCTTTACTGAAGAATGCTGTCTAAGTGACCTCCTATACAACTACATAGTATTTTTTTTATGAAAATAGGACTTCAAATAATTTTTCCAAAAAATTAATACAACGATCTAAACTCAGAAAAAATACTTCTTCCACGACAATCACAAAAGGACAAATATGGTTTGATCTCATTAATATGAAACACCCAGAATAGGCAAATGTACAGAAATCAGAGTTTAATAGTAGTTACCAGGGGCAGGAAGGAGAGGGGAAAAAGGTAAGCATTATTTAGAAAGCACTGAGTTTCTATTTATAGTGATGAATAATTTAGCAATGGAGACTGGTGATGGTTGCACAACATGATTGTCGTAAGTGGTCTCACTCAATCAGTCTCACTAAAAATGGTGAACTGGCAAATATTTAAAAATACCTACATTTTTTGCTTCTCGGCCTTTTGGTTAAGATCAAGTGTAAAAATACCTATATTTTTAAAACAGTAAAAATATTTTCCTGAAGCTCTTACATTCCTGAGGCCAAACGTTAACTTCCTCTTGTTGTCAGGTACTGCTGAGTTGATTTTCCACTCACAGTGATCCATGTAACAGAGTGGAAGTGCACCATAGAGTTTTCTAGGCTATAATTTGTGTGGGAGGAGATCATCAATCTTTCTCCCACAGACCTGCTAGGTGGGTTCTAATCACCAACCTTTTGGTTGGCAGCAGAGTATTTCATTGTTGTGCCACCAGGGCTCCTTAGATGCTAACAACAGCTTTGTTGTTGTTGTCGTCTGCCATTGATTTGATCCCAACTCATAGTGATCCTATAGGACAGAGTAGAACTGTCCTATAGAGTGTCTCAGGTTGTTATCTTTACAGGAGCAGAGCACTAGGTCTTTTCTCCTGTGGAGCAGCTGGTGGTTTGAAACGCTGACCTTTCAATTAGTAGTTGGCAATTAACCATCATGCAACCATGGCTCCTTAGCTACAAGTTTATAAATATTGAATGCTAAGATCACTTTTATTTCAATAATATGTTTACAATAATAGTTCAAAATGCTTTAAAGATGGAACCCACATTCCAAATGAAAATTGTCCAAAATGATCCAGAGTTTATCTGTTTTCTAAGTTTGAGAGATTTTCATTAGGAAAATGAAATTTACCTTTCCATGACAGCCAGGCATTCCTTTCTCCAGGTAAATCGACTACCCCGTCTTAGTCGGAAGGTGCCAGATGTGGCAGAGACTGGAGGAGGTGTTTGTCTCCACTCTGGGTCTTCTACTGGAATGGGAGCAGGTCTCATACTTAGTGTAGCCCCTGAAATAAGGATATTTTTAGCAAATAACTTGCAAATTCTTAAAACTAATATGAAAAATATCACGAGATCAAGAATAACCTTTTGTCCTTCCATCAAAACCTGAAGGCCTAGTATGTATGATATTTGTATTGAAAAATATTTCAATAAAATCCAAAGTTACTTTAAGCCAATAGTTCTTCTTTAAAAAGTCTATCATTAATAAAACACTTAAGATATGTCATTTTTCACAGTTTGTCATTTGTCTTCTATATTCACTTTTTGCATTTTTCAAAACAAAGCACCAAATCTGTCTCCTTATGTGAATAGTGAAGTATGGTCTTTGGCCTAGTGACAACTTAATCAATGTACCTTCCTCTGAAAAAAAAAAAAAAAAAGCTTCTCCCAAATTCCTTTTTGACAGTTTTAATCATTTTGAACAATATGCCCTATATTTTCAGAACTTTTCATTATCACTTTCTATTATTATAAGAAATGTATAAATATGTAACTTATAACTTATATAACTTTCTATTGTTGAGCAAATGGAGCACTTAATGAATGTATGCAGATAGGCAAAGAATTTAAAATAATTCTACTTGTTGTAAGCTCTTAATAAAAAAAGTCAATTACAGCATCAATGAGAAGATACTACATAACATGCTTTTAGTCTAACTAAATCGGGTCTCCATATATCTACTACTACCTGTTGATACTATACTATTTTTTTTACCTCCTTAATGCAGTAAAATCTCAATGAAAAAAATCTGTAATTGAGATATTTTACGAATTCAGACTAGCCTTTTCTCAAATGGCTTGAACTAATGTATTTATTCATTCATTTTACATTTCACGAACCCCTTTTACATGGCTTATTCTAGGTTAGAAGTTAGTAATAAAACATGAACAGCAACATCGTCTCTGACCACCAGAGACTTGTCTCAAAGAATGTTCATACATAGGCTATGCTTTCATAAAGTTCCATCCTTGGCTCCTTATTCTTATTTCACTCCTTACAAGGTTAAATTTATCTTCCTAAAGCATAATTCTGATCTCATCATTTCTCTGATTAAAAAACCTTCAAAAAGTTTCTATACCCTATGGAATGAAATTCAAATTCTTTATACAGTCCTAGAAAGATGAGTTAGAACTGTGGATTTTATATACATATTAATAAATATCTATTTATTTCTTCATGTTGTTGTTGTTATGTGCCGTTGAGTCGGACCTGACTCATAGTGACCCCTCCTTGGGTTTCTGAGGCAGTATCACTACGGAAGTAGATTGCCCAACCTTCCTTCTGAGGAGTGGCTGGTGGGTTTGAACCACCAGCCTTCTGGTTAGCAGTCAAGTGCCTTAGGCACTATGCTACCAGAGCTCCCTTATTTCTTCATAATAGGGCTCAAACTTTATTATATCTTGCAATCAATACCACAAATAGTTTTGCTACTTCGATATACACAGATCTATTTGTAGATCCTCTTCTTAATGACTACATCTTTATTTGTATTCTTACAAGATACCCAACATTTTCCACAATCTGGACTCTCCCCTCCAAACCTGTTGTCTTTCCCATCTCAGTAAATGGTACATTTATTCTTCCAATTGCTCAGCCCCAAAATCTGACTCACCTTTGACTTGTTTATCCCACATACTACGCATCCGATTCACAACCAAATCCTACGAGTTTTATCTTCATAATAATCCAGACTCAGACCAATTTTTATTATCTTCACTGCTATCACTTTAGAACAAGTCAACATCATTTCTCATGATCTTAACTTCCTATGATAGGTTCCAAAGACAGCCCTTCGCAATAAGTCACACCTCTTAGCAATCATGCCCTTATGAAATCTGGGCTGGTACTAGGACATGTTTTTGATAAAAGGAAGTAGGAGAAGTGATGATGTGTGACTTTCGAGGCTAGCTAGTAAAATGCTTTGCAGCTTCTGCCTAGGTCTCCTGAAATGCTGGGTCTGGAGAAAATGAGTTGCCACATAATAGGTCCGACAAACCTGAGACTATAATGTTGTAAGGAACCCCACACTATTATTAGTATTAATTTTTTATATTGAACATCTCTTCTTGTTTACTGACTGTTATATTTATTTTCCTGTGAATTCATATCTTTTTGTCCCTTTTTTGGGGGGGTTATCCAAATTATTCTTAATGGTATGTAGAAACCATATTAATTGCTAGTCATATAGATTATAATTTTTTTCCAGTTTGTCACTTGTCTTTTATCATTATTTATGGTGTTTTATTTTTTCATCTTAATTTTTATATAGTAAAATATTTCATATCTCTTTTATGATGTACGGGTTTTGTGTAGCTCAGTATTTTTTTTTTCCTGAATACATATGTACTTTCTATTGGGTGTGATATAAAGCATATATTTAACTTTTTTCTCAAATGGATAACTGTGTCACCATAGACATTCATGCTTAAAAATGGTTGGCAAACTATGGCCCACTGCCTGTTTTTAAAAATAGTTTTTTACTGGAACAATCATGCTGTTTCATTTACATACAGTCTATGGTTGCTTTTGCACTACAGCGGCAGAGGTGAGTCGTCGTGACAGATCATAGAGCTCACAAAGCCCAGAGTACTATCTAGCCTTTTACAGGAAGTGTTTGCTGACCCCTGGCTTTAAAACATTCTTTGTCTATCTACCATGAAGCTCTGAACTGAACCCTTCTCTAGATGGTTCAAGAAAGAGGGCTCCATCCTATCAAAATAACCTGGGAATTAGGTCCGGGACTAATCAAAGTTAACTAGTTTGTAAGTAGGAACTAGATGGCTAGAGGGTATCACAATCTTTTTTTAGTACTTATTTGAAAGCAAGCAGAGATTATAGGATAGCAAACGCTCTGGGAGCCTACCTACGTAATATATAAGTTTGTTCTACAGCCAGGGTCAAAAAAAAGTCCAAATCACAGACAAATTGCTATCATGGTTGATCAAGATGGAAGCACAAATAAACTGGGCAAGGTAATAGGTCCTCTCATCCAAAGCCTAGTTCTGATAAAGGGACACAGAGTTTCAAGGCTTGAGTGAGTGGACTATAGGAAAGAGAGCAGTGAATTTCAAGTAATAGGCCACATCAATAACTGTGGCATGCATTCTTAGGTAAGTAAGAGTGATAAATTGGTACAATAGAACAGACAATATAAGGAATCTTAACGGAATCGCCCTCTTTTCCTTCTTTCATTTCTCTTGACTGGTAAAAATACTTATGACGCTTTTGTCAATTCTTCTGTGCCAGATAGTATCAGTAATAAATTCAATGGTGTGATAATTTAGAGCCTTTTCTAAAATAATCGATTTTTGGCTAAAGTTAAACCATACAAATTCATGGCTATTACTAAAAAAAGAGGGAAAAGCAATCAAGATTGATAGAGTAAACCAACTGGTAACAATGGTTCTTTCTCAGTATTGAAGACTGCAGATAATACTATGCTTCTTCATAACATTTTGTATTTTCCAGATTTTCTATAAGAAAGAAATGTATTTGAAATAAAATTGGTCAGGAAGAAAAAAAAAAGGGAGAAAGGGAAGGAGGGAAGAAGAGAGAAAAGTAAATAGTGGTCTAATTACTTTGAAAGAAATCAAAACATCTATGCACAGAAGTGGAGACTGGATAATTTCGAACTTGTAAACATACTTCATTTAAAACGATATTATCACTCTACTTTTTAAGTTTTTTCTTCTTGTTCCTTTTTCTTCCTCAATGCGGCAGTAGCTAAAAATAGCAGAAGCACTGTGCAAACACTCCAACACAAACAGATTGTTCTAGAAACCTTACTTTATCTTGCTTCAGTTGAAACAGTTGGAGAGCCATGAATAATCTAAGGGTAGGCTAAAAATTATTGATTCTGACAGAAAAATTCAAAGATACTAGAATGCAGAGACAATGTACATAATACTTTAAATTCCTATGAAATAAAATACAGGCTTTCTGAGTATGCTAAAGATTCTGACAGGAAAACTATGCTATGTATATTTTTTACATATCTGGACTCCTATTGAAAAAAAAAAAAAAAGTAGTTTACATATTCATCTAGCAAATCTACACCCAGGAGGAAAATAAAAAAAGAACAAAAATACTCCTCATAACATGCTGACAGATTTCTAAATTTTGGTAAATGTTGTATTTGTACATATGATAATTTTCTTCCTTATCAGGGTTAGCTCTAGTAAGCCTTTAACAATCATCTAACAAAAGAGTGACAACAAGCATGTCATTAAGACTCTGTCCATAGAAACTAGATCTCCAAAAGTAATTTTTCATCTTCTCCCATGTCACACATGTGATTTCCTTGGGGCTCTGACACTCTGTGACAGTGAAGGATGAAGCATTACTTCTGATCTCCAAATTTTCTTCATGTTCTTGCTATCTAACCCTCCTCACAAACTTAATTTAATTGTTTAACGTAGAAGTATGCTGAATCAATGCCATGAGCCAAGAGGAATTCAGTAAACTCTATCTACCGCAGTAACATCTATATCAGACAAAGAAAAAGATGACTGAGCTTAACTTGATCAAATAAAGAAGCTTTTAATGTCAGTCATTCTTAAGTTAATGTTCACTTCTTTTAAAAAACAGGCATTTTCTTATAAATGTTTTCATAAGAAACAGGATAAAATGTATTTGATGAGCTTCCATCACTATTGATATGCTTTAGCAGACTTTGAGTCATGCTGGCAAATTCTGTTGATGGGTCTGTTTATCAGAGAACTACACTGTAACTGCTGGATTATCAGTAAAAATAACCTAAATAGCGACTCTTACTTTGCTTGCTCAGTCCACTTAAAAAGAAACTCAGAAGAATCTACGTTGAAATAGATCCAGAGCAGAAGCTGAAAAAGAAAACTTCAATAAAGGTAGGCAGAGAGAAATGCACTAAGGCCCAGGTATAGAGGCACAGAATGTACAAACATATTTTGTTCGTTCTCTAAATGTTTAAATTTACAGAGGAAAAAAGTACTTTTTCATTTTCTGATTTTCCTTTAAAAAATTTTTTTCCCAGAATATATGCAAAAAGATGGTATTACTTGTATTTCTTCTGATGAGCCATCTATTTTGGGCAGAAAAAAATTTATGAAATAAAGATTACAAAAAAAATCACTGGAATCTTATTTTCTATTTAACTATCTCTCAAAAGTAGCAGATCTAGACTATATCAATCTAGGTTCTTCAGTTTTTTTAAATCTTAAAAACTATTAACAAGGTGAATGAAGGGGCCCTGGTGTTGGGCTGCTAACCAAAAGACAATGGTTGAAATCCGCCTGCTGCTCTGCAGAAGAAAGAAGTGGCAGTCTGCTTCCGTAAAGATTAAAGACTTGGAAATCCTATGGGGCAGTTCTACACTGTCCTACAGGTCACTATAAGCTGGAATCAACTCAATGGCAGTAGGTTTGCTTTTGGTTGGTTATAAACATGGCACATTGACTTTGTTGTTGTCCCTTTAATTATATTTTATATGTATTTTTGAATATATAAGTACATGGTACAAAATTTAGAAAGAAACAAAAGATTCCATAGTGAACAGTCTCCCTCCTACCCCTTGTACTCCCACTTACCTGGTTCACCCTCCACAAAGCCATCTATCAGTTCCTAATACAGGCTTCAGGAGATGTCTGAGCATACGTGTGTGTATGTACACATGTGTATATGCATGTATAAATTCCCTCTATACAAATAGTAATATACTCTATATACTGTTTTGTACCTTACTTTATGAAATTCTATACCACCAAATAGAAATCCAATTCAGAGACAACAGTCTTTCTTTTAGAAAAGGGGAAAAGACAAGCTATAAATCAAACTCACTGCTGTTGAGTAGGATCCAACTCATAGTGACCCCTCCTTGGGTTTCCGAGGCAGTATCACTACGGAGTAGATTGCCCAGTGTTCTTCCGAGGAGTGGCTGGTGGGTTGGAACCACCAGCCTTCTGGTTAGCAGTCAAATGCCTTAGGCACTACACTACCAGAGCTCCCAGACGACCTATACAGACTTTTATCATTATATTGTATAGATATACTATAATTGATTTAACCAATTTTCTACTGCAGCATGTTTAGGTAGAATCTAATAATTTCTGTACTTACTACTACAAAGAAGATTCTAAAGTACTCTAAGCAACTACTGACTACAGTAGATAAGTCATTCTTAGAAATCAATGTAATTTTAGCCCATCTTATGCAAAAATCATAGTAGCCCCAATGTGTTCATGGAATAAGAAGAAACAATACTATTCTGTAATTAAAATGAAAAGTTCTTTTAAAGTCAACTCAGTAACTACATTTTACCTGCAAATAACTCTATGCCATATTCGTTCTTATAATAAAGGTTAAAATGTTGTGCTGTTGTTATGTGCCATCAAGTCGGACCCAACTTATAGCGACCCCTCCTTAGGTTTCTGAGGCAGTATCACTACACAAGTAGATTGCCCAACCTTCCTTCCAAGGAGTGGCTGGTGGGTTTGAACTACCAGCCTTCTGGTTAGCAGTCAAGTGCCTTAGGCACTATACTACCAGAGCTCCTAAAGGTTAAAATACAAATAAAAAAATTTTAAATATATAAATTTCAATTTAGGAACTATGGTGGTGCAGTTGCTTGCTAAACAAAAGCTGGCAGTTCAAACCCACCAGCCATGCCACAAGAGGAAGATGAAACAGTTTGAAAGATGAAACAGAGATGGGGCAATCTGCTTCTTTAAAATTAGATCCTTGGAAAGCCTATAAGGCAGTTCTACTCTGTCCTAAATGTTTCTATGAGTTGGAATCAACTCAAATGGCAGTGAGTTTGGTTTTTTTTTTGTTGTTTAAATTTCAGTTGCTGCTGTTACTGTTCTTAGGTGCTACTGAGTCAGTTCTGACTCACAGAGACCTCAATGAACAACAGAACAAGACAATGCCTGGTCCTGTGTCATCTTTACTCATTGCTATGTTTGAGCCTATTGTTGCAGTTACTGTGTTAATTCAACTTGTTGAGGGTTGTGGTAGTTAAGTTTGTGTGCCAACTTGGCTGGGCCTGGTTGAGTGGCTGGGCAGCTGGAGGTAGTTATTCCCCATGATGAGACTGGTAATCAACTCCATGGTAGAATCTACTGTAAGCAGCTGAGTAGCTGCCTTATGGATGTGGTCTGTTTCCTGCATATAAGGAGAAGCCTTGGGGTATGGTCTCTAGCTTATGGGACACTTGAACGCTGCATATGTCGTTGTTCAGCAGCCTGCCATGCTCTGCCGACCTTGGGACTTTTAATGGACTTGAATTAACGGTCTGCTGTGTGTTTTGGTAATATCGGGACTATGCCTTTTTACTTGTCAACCTTGGGCTTGTCAGTCTCAGCAGCCAGCAGCTGAGTGAAGAAAACCCTCTAGCTTCAATGGGCCGGGAGCAGGAGGCAGAGTTGAAGGCCAAGGCTGAGGGGCTTTCACCCAGGCGCTAGAGCCTGGCACTCTGAACTCGGACTTAAACCCTCCAAACTGTTAGAGAATAAACTTCTATTTGTTCAAGCCATTCCATTTGTGGTATATTCTTGTCAGAGTGGTACTAGGTAACCAAAACAAGGGTCTTCCCTTGTTTTCCTAACCCTCAATTTTACTAGCACAATGTCATTCTTCAGAGACTGGTCCCACCTGATAACATGTACAAAGTACATAAGACAAAGTCTCACCACGCTTACTTCTAAGTACCATTTTGGTTGTACTTCTTCCAAAAAGGATTTGTTTGTTCTTCTACCAGTCCACAGTTTAGTATTTTTCACCAACACCATAATTCAAATGCATCAAGTCTTTTTTGATCTTCCTCCTTCACTGTCCAGCTTTCACATGCATATGAGACAACTGTAAATGCCACGGCTTGGGTCAGGTGCACCTTAGTCCTCAAGGTAACATCTTTGCTTTTTAATACTTTACAAGGTCTTTTGCAGCAGATCTGCCCCAACTAATATGTCATTTGACTTCTTGACTACTGCTTCCATGGGCGTTGACCATGGATCCAAATAAAATGGAATCCTTGACAACTTAAATTTTTTCTCCATTTATCATGGTGTTGCTTATCAGTCCAGAGTGAGGATTTCTGTTTCTGCCTAAGGCATCTGACTGCTAACCAGAAGGCTGGTGGTTCAAACCCACCAGTCACTCCTCAGAAGGAAGACTGGGCAATCTACTTCTGTAAAGATACAGCCTTAGAAATCCAAAGAAAGGTCGCTATGAGTTGGTACCGACTCGATGGCAGTGAGTTGTTTTGTTTTTTTTTGCCTTATGCTGAGGTGTAATCCATGCTGAAGGCTGCAGTCTTTGACTCATCAGTCAGTACTTCAAGTACTCTTTGCTTTCATTAAGCAAGGTTGTGCCATCTGCACATTGCTGATTGCAAACAAGTCTTTCTCCAATCCTGATGCTGTGTTCGTCTTCATATAATCCAGCTTCTCAGATTATTTTCACAGCATACAGATTGAATAAGTATGGAGAAAGGAAGGATACAACCTTAACACACACTTTTCCTGATTTTAAAATATGCAGCATCCCACTGTTCCATTCGAAAGACTGCCTCTTCATCTACATAAAGGCTCTGCATGAGCACAATTAAATGTTCTGGAACTCCCACTTTCCACAACATTGTCCATACCTTGTTATGATCCATACAGTCAAATGCCTTTGCATAGTCAATAAAACACATGTAAACATCTCTTTGCTATTTTTTGCTTTCAGCCAAGATCCATCTGACATCAGCAATGATACCTGTCATCCCACATCACCTTCTAAATCTAGCTTGAATTTCTGGCAATTCCCTGTTGATTTATTGCTGCAGCCACTTCTGAAGGAGATCTGGTGGCCTAGTGCCTAAGGCATTGGACTGTTAAACAGAAGGTTGGTGATTTAAACCCATCAGCCACTCTGTGGAAGGAAGACTGGGCAATAAACTTCTGTAAAGATTTACCACCTCAGAAGCCCAAAGGGGGTCACTGTGAGTTATAACTGACTCAGTGGCAGGGAGTTGGGTTTTGGTTTTTAGCAAAATTGTACTATTATTGATATTAATGATACTGTAGTCCTTTCACCTTCTTTTGATGGGCTTTTAACATTTTTCCACATAGAAACTTGCAATATTGCAACTTGAGGTTTGAATTTTTTCTTCTGTTCTTTCACCTTGAGAAACTCTGAGTGTGTTCTCTTTTGGTTTTTCTAATTCCAGGTCATTACACATTTCATTATAATACTTTACTTTGTCTTCTCAAGCTGTCCTTTGAAATCTTTTGTTAAACTCTCTTACTTCATCATTTCTTCCATTTACTTTAGGAGCAATTTTCAGAGTCTCATCTAATATCCATTTGGGTCTTTTCTTTCATACTTTCTTTCCTGTCTTTTTAATCATCTTTTACTTTCTTTATATATGATGTCCTTGCTGTCATCCCATACCTTGTCTGGTCTTTGGTCATTAGTGTTCAGTGAATCATACCTATTCTTCAGATGGTCTTCTAAATTCAGGTGGGACATACTCAAGGCCTTATTTTGGTTCCTGTGGACTTCAGTTTTTTTCAGCTTCAGCTTGAACTTACACATGAACAACTGATGGTCTGTTCAGCCATCAGCTCCTGGCCTTGTTCTAATTGATGATATTGAGCTTCTCCATCATCTCTTTCCACAGATATAGTCAATTTGATTACTCTGTATTCGATCCTACGAAGTCATGTATATAGTCATTTATGTGGTTGACAAAAGCTATTTCCAAATGAATAAGTCATTAGTGTTGAAAAATTCTATCATCTAATCCCTGGCATGGCTTCAGTTCCTAATATCCAATTATTCTTGAAGAAATGAAAATAACTACCACTTGATAATTATGGACTTATTGTCCATCTTCTCTTCAGCTATCTGTAAAGTAAGCACTACATAGAACTGGACTGAAGAAACTCAGAACCAATATGGATGTGATATTCAAATTAGAAGTAGAAAGTCTCAAAATCAGAGAGTTAATAATGCAACTTAATGGGAAAGCAAATGAATATAATTAAGGAGACTTGCAGTTTCAAAACAACAGCTAGATTAAGCCTATTAGTCCTTTCTTCATTTTTTCTGTTTTGATGCCATAGTTCCAACTTCTTCCAACTTCCAATGATGGATGAGCCTAGCTCTCGTTCCAAGATGAACTCAAGTGGGAAATAAGATTAAAATGGTACAGCAAAAACCCCAAGTTAAAAACAGTAAAAACGGTAAAACTAGCTTCAGAAGAAGATTACTACTCACTCCAGTGCTAAAAACTGGAATCCTGTTAATAGTATTCTGCAGTCTGCAATACTGACCTCAAGGGCTATCAAGTCAGCTGCAACAGTGCTGGTCTGGCCTGACAGCTCCAACCTTATTCCTCCTTCCTATTTCTAGTGATTTTTTTCCTGGTATTCTAGTCCGTGCTTGGGATTGAAGCCCAGACCTGAAATTCCAGTAGAGAAATTTAGCCTCACCACCTGTAATTAGATTATAGGCCAGGCAGTGTCCTAAGTGCAAAACCAACAGACAAAAATCCTTCTTTTGTATAGTTCACCGCTACCTCTATATTCAGGCTTATTGTCTGACACAGTCAAGAAGTGCCTGCCCTCTAAAATCTTGAGTGCTCTGGCCTACACATCATGGAACATCCTGGTAATCTCTTTGGGGGTCCTCCTGGTAGCCAACTGATTGTCTGGAATGTGACCAGATTTATAAAATCCCTCAGTATACTTCTCTGTTTACTTGGGAGCTCTAGTTTACTTAGTCGAAGCCTAAACTATTCTATGAAGCCAGATTGTTGTCCTTTTCCATCTAATTTCCTCTGCTGTGAATTGGGAAAAGTGTGTTTGAGCTAAGTTTAAAGTGTACTTTCAACTATAATATACCCCAAACTGGGCTTTCTCTTATGGTAGCAACTAGCCACATGTGGCTATTGAGCAACTAAAATGTGGTTGATTGGAACTGATATGAGCCTTAAGTATATAATATGTATCATATGTCAAAGATTCAGTATAAGTAATAACAATAATAATAAAAATCTCAATAATTTGAAAAATATTGTTAAATGTTGAAGTGATAACATAGATTTGTTAAATAAAAATTAATTGAAATTAATTTTAGCTGTTTCTTTTTACTTTTTCAAATGTAGTTACAATAGTGAGTCATTATTTTGAGAGATTTGCTTGTATATTTAGATATTGTATCTAAAATTGAAAGTCCCTGTTCACAGAAAAACTCTCAGCTAACAAATAATTACAGAATGATAGAAAATCCCCATTTTACAATCTCTACTAGAATAACTGATTAATGTAAGGATCATCAATGGATGCTAAAACCATTGGTAAAATGGTTGCTGGAGAAGAGGATATTCATCCAGTAACAAAAGTGGTATCCTACCCACCAGCCACTCTTTGGAAGAAAGATGAGGCGATCTACTTTCGTAGTGATACTGCCTCGGAAACTCAAGGAGGGGTCACTATGAGTCGGGTCCAACTCGACGGCAAATAACAACAACAACAACAACCCATAATTTACAAAGTATGAAGAAGACATTTTGTTAATGTGGTCACTACTTTAACAAAATGATCTAACACAGTATAGAAATAGTGCTACTGCCTAACATGTGCTGGGTGATATGTGCTACTAGGAAGTAAATACTATCTATAAAGTATTTTCTCCCAGTGTTTTATTACAAAAATTCCCAAACATACAGCAAAGCTGAAAGAATTTTATAGTGAAATTTTACTTCTATTACCTACCATTTTACTACATTTACTTTTCCACATATCAATTATTTTTTTGATATAGTTCAATAAACTACAGCTATTGATACATGCCCCTCTATATATTCTATGAGCTATTGATATATGCCCCTCTATATAATCTATGAAGTATTCTTACTAAAAAAAATCTTTAACCTGATTTCAACCAAGCAAGTCTATAATCCTAACTTCATTTATAAAAATATAAGAATAAATAAATAAATGAGTTTACTGACACCAAGAAGAAATAGATATATCCAGAATGTGGAATACTCTATGAGACTTCGGTTGATTAGATGCTCCGAAAGTTTATGCCATGAGGGAAAAAAAAAGTTTGTGTGGCTAATTACAGATTAAAGAGTCTAAAGAGACAAAATGACAAATTATAATCTGTCAACCTAAGTAGCATTCTAGTTAAGGAAAAAAAAGTACAAAAGATAGTCTTATAACTAGAAAAATGTGAATAAACTGGATAATGGAAGTATTGTTAACTCTTAAATTTTCTTAGTTGTGATAACAGGATTGTGTTTTGTTTATACTGGCAATTGACCTTACTCTTAGGAGATGAATGCTAAACTCTTGGTGGCGTAGTACCTAAGGCATTTGACTGCTAACCTGAAGACTGATGGTTCAAACCCACTAGCCACTCTTCAAAAGGAACTGCCTCGGAAACCCAAGGAGGGGTCACTATGAGTTGGATCTGACTCGACAGCTTTGAGTTATGAGGCTTATAGCTTATTTTCAAATGGTACAGCAAAAACCCCAACTACCTACCCTACTTATTTTACTTTTAAAATTTATTCTTTATTTTATCAATAAAGTTAATATAAGAAATGTTATTAATTTTTATATTCAAGAAGAAAGTAAATAGGTGTTGTTGTTGTTATGTGCTGTTGAGTCGGATCTGACATTGTGTTAATCTTTCAACTTTTTGTATACTTAAAAAAATATAAAAATAAAAAGTAGGATAGGAAAGATTAAAAAAAAAAATACTCCCTCCAAAGAAGTTGATACAGTTTTTTGGTTTCTCCTGCCTAGGCCTTTCAAACTAAGAATGTGATCTTTGAAAACAATTTTATTACAGATAATAAAAAAATATGTCTCTGTAACATTATTTCTCCTCAGAACCAATGCTATTATAAGTATTCGATATCCAATACTGAACTGGTAATTTAGTCTGTAAGCAAAACCCTTAATGCTGTGGTGTTACAGAAAAGAGTTCCAATGTAAGCTTAAAACTTGAGGTCAGGCTCATTGCCACTCATCTGTGTAATCCATGGTTATAGATATTTACTTTACTTTAGATTTTATGTTATAAATCATTTATCAAAAGTATCTTATGATAAATGTTACTTATTTCTGGTAAGTTTAGATACAAAGATTTTTGTGATCTTCTTTTCCCTTAAGATTTCATTCTACTTTCCAAACTACTCCTGCTCCTGAAAGTCATCCTAATGTCTAAGGATACATTCAACTGAATTAGAAACAAGAAATCATTGTTGTTGTTGTTTGCCATCGAGTCGGCACCCGACTCATAGCGACCCCTCCTTGGGTTTCCGAGGCAGTATCACTACGGAAGTAGGAATGCCCAACCTTCCTTCCGAGGAGTGGCTGGTGGGTTTGAACCGCCAGCCTTCTGGTTAGCAGTCAAGTGACTTAGCCACTATGCTACCAGAGCTCCTAGCAGAGTTTATTGGCTATGATAGAGCATGAACTAAATAAAAATATTAAATTTTTATTACTAATTAAAGCAAGAAATTCAAAAAAGGACAGGGGATCTTAAGTGTGAACCTAGAATTATGGAAAATATCAACCACTGACAATCATGATCTTTCTTTCAATTTATGGTTAGAAATAGCATATAACCTGGAAGCAAAGAGACACCTTGGAGGGTGTAGGGAAATGACTAGATAATAAGCTAAATTTTATTACAACTAGGGCTTAAGCTTTACAGTAAACAGTGTTTTTTTGCATAAAAGAACACCAGTAAGGTTTATGAAACCACCTTACTGAAGACAAGCCAGCAGATTGATTCAATATAAATATATTTGTCTTGTTTCAAATGCAATTAAAAAAAAATTTACCTGGGTTTGTCTTCTCAAGTTGATACCATCGATAAAATGCCCTCTTCTTCTGTTCACTCAGGTCTGATCCCTGCTGCAAAAGCCAATGAGAGATCCGGCTCTGACTAATACCTAAAAAGAAAGAGAAACAGCTTTTGGGAACTACTGAAATTAAAGTGAAGTTAAAGGGAGTTCTGTTAGTTCTAGGTTACTGAGTACTTTATTCTCTGTGTTATTCAAAAGGAAGCTGTAACTTGAGTGAACTTTTAAATATTGGGCTTCTTTGCAAAGGTTGGCTTCATTGATTAGGATACACTCAGAAATAATCAATGAGAGGTTAAAGCATTTTATTAATCAAGATTTGACAGTGATCTCTAATATCAATTTTCAAATCAGGTCCAAGATTCCTAAGTAATAGTTATTTGTCAGAAGTTGATAATTTCTGTGCTCCTTCAACCACCCTGCCTACCCCCTTTCAGAATGTTAGAACTTTTACCAGAAACTGAAAAGAAAAAAATCAAGTTAGCAAGTTCTGCTACTCAGTATTAATAATGGTAAAAAGATTGAGGGGTTGAGAATGAAGAGGTCATTGAAAATACTGTCATCAATAAGGTTTCTGCCTTATTTGTTAACTCATTTGGGCATTTTTAGATGTGTTACCACACATTATTCTTTAGGGTTGCATAGTATTCCACTGTGTGTATGTGCCATAGTTTGGATGGATAACAAAGGATTGGCAGACTTTTAAAGTTATTCTGAAATATGATCACTTAAGAAATTTCAAGAGCTAAAGACAGTCTTCCAATGCATATGCTTAAGAAAAAAATGAACAGACTATAAAGTAATAGCTGTCTGCTGCCATCAAGAAGCTCTGGACAGTAATTAAGGAGAACAACATTCACATGGGGGCGGGGAGACATCTTACATATTTTCACCTTTCTCGTATGAGAATCACATGTTCATTCATTATAGCTATTGCAAAAATGAATAATACAACATAAAACTGGCATAAGCAAAGGTTAATCAGAAAATCCAAACTGTCATATAAGCCCACAAGACACTTTCAAAATGACCATTCAGCTATCATATGGGGTTAATAATATCTATATCCTCTCAAAGAATTACTTATGGTAACTGGGTATTACTGAGTATCACCTGGGCCAATACCTGTTTAAACCTGTAATACACACCAGGAAATGTGGTTATAATGAAGTAATCACACCCTCTAACATAAGAAGACACAGGAGGTCAGGTGATCACACTTAACTCACTAAAAGCAAGCATATTTTCACATACTTTAATAAACCTATGCTGAAAGAAAATTTGCAGAGATGAGGGAGGAGAGTGTCAAACCTAAGAAGTGGGAAGCAATGTTCTCAAACTGGAATCATCTTTCAAGGGGTAAAATAATTTACTAAAAATTAATAATTTAAATAACTATTATTATTTTATTTTTATTAAAAAGTTAATAACTTAAGTAATTCAAATGTTGAAGGTGTTGGCAGCTGGCACTATCTGTTTCTTCTTAGAGAATGCAAATTGTTCTGGAAAAATAAATCAGCTGTATTTAGCACTGCTTTCATGAAAAGTCCAGTTTCAAATTTTGTATTTTTTACAGTATTTTTATGTGTGTGTGTGATTTGAGTGAAAGTTTACAAAGCAAGTTCACTTTCCATACAGCATTTCACATACACTTTGTCTCATGATACTGACTACAATTTACCACAATGCAACAGCTCCCCTCCCACATCATTCCGATAGTTACCTCTTCCCTATGTCTATCTCTCCATTCACTCCTGCCCCCTGAGCTGTCTCCCTGTGCATAAACACCTCTTCTTTCTCCCACGATTGTTCTCTTCAAGGAGTCTATCTACCTAGTGTAAATGTTCCCTTCATATGCCTGTCTTTTGTTTGGCTGGAAGTCACAGGTGTGGGTTCAATTCCAGACCTGAAGGGCAGCTAGGGGCCATGGTCTCAGTGGTTCCACCAGGCTCTATCAGACCAGCAAACCTGGTGCCCCATCCCCCCCCTTTTTTTTCCAAATGACTTTGAGTTTTGTTCCACATTGTTCTTCAACTCTATCCAGGATCTCTTACACAGATCCCCCTCCAAGTGGTTGACAGTGGTAGCCAGGCACCATCTAGTTCTTCTGGTCTCGCAGTCATATAGGCTGAGGATCGCATGATGTACTAGTCACTTGGACTAATTGTTTCCATGAATCTTTGGTTTTCTTCATTCTTCTCTGCTCTGGACAAAGAGAGACCCATTGTTGTACCTAGATGGTCGCTCGCAAGCTTTTAACATAACAGTCGCTACTTGCCAAAGTAGGAGTGGAACAATGTTTTGCGTAATATGTTATGCCAATTGAGCTTGATGTCCCCTGTAACTATGTCCCAAGACCACAGGTTCAACTACTCACTCCCTCTTGGTAGCTGGCTGTGGCCAAGAAGTGACTACAACCTTGTCTCCTGTCAGCTCTACTATACACCTGGGAATTCTTACAGAACATACAAATATACGTGTAGAACCATTGTCTGCCAACCCTATACATGGTCATGGGTACATTCCCCCCCTGCATAGACATACCTAGTAGTTCAGCCTGTCTATCCACCTACCTGTGTTTGCCTTCACTGACAACACATTACTGTGTATGCAAAAGGGTTCATCTTTGTTGTCTGCACCTTCCATGTACCTCTGTCTTCCTCTTCCTCAATGCCACCATGCTGATCACTCACATGTGGTACACTGCCTTCTCTTCACCCAAATCAACACTTATCTCTGACCTATCTAACAGTGTTCCCTACCCTCTCCTCCCACTTCTGGTAACCAACAAAGAAAATTTCCTTCCATATAGAAACCTTTCCTTGTCTTTTTACAATTACAGACTAATATAATATTTGTCCTTCTATGATTGACTTATTTCACTCAGCATAATATCCTCCAAGTTCATCTACCTTATGAGGTCTTTTGCAGATTCTATGTTATTCTTTAGGGTTGCATAGTATCCCATTGTGTGTATGTGCCATAGTTTGGGTATCCATTCCTCAGTTGATGGACACCTAGGTTGTTTCCATCTTTTGGCTATTTTTTACATTACTTTTAAGCAATAGTTAAGAAATTGTCTACCAGCATGAAATCAAAACTCCTTTCCCTGTGAAGAAAATAAGTATTTTATATGGATTCTTTAAAAACAGAAGGAATTTAAGGAAAATCTGTTTAAAAGAATATATTGGCTCTGGTAATTTCTACATTAAATTTTGCTAACACAGATCACACAGAGAGCAATCCACAGAGCCCTTTAAATGTTAGAGCTGTCCAGATTCTGGGGCTCTGTTATAGTAGGGGAGGGAAGAAAAAGCTAAATGGCCATCAAATGGAGATTGGTTTAAATTATCATCTATTCACATGATAAAATACTAGGCAGACCTTTAGCCTTCCTTCCGAGGAGTAGCTGGTGGGTTTGAACCTCCAGCCTCTGGTTAGCAGTCAAGTCCCTTAGGCACTATGCTACCAGAGATCCTTAGTATATGTTGTTGTTGTTATGTGCCATAGAGTCGGACCCGACTCATAGCGACCCCTCCTTGGGTTTCCGAGGCTGTATCACTACGGAAGTAGATTGCCCATCTTTCTTCTGAGGAGTGGCTGGTGGATTTGAACTGCCAGCCTTCTGGTTAGCAGTCAAGTGCCTTAACCTCTATGCTACCAGAGCTCCTTAGTATATAGGCAACAGAAATGTGTACATACACAATAAAAATGTTTAAAAGACATGTATGCAATGCTCATGCCAGCATTATTCTATAGGCCCAAAACCCAAACAACTGGAATGTTCATCAATAGAAGAATGCATACATTGCTGTATTCATGCATTTTACTACAGAACACTATACAATGGAAACTACAAACTACTATAATGCAACCACATGGAGAAACCCCACAAAAATAAGGTTGACTAAAAGAAGCGAGACACAAATTAGTATAACTGTATGATTCAATTTATATAAATTCAAGAACACAGGCACAACTAATCTATATATATGGAAATGTGAATAATGATTACCTATGGTTTGGGGCCACCACTTGTCTGTCAGTTTGTCAAATTGTGGTGGCTTATATGTTGCTATAAAGCTGGAGATTATGCCACTGGTATTTCAAATATCAGCAGGGTCACCCATGGTATACAGGTTTCAGCAGAGCTTCCAGACTAAGACAGACTCAGAAAAAGGAAAGAGCCATCCACTTCTCAAAGTACTAGCAAGTGAAAACTTTTATGAATAAAAGTGAAACACTGTCTGATGTATTACTGGAAAACTTTATGAACAGCCCAGAAACACTGTCTGACACAGTGTCGGAAGATAAGCCCCTCAGTCGAAGGCACTCAAAATATGACTAGGGAAGAGCTGCCAACTCAAAGTAGAGTCAATCTTACTGACGTGGATAGAGTATACCTTTCGGGACCTCCATTTACTGGTGGAGCACAACTCAAAATGGGAAGAAACAGCTGCAAACATCCATTAATAACTGGAATATGGAATGTACAAAGGGAACTTTGGTGTCATAGTGCCTAAGGCATTTGCCTGCTAACCAGAAGGTTGACAGTTCAAATCCACCAGCCACTCCACAGAAGGAAGACTGAGTAATCTACTTCCATAAAGATTTACCAACTCAGAAACCCAAAGGGGGTTGCCATCAGTAGGAATCAACTTGATGGCAGTGAGTTTGGTTTTTGGTTGGTTTAGTGACCTGATGGACTGGTTTTGGCTACTCTGAATCAGACAAGCATATGATCTACTATGTTGGGAATGACAAACTAACGAGGAGTGGAGTGGCATTCACCGTCACAAAGAATGTTTCAAAATCTATCCTGAAGTACAACGCTGTCAGTGAGAGAATAATATCCATATACCTATAAAGGAAGACCAGTTAATACTACTATTACTAAAATTTATGCACCAATCTCCAAAGCCAAAGATAAGAAAAACTGAAGATATTTACAAACTTCTGCAGCCTGGCATTGACCAAACACGCAATCAAGATGTACTGATGATTACTGGTAACTGGAATGCAAAAGTTGGAAACAGAGAAGAATCACCACTAGTTAGAAACTATGGCCTTGGTGATAGAAATAATGTCAGAATCACATGATAGAATTTTCAAGACTGACTTATTCACTGCATATATCTTTTTTCAGCAACATAAATGGCGGCTATACACATGGACTTCACTGGATGGAATACACAAGAACCAGATCAACTACATCTGCAGAAAGAAGCAATGAAGAAGCTCAGTATCTTCAGCCAAAAATAAGGCCAGGAGCTGATGGTGGAACAGACCAATTGGCCATATACAAGTTCAAGCTGAAGCTGATGATAATAAAACAAGTCCACAAGAGCCAAAATATGACCTTGATTATATATATCCCACCTGAATTTAGAGACCATATGAAGAACAGATTTGATGCATTGAACACCAATGACCAAAAACCAGACAAACTGTGGGATGACATCAAGAATATCTCATCTGAAGAAAGCAAAAGGTCATTAAAAAGACAGGAAAGGAAGAAAAGACCAAAATGGATGTCATTAGAGATTCAGAAACTTGCTCTTGAATGGAGAGTAACCAAAGTAAATGGAAAATATGGTAAGATAAAAGAGCTCAACAGAAGATTCAGAGTAGTTTGAGAAGACAAAGTCAATTATTATAAAGAAAACTGCAAAGACCTGGAGTTAGAAAACCAAAAGGAAAGAACATGCTCAGCATTTCTGAAACTGAAAGAGCTGAAGAAAAAAAAATCAAGCCTCAATTTGCAATACTGCAAGATTCCATGGGCAAAATATTGAATGATGCAGGAAACATCAAAAGAAGATGGAAGGAATACACAGAGTCACTGTACCAAAAAGTACTGGTCAATATTTACCTATTTCAAGAGATGGCATATGATCAAGAACCAATGGTATTGAAGGAAGAAGTAGAAGATGCACTGAAGGAATTGGTGAAGAACTAGGCTCCAGGAATTGGCAGAATATCCATTGAGATGTTTCAAGAAACTGATGCCACACTTAACTTATCTATGCCAAGAAATCTGAAGACAGCCCCTTGACCAACTGACTAGAACAGATCCATATTTGCACCCATTCTAAAGAAAGGTGATCCAACAGAATATGGAAATTATCAAACAATATCATTAATATCACATTCAGGTAATATCTTGGTGAAGATAATTCAAAATGGGTGCAACAGTGTAATTACGGAGAACTTTCAGAAATGCAAGTTGGATTCAGAAGAGGACGAGGAACAAGATATATAATTGCTGATATCAGATGGATCTTGGCTGGAAGCAAAGAATACCAGAAAGATGTTTACTTGTGTTTTATTGACTCCGCAAAAGCATTTGACCGTGTGGATCATAACAAATTATGGATAACACTGAGAACAGGAATTCTGGAACACTTAATTGTGCTCATGGGGAACTTGCACATAGACCAAGAGGCTGTCGTTCAAATAGAAAAAGGTGATACTGCATGGTTTAAAATCAGGAAGGTTGCGCATCAGGACTGCATCCTTTCACAATACTTATTCAATCTGTATGTTCAGCAAATAACCTGAGAAGCTGGACTATACAAAGAAGAACGTAGTATCAGAATCAGAGGAAGACTCATTAACAACCTGTGATATGCAGACAACATAATAACCCTGCCAACTGAAAGTAATGATGACATGAAGGACTTACTGGTGAAGATTAAAGACTACAGTCTGCTGTATGGATTACACTTCAACACAAAGAAAAAGAAATCCTCACAACTGGACCAATAAGCAGCATCACAGTTAGTGGAGCAAAGACTGAAGTTGTCAAAGATTACTTGATTCCACAAACACCACCAACAGAAGCAGCAGTCAGGAAATCAGATGACATATTACATTGGGCAAATCTGCTACAAAAGACCTCTTTAAAGTGCTGAAGAGCAAAGATATCTCTTTGAAGACTAAGATGCACCTAACCTAAGCCATGGTATTTTCAATAGCCCCATATGCATGTAAAAGCTGGACAATGAATAAGGAAGATGGAAGAAGAGCTGATGCTTTTGAGTTGTGGTGTTGGCAAAGAATAATAAAAGTATGGACTGACAGAAGAATGAACAAATCTGTCTTGGAAGAAGTGCACCCAGAATGCTCCTTGGAAGCGAGAACAGCCAGACTCACTTACTTTGGCCACGTTCTTAGAACAGACCATTCCCTGGAGAAGGACACTTTGTAAAGTGGAAGGTCAGCAAAAAAGGGGAAGACCCTCAATGAGATGGATTGACACAGTGGCTGAGATGATGGGCTCAAGCATAGTAAAGGTTATGAGCATGGCACAGAATCAGGCAGTGTTTCATTCTGTTGCACATAGGGTCCCTACAAGTCAGAGCCTCCTCGATGGTACATAACAACAAAAACATGGTTTGAGGGAAGAAGGTGAATTACTAAAAGATAGTATAACAGAGATTTATGGGGTGATGCACATTGCTTATTATTTTGATCTGGGTGATGGTTATATGAGTGTGTTTACTTGGTTCTGTAAATACGTAAGATTTCATTCTACTTTCCAACCTACTCTTGCTCCTGAAAGTCATTGTGGCAGCTTCATTTTAATGTCTAAAGATATATTGAACTGAATTAGAAACAGAAAATCTAAAAAAAAAAAAAAAGTACATGGATAAATATTAATATGGAAAGATGCCCATGACATAGAGTATTTTATGAATACATAAAATGTATTTTATGAATATATATTTATACAACCAAAAGATGAACAAGAAATTTATAATGGCAGATTCTTCCTACATGTATACCTCAAGCGTTTTCTTGACCTTTCTACAAATATGTTTTAATTTAACTTCTAAAATTTTTAGCTATTGCCCTTAATACTACATATCTTATTTGTTGTTTTTGTAAACAAGTGTATCATTACATTAAGTTAAATAACGCAGAGGTAAAAAAAAAAAAAAAAAAGTTTACCTTCACAGTTAAGCAATGTTACTAGTTGTTTGACAGTTTGCTATACTTAACTATTGTCATAAAACAAAGGCAGAGGAAGAATATTGTTCTGTCTAGTATATGTATGAAGAGACAAACTGTAAGAGCTTCTTCCTTATAAATCTAATTTCAGTTTCCATACAATAAATGTAGAAAACAAAATAATGAAGCAGATAGATTTTCCAGAAGAGGAACTATAAAAAACAAATACGCACAATGATAACACGTTCAGTGATTTTTCTTAGTGAGCAGTGTATTGGTAGGTAAGGTTTGTTTAACTCATCCTGTATTCTTATCTTTGAGTTGACATGTCTGCTGGTGTTGTAGTGCCTAAGGCATCTGACTCCTAACCAGAAGGTTGGCAGTTCAAACCCACCAGCCAGTCCATGGAAGGAAAACTGGGCAATCTACTTCCATGAAGATTTACCACCTTGGAAACCCAAAGGGGGTCGCTATGAGTCAGAACTGTCTTGATGACAGTGAGTTTAGTTTTGGTTTTATTCCTTCTGGAGTTAATACATGTCTTTGGAACTTCAGTTGAGTTTAAAAGAGCTTCTTGCTGGCAGCTTTGGTACTTCTCCTTGGAAGAAAAGTTCTTAACTTCTCTCTTCCTACCTCTCAGGGCTGAAGGAAATGTCATCTCCACTAATGTACCTCCTCAAAAACCTCTTTTTATCTTTCACCGGTTACCAAAGCAATTTACATATAACCTTCATACACTGAGAGACTAACTATGATTAATAAGGAAGTAATCATATTTTATTCTAAGTATGAAGAAAAAAAAGCCTTCATGTCAGCTTCATTCACATTGTTTTCTGACCTCACTTACATTTTGGCCCCTTTCAGTTCCTCTAATGCCAAACTCCCTTCCACTAGAGGGCTCTCCATCATAACCCATTCTTGTCAAACTCCTGAATACAACAAACACACTTAAATGTTTCATCTTCCTGCATATAACTTTACTGTATGTACAATAAGACACTAATGAGACAGTCACATCATCTTCATCCTTGAAATGCTGGACATAATTACTTAAGTGCCTTTTCTGTCCGTTTCAGGGGGGTGCTTTGTTAGCTCCTTGTAGGTTCATGTCCCCAGGTTCCTTATTTAAGCAACTTTTATACACTCTTCCCTTTGTCATCTCAGTTATTAACAACTGTGATTTAAAATATCATTTAAATGCCAGTGACTTCCACAGCACCAGACTGTTGTTTCAAACCACCTCCTAGAGACTTCTATGAGAATTCCCCACAGGTACCTCAGCATAATAAACTTATTTCATGATCCGTTTCCTCAAATCTGCTCTTCTACCTGTGTCCATTTCATTTTTTACTCTATTTCACTCTCAACTTCCACATGCTTACAAAATCCAATCAATTTCTCTCCCTAAAAATACCTTCATGTTCTCTCCAACTCCCATTCCCAAGGAGATTCTTTGCCTCTCCTGCCTGAGATACTATAATAACTTTGATCAAAACAAAACAAAACAAACAAAAATCCAAGCCATCTAAGATACATAAAGTGCAAAAATCCTCAAAATTAGGTCATTTTAAATCAGAAGATTATTTCATCATAGTTGAAAGAGTGAAACATCCTTCTTCAATTTTTTATTTGATAACTACTCATTTCTATAATCCACCTACCACAGTGCAACAAGTTGTATTTTTTAAAATTTAAGTTAAAACATTCCTTCTCTATAAACAGTCAAATAATGTATAAATAGACAGAGGAAAAAAGTTCTTCCTCTATCTGTCCCTTTCTCTTATTCCCTAAACTAGAGCTATCTCTGGTTACTTGAGTATAAATCTTTCCACACTTGATCCTATGCATTTAATATACAAATGTGCATATATATACATCTAGACTTTTCACACATACACACACAGACACACACACTTGAGGTTTTTCCATACATAGTAACTTATTTTTCTCATGCAATATGTTGGAACTTTCTCATGTAGAATATTGTAAATCTTCCTCATTGTAACTACCTGGTATTCTATATAACCAATGTATCATAATTAATTTAAACATTTATCCAATTATTAGAGCTTTCATTGTTGCTAATGTTTTACTATTATAAATGATTCAATGAACACCTTGCATATGAAATAAATATTTCTTGCAGTGAAGTGCAGTGAGTTACTAGCCATGGTCTTTGTGACTCCCCAAATGATTGGGTGGGACTATACAAATGTAAGGGAGCTCTGGTAGCATAGTGGCTAAGGCACTTGACTGCTCACCAGAAGGCTGGCGGTTCAAACCCACCAGCCACTCCTCGGAAGGAAGGTTGGGCAATCCTACTTCCGTAGTGATACTGCCTCGGAAACCCAAGGAGGGGTCGCTATGAGTCGGGGCCGACTCGACGGCAAATAACAACAACAACAACAACATACAAATGTAAACTCTGGTAGCAAAGCGCCTAAAGCATTTGATTGCTAACTAGAAGGTTGGTGGTTCAAACCCACCAGCCACTCAGCATAAGCAAGCCTGGGCAATCTACTTCTGTAAAGATTTACTGCCTTGGAAACTCAGTGGGGGTTGCTATGAGTTGGAATCAACTTGATGGCAGTGGATTGCTCTGTTGGTGTTTTTTTTTTTTTTTTTAATGCAAATGTGAAGTGCTTGTGGCCTGGCCCACAAGAGGTTAGCTTGTTAATAATGTAAATGAGGTGCATGGTACCATTGTAGGGGTGGGACCATGGATATAAGGTATATGGAACCCAAATGTGGGGATTAGTCAGTTTTGACATCCCTCTAGGCTTAAAATGAGCCATCCTAGAGGCAGAGGGGGGGAATCTCACTACCATCAAGAAAGAAGAGTACATTCTTAGACCCAAGATTCCTGCACTGGACCTCCCTGACTCAGGAAACAGAGAGAGACAGAGCCACAACATTTAACAGAGAGATGGCAGGAAGATGGTTGCAGCAGAACCAAGAGACTGGCATGAGACAGGTGGGCTTCCTCACCAATGCAGCAAAGCTGAGTGCCTTTGGGCAGGAGGCTTGCTGGAAGAGTGCAGTGCCTATTGGCAGAGCTAAAAGAGCTATGTAACACTTGCCTGAGCAGAAGCCAAGGCCAGAGAGAAGTGTGTCTATGGCACAGGTTAGAAGAAGCTGATCTGACTGAAGAATTGTATCCTGAGTCATTTCTGATCCTGAATTGTAACCTGTTCCTTCTCCAATAAATCCCATAATCCTGAGTATTGTCTGTGAGTTCTGTGTGGCCAATGCAATAAATTATTGAACCCAGTAGATAATTAGAGAGAGCAATGAGATGGAGGATTGGTGTCAGAATTGGTAAAAAGGATGGAGGGTGGAGGCATGTGTGACCTCTACCTCATAGGAATCATCAGCTTTGGGCTGCTGATGTTGTTCTGGAACCTCCTTCCCTCTTGTGAAGTTAGAGTAGGTCAGATGACACTGTCTCCATGTCCTTTCTGACCTTTTTCCTTATTACCTATACAAGAGATATACTTGATTACTTGAGTATAAATCCTTTCAGACTTGTTCCTATGAATTTCATACACAAACATGTGCATGTATGTGTATACACACACATACACACATCTACTTTCTTTCTATAGACAGTAATATACTTTTCTTACATACTGTCTTGACATTTTCTCATGCGGAATAAATACTAGGAATCTTCTTCATTCTAATGACCACCTGGTATTCTATATAACCAACATATCATAATTAAACATTTATCCAATTATTAGAGATTTCAGTTGTTGCTAATGTTTTACCATTATAAACAATGCAATGAACACCTTATACATATTTTAAGCACATGAAATAATTCTTCAGGGCAGATTCACAGGAATAAAAATTTTTACTCATAGTGTAAAAGCAGAAATTATACTACCAAAATTCAGACCAAAATTCCTAACAAACTGTCCAAGAAAGGAGAATGTACCCAATTTTATGCGCTAATAGTGGTAAGAATTTTCCCTGTATCTTCAACATTATGGAATATTATGAAATAGTTTTTAGAAAGTCTAAATTTCTATTCGTAAACATAATACATGCTCCCTATAGAAAAATCTTAACAATTCAGAAGGAAATATTAAGAAATTGTTTTAAAAAACTCACACACCCACCCAAATTCTTAGCACTTAGAAATAACAACACTCATTTCATGATTACCTCAAGCATAAATTAATAGATTATGAAGAAATGATTGATGAGATCATACTATAAACAGAAATTTTAAAACTAAAAATAATAAATTTAGTTTGCCTTAACCGTGACAAAAGAAAAATTTATTATATGATTTCATTTTTAGGAAAAATCTAGAATAGACAAATCCATTAAGACAAAAGATTAGTGGTTAGCAAGGGCTAGGAGAGAGGAGAACAGGGAATTTAAAAAAAAATTCAGACATCTTTGAGAATTTAAATGCAAATAAAGTTTGAGGTACACAAAATTCTACTTAGAGGGTAAAAAGAAAAAAAAAAAGTTTTAAACTAGAATGAAAATGAAAGATCAACTAACACTTAAGTAAATGTCTGATAGCAGATGATAGCAGAAACAGGAAACGAAGTCCCAAAAAAAACCTTCCAAAACAAAGAAAAAGAATTATTCAAAAACATTACAAGGTTAGAAGCATCATTGTTTTGACTTTTAGAAACTATCTAATGGCTCCTATATGAGCCCTGATGACACAGTGGTTAAAGCACTTGGCTGTTAACCAAAAAGTCAGTAGTTTGAACCCACCATCTGCTTTGTGGGAGAAAGATGTGGTAGTTTGCTTCTATAAATATGTACTGTCTTGGAAACCTTATGGGACAGTTCCGCTCTGTTCTATAGGGTCACTATGAATCTGAATCTACCTGTTATCAATGGGGGAGGAATGGCTCCTGGCTAAGAAAGAGGAGAAAATTAGCATACTGAAGTAGCCCACTTCCAAGTTAACCCCCAATAAAACCCTCTCTTCTGGTATTCCCATCTTTGTGGAATGTCCTCCTCCACTGGAGCAGGGTTGTTATGTGCAACTAATAGATGATGGCAGAAATGATACTATGTGACTTCTGAGGTCATGAAAGGAATGACTTCTACCTTGCTCTCTCTCTTAGATCACTGGTACTGGGGGAACCCAAAATCCATGTCATGAGGACACTTAAGCGGTCCTATGAACAAGTCAATCTAGTAAGACACTGAAGCCTTCTTACAGCCATGCAGGCGAGCAATCTTGGAAGAGGATCCTTTAGCCCCATTCAAGCTTTTAGATAACTATAATCTCATGAGATATTGGACCACAATGACCTACTTAAGATATTCCTTGATTCTTTACCTTTAGAAACTGAGTGAGATAAAGGATTATAGCTAAAGTTGCTAACTTTTATGCATCAATAAGATAACTAATACACATTTTACTCTACCCATCTTCCATCCTAGTCTTTGCAACCAACTCTTGACATTTGCAAGGTATTTTTATACAGTAAACATTTTTGTGAGGCTGGCACAGGACCGGACAGCGTTTCATTCTGCTGTGCATAGGGTCGCTATGAGTCGGAGATGATTTGATGGCACCTAATGACAACAACAACAAACATTTATAATCTAGTTGAAGCTGAAGAAAATTAAAACGAGTCCGCAAGAACCAAAATAACTGATTATATCCTACCTGAACCTACAGACCATCTGAAGAATAGATTTGATGAACTGAACACCAATGACTGAAAACCAGACGAGTTGAGGGATGACATTAAGAACACAATACATGAAGAAAGCAAAAAAGTCATTAAAAAGAAAGAAAAGAACAAAATGGATGTGATGTCAGAAGAGACTCTGAAACTTGCTTTTGAATAAGGAGTAGCTAAAGCAAATGGAAGAAATAACGAAATAAAAGAGCTGAACAGAAAATTCCAAAGGGTGGCTGGAGAAGACAAAATAAAATATTATAATGAAATGTGCGAAGACATAGAATTAGATAACCAAATGTGAAGAACATGTTCAACATTTCTCAAGCAGAAAAAAATGAAGAAAAAATTCAAGCCTCGAGTTCCAATACTGAAGAATTCTATCGGCAAAATATTGAACGATGCAGGAAGCATCAGAAGAAGATGGATGGAATACATAGAGTCACTGTAGCAAAGAGAACTGATCAATGGTCAGCCACTTGAGGAGGTAGCATATGATCAAACAACAATCTTACTGAAAGAAAAAGTCCAAGCTGCTCTGAAGGCATTGGCGAAAAACATGGCTCTAGGAACTGGAAGAATAGATACTGAGACATTTCAACAAATGGATGCAATGCTAGAGGCATTCATTTGTTTATGCCAAGAATTTAGAAGACAGCTACCTGGCGAACCAACTGGGACAGATCCGTATTTGTGCCCATTCCAAAGAAAAGTGATTCAAGAGAATGTGGAAATTAATGAACCATGTAATTTTATCACACAAGTAAAATTTTGCTGAAGACAATTCAAAAATGGTTGCAGCATGGCAATGATGAGGAACTGCCAGAAATTCAAGCCAGATTCAGAAGAGGGTGTGGAATGAGAAATATCATTGCTGATGTCTGAAGGATCTTGGCTGAAAGCAAAGAATACCAGAAAGATGTTTACCTGTGTTTTATTGACTATGCAAAGGCATTCAAATGTGCGGATCATAACAAATAACAGGTAACACTGTAAAGAATAGAAATGCCAGAACTATTAATTGTACTTTTGAACAGAATAAGGGAATAATGAATGGTTTAAAATCAGGAAGGTATGTCCCAGAATTTCAACCTTTCACCATACTCATTCAATCTGTATGCTGATCAAATAATCCAAGAAACTGGACTATGTGAAGAAGAAAGTAACATCAGGATTAGAGGAGGAGTCATTAACTACCCACGATATGGAGATGACACCTTGCTTGCTGAAAGTGAAGATGACTTGAAGCACTTATTGATTAAGATTAAAGATTACAGTCCACAGTATGGATTACACCTCAACATAAAGAAAATGAAAATCCTCACAACTGGACCAATAGCAGCATCAAGATACATGGAGAAAAGATTGAAGTTGTCAGATTTCACATAACTTGGTTCCATAATCAACACTAATGGAAGCAGCAGTCAAGGAATCAGATGATGTACTGCAACGAGAAAGTCTGGTGCAAAAGACCTTTATAAAGTGTTAAACAGCAAAGATGTCACTTTGAAGACTAAGATGCACCTAACCAAAGCCATGATATTTTCAATCGCTTTGTACACATGGTGAAAGCTGGAAAATGACGAAGACAGACCACAGCAGAATTGATGCTTCTGAATTGTGGTGCTGGTGAAGAATACTGAAAATACCTTGGGCATAAGAATAAACAAATCTGTCTTGGAGGAAGTATAGCTAGAATGCTCCTTAAGCCTTAAGTGAGAATCCAGACTTCATCTCATGCACTTTGGTCATGTTACCAGAAGGGACTAGTCCGTGGAGTATGATATCCTGCTTGGTAAAGTGGAGGGTCAGTGAGAAAGCAGAAGATGCTCAATGAGATGGACTGACAAAGTGGTTGTGACAATAGACTCAACCATAACAAAGATTATAAGGATAGTGCAAGACCAGATAGTGTTTCATTCCACTGTACGCAGGAATGCTATGTGTCAGAACTGACAACTAACAAAAACATTTATAGTACATTCAGAATTCTTAATTCCCATAGTTTTTGTCCAGCTCTATGTTTAAAGAGATTCAAGGTTCAACACAAAGTTTCCAGTTTTCTATTCCTAAGTTCTGTATTTTTATTTTCAATTCAGGTATATTTTACATTAAAAAAATAATAAGAAGTAGTAGTGAGTTTCAACAAATGTATATATCCATGTAACTACCACACAAATAAAGATATGTTATTTCTATGCGCCCTAAAAGGTCTCTCTTTGCTCCTTTACAGACAGTATCTATGTTCTGTATTTTTCATTTAACTTTCAGTTGCCCATGTTCTTCACCAAAAGGTTTTTTCCAACAAAAACTTATTAGTGCT
>NW_006921640.1:5433443-5442301 GCF_000298275.1 Orycteropus afer afer
AAAAAAAAAAAATTGTTAAAGTGGATTAATGTCAGCAAGAATGCTACAGTAAGGGCATTGTGCAAAAAGCACTGAGAATACTGGCAGAAAAAAATGTCAAAATCAACTTTTCAGAATTTTAGATATTCACTTACGGCTTACGACAATCCAAGGAGTGTTTATTCCAGAAAACAGCTATATTTTGGTAAGAGCAGGGTTTTGATATTTTAACTTGCCTACTGCATGCTTAAGGAGCTCTGGTGGCGTAGTGCCTAAGGCATCCAACTGCTAACCAGAAGGTTGGCAGTTCAAATCCACCAGCTACTCCGCAGGAGGAAGCCTGGGCAATCTACTTCCATAAAGGTTCACTGCCTCAGAAACCCAAAGGGGACTGTTGTGAGTCAGAATCAACTTGATTGCAGTGAGATTTTTTTTTTTTTTCCCAGTGCATGTTTGTTTTTCTATTTCCACAGTGGACTTGAAAACCAACATCCCTGCTATCAAAGTAAAGACCAGCAGCCTAATAACCAATGGAGAGGGCAGAATGGGTTTGCAGTTCCCAAAAATACTATTCTAAGAGAATTGCCATCATTTGACTTATCTGTAAATTCTCTGAAAAGCCTCCTTTGCAAAGCACTATTTCTTTGATCTTAGTCAGATCTCATTCTGAGCGGGGATGGTCTGTCAAAAACAATCAGTGACAATCATTTAACACTGGAGCTGCCTAGGCACTATAACAACTGGGGCAAACAAGAAACTGACCAAAAAAATTAAAAGGAAAAGCTAGAAAATGAGAAATGTACAAGAGGCTTTGAAAAGCTCTGGCATATTCCTGGGAACTACAGAGTCATGCATATGTGTTGAGGGCTGGCAGCATGCTTAGGGCTATTCATATGTCCAGTATGCCATCCATTTTCAGGAGACATATGTAAAAACCTGATGCTTTCACCTCTGGCTGACTTTAGTATCCTTTACAAGCATAAAGTGAAGGAAAAGGCAGAGTTGTAAACTGCATAGCTGAATAATGAAGGCATGCCCAAATTACATATACAGAGCCCCTCAGCAAAAGCCGGAAGATTTACTGCTTCCAGGCATTTAAGGAAATTCCTGTCTAATAATTGTCTGACCACTAAACTAACTGAGAAAGAAATTCAGTGGCCACATGACCAAAAATACTGAAAATCATTCAGTTCAATACTGGAAAAATAGTTCAGCAAAGTCAATAAACAAATAAATACCAGCAACAACAAAGACAAATAGCAACAATGACAAATCCAGGGGTGGAGAGGAATTTGATTTCCACAGTTGTAACACCATATCATTTAAAATGTTTAGTTATCAAAAGACTCATTTTTAAGTATGGCTTAAAATTCATGATAGTCAAAGCAAGAAAGTATGGATTATACATAGGAAAAGAAGCAGTTAACAAACTGTTCCTGAATAAAAGCAAATGGTAATATCAAGCTGTTGACCCTACTTGCTATGCCAAAAGCCCAAAGTGTTGCACCAAGGTCCAAGATACGGGGTTGTCAACAAAAGCACAACATACACTTAAGCAGCAGATGAAATAAAACTTGATGTACATAGAGAACAGACAATGCAAGGTCAGCTTCAACTACAGGCAATGGTCTCCCATGACCAGTGTGTCGCTCTCAGCAGCCAACACACAGCTGATTGGCTATACACACCCTTCTCATGCCACAGTTTAGAGACCCCACTTCCTCCCTGCCAGGAATAGATATAGAAACAATGTTGGCTAGGTGACATATAACACACACACTTAGCTAAGCGGTTTCAGAGAATGTAGATAAGTATGCAGAACAAGAGGGGCTGACAGCCTACCAGCTGCTGTGGAAATGTGTTTTTAGTCAACACACCCTGAAAAAGGGAGTCAGCCCACATTCTCATCTTGTCCAAGAAGCCAGGTTGACACATCTGATCCCAAGCAAAAAGTTCATTTTTGGGACACCCAGAAAGGTAGCAGGCTGTAATCAGACTGCCTCATCTAAGTCTGTACTTTCTGGACAAAAATTTAAACTAGTTACTTAAAATATATTCAATGAATTTGAGAAAACGATGCCTAAGGAACTAAATATATGATTATCAAGGCAGAAAAAATAAATAAATAAATAAATAAATAAATAACAAGGGATAGAAACTATAAAAAGAAAACAGAAAGAAATTCTAGAGTTAAAAAGTACAATAAATGAAATGAAAAATACACTGGCGGGCTCAACAGCAGATATTATCTGGCAGGAAAATCAACAAGCAACCTTAAAAATATTGCAATTGGGATTATTTATTTTGAAAAATGAACAGTGTCAAAGACCCAAGGAACACTGCAAATCACACTTGAAAACTTCTCAAATTTAATAAAAGAAAATTAATCTACACATAAAAGCTCAACAAACTCTAAGTAGGGCAAACTCAAAGAGGTCTATACATCATACTTAAACACAGTAAACTGAAACTATTGAAATCTAAAGACCAAGAGAAAATTTTAAAGGAGCAAGAGAGAAGCAACATATAATATATAAGGAATCTTTAATAAGATTAACAGTTGATTTCTCACCAGAAATCATACAGGCCAGAAGGCAATATCATGACATATTTAAAACGTTGAAAGAAAAAGACTGTCAACGAGGAATTTTATACCCAGGAAAGCTATTGTTCAAAAATTGAGACATTAAGACATTACTAGATAAAAAAATACATGAGAGAATTTGTTCTTAGTAGACTGGTCCTACAATAAGAAATATAAAGAGAGTTATTCAGGCTGAAATAAAAGGGCACTAAACAACAACTCAAATACACCAAAGAAATAAAGAGCACCAGTAAAGAAATAAAGAGCACCAGTAAAGATGATTACTTAGGTTAAAAAAAAAAAGATGGTCTATATGTATTTTTGTTTGTAACTCCTTTTTTTCTACTATTTTAATTTAAAACACCACAATGTTATAATTATAAATGTAAGTTGATGGATGTACAATGGATAAACATGTAATTTGTATGACAAGAATGGCACAAACAAGGGAGTAGGGAATGAAGCACAGCAGAAAAGTTTTTCTACAATACTGAAATCAAGTTGGTATTAATCCACAGTAGAGTGTTATAACTGAGGATTTTAATAGTAATCTCCATGACAACCACTTAGAAAACAACCAAATATATATATACACACACACACACATACATATACATATACATTGTTGTTGTTATTTGCTGTTGCGTCAGACCCGACTCATAGCAACCCCTCCTTGGGTTTCCGAGGCAGTATTACTACGGGAGTAGATTACTCAACCTTCCATCCGAGGAGTGGCTGGTGGGTTTGAACTGCCAGCCTCTAGTTAGTAGTCAAGTGCCTTAGGCACTATGCTACCAGAGCTCCTATATGCATACATATATATAAAGAAACAACAAATTAACAAATTAACTAGAAAATATCTTTTTTAACACAAAAATACAGTAATAATGGAACAGAGAAATAAGAGACATAAGACATAAAACATATAATATGGCAGATGTAAATGCTAGCTTATCAGTAATTACATGGAATTTAAATGGACTAAACAGACCAATAACATCACTGGTGAACTTTAAGAAATGTTTAAAGAGATTCAAAATGGAGTCTCGTCAGTAATCACCACACTATTTCCCTCTAGCATCTTAGTGCTTGAAAAACTAGGTACAGCAGTTTGAATTAGGGATTTTGGTGCTCTGAACAGCTCACTGAATCAGAGTGCACCAAACACAGGAGTAGAATTAGAGGAAAGGCACAGGGAAAGAAATTAAGGAAGATCTACCCAGCAGAAAGCGGATGGGCAGCCAAGAGAGGCCTTTGGAGACTTCCCTGGGGGAGTGACTGGCAGATGAGAACGGCCACCTGGGACCTCCCTGGGCCAAGGCAAAAGACACCCTATATCAGGATGCCAGCGACCACATCAACATACCAGCAAACAATCCAAGGATCTACATTCAGCACCTGATTTTATCGGTAACTTGGGTTGGCTAGGTGCAAACAGTCACACACAGCACCACTAAAATCCAAGCAGAGAGCTCACTGGTACTCCAGGAGGGTTAGCTTGCTCCCCCCTCAGCGGGTCACTGAATAGGCTTGGGTCAGCTTGGGTGGCACTGCGAGGTCTGTGCTTGTCTTTGTCACTGATATCGAGACCACAGGTTACAAGCAGGCACTCTCCCGACTCCAGTGCAGCTGAAACTGCACACCTCTTTGGTGCCGCAAGTCGGCGGTATCACAAACTCCTGAGCCGTTTGTGGTTTGGGCGGATTGGGCCAGCGCTGCAGATAGACAGGGTGGAGAAAGAAAATTCCGCAGCCCAGTGCGGACTCAGGAATTTGCCTTGGATGGGCTTTTTGGTGCTGAGGGACCTCAGGAGAGGGGTCTTTATGTGTGTCTAAGCCTGGTGGAAAGTGGCAACACCCTAACAACAGGAATCTTTCCTGAAATTGAGCCGCAGGCCTGTAAATAACAGTACGAAGTCATCAGTAGCAGCCCGCTCAAAGCCCTAGAAACCGACACTAGCAACAGCAACCTTTTCTTCTTCCGCTCCCACCTTCTCTGCCAATAACTTCACTCATTCAATAGAAGAAACCATATTCAGCCAACATAAAATCTCCCAGTTTGAACTCTAAATCCTCTTTACGACAAACAGAAACACATATCCACATTCCACACAGTGATTTCACCATCACAAAGGAAACTGCAGAGTGACCCAGCATACCTGAATCAATAATAAAATAAAATACACCAGCTTCACCTTTTCAAAATATTAAACCATAAAACCAAGACAAAACAAATAAACATGAAACCAGCAGTTAAAGACAACCTCAAAATGTCTAGGAAACAACACGCAACCACAAATCAAACAAAAAAACAGGACAAGGCATTAGAAGCAAAACCATAAACAAAAGTCTTATACATGGAGGAACAGGTGGTAATAGAATTATCTGAGAAGAAATTTAGAAGATATGTTTATAGAGCTATAAAAGAGCCTAAGGAAACCCCAAACAGAAACAAGGAGAACATAGACAGTTCCCTGGAGGAACTCAGGAAATACAGAAGATGTCTATTGATATGCAGAACTATACAACACAGTAGAAGCTCAAAAGAGCAGATTAGGACTGGCTGAAGAACACATATCCCAACTAGAAGACAAATCCCTGGACGCTGGCCTGTATGAAGAAAAATCAGAACAAAGATTTAAGAGAAATGAAGAGAACTTAAGAATTATATGCGATGACATGAGATGGAACAATATAAGACTCATTGGAATTACAGAACAAGAAGAGGCGGAAAAGACCACCGAGAAAATTGTGGAAGACCTGCTAACAGAAAACTTCCCCCATATCATGAAGGAAGAAAAGATATTGGTCCAAGAAGCTCATAGAACCCCACACAAGATAGATCCCAAAAGAAAAACACCAAGGTATATTATAATCAAAGTTTCCAAAACCAAAGACAAAGAAAAAAATTGTGAGAGCTGCCTGGGAAAAAAGCAATATTACTTATAATAATCAAACAGTTAGGCTAAGCTCCAATTACTCAGCAGAAACCATGCAGGCAAGAAGGCAATGGTACAGCATATATAAAACTCTGAAGGAAAAGAACGTCCAACCAAGAATCCTAAATCCAGCCAAATTATCCATCAAATATGAGGGCGAAATCAAGGCATTCTCAGATAATAAGAAATAAAGAGACTTTGTGAAAACCAGACTAACCCTACCAGAAATGCTTATGGAAGTCCTACCAGTAGAGAATCCACAACAGAGATCAACAAAACCAGGATATGTGACATCAACTCTAAAAGCATATAAGAAATAGATACTCATAATAAAACCATAAAACAGTCTACCTTAAAAAACCAAGGAACTCAATCAGCACACCACAACAGCAACTAAGCTATCAGAGGGAATAATACTCCTAGGTACAGACCCTCAAATGGAGAGGAAAACACTACAATGTCTTTGCAACACGCACTGTTCTAAAAATGTAGAGACATGAATATACTCCAAGGTAACCACAGAGAAAAGTAACAATTCTAAGCAAATCCACAAAGGAGGAAAACATATTGGCTTAATAAACACAAAATCAACTATAAAGAAAAAAGGGAGAAAGCATTAGCCAACAAACTGAACTCAGCACAGAAATGTACACACACCAAGGAAACACCAACAACATGGCATAAAACCACAACAGAATGACACAATCAACTCATACCTATCACTAATTACACTCAATGTGAATGGACTAAATTCACCTATCAAGAGAAAGAGTGGCAGACTGGACAAGAAAAGAAGACCCATCAATATGCTGCCTAAAAGAGACACACCTTACACACAAAGATAAAAACAAATTAAGAGTTAAAGGATGGAAAAGAATATACTAAGTCAATGGAAACCAAAAAAGGGCAGGGGTAGCAGTTATGATTTCTGATAAAATAGATATTAAGGTGAAAAACATCTTAAGAGACAAGGAGGGACATTATATGATGCTGAAAGGGTCAATCGACAAAGAAGATGTTACAATAATAAATATTTATGCGCCCAATGAAAGTGCTACAAAATACGTGAAATAAATATTAACTGAATTAAAAAGGATAATAGATAACTCTACAATAACAGTAGGAGACTTTAACACACCACTTTCAAGGAGGGACACGTCAATGGGAAAAAAACTCAACAAGGATACAGAAGAGCTCAACAGTACAATCAAGCAACTGGAACTCATAAACATATTCAAAAGCATTGAAATACTGCAAAGCATCTTCTTGGACCATAATGCTATAAAACTAGAAATTAATAATAGGAAGAGCAAGGAAAAAGCATCAAACATATGGAAGCTGAGCAACTCACTGCTTAAAAACTATTGGGTTACAGAACAGACAAAAACTGAAATAAAAAAATTCCTAGAAACTAATGAGAATGAAGATACATCCTACCAAAACCTATGGGACACAGCAAAAGCAGTACTCTGAGGACAGTTTATAGCAATAAATGCATATATCAAGAAAGAGGAAAGAAACAAAATGAAAACTCTAACTCATCAACACCAACAACTAAAAATAGAACAACAAAAGAATCCTACAGTATCTAGAAGCAATGAAACAATAAAGATCAGAGCAGAAATAAACAGAAAACAAAACAAAACAAAAAAAACATAGAGAAAATCAACAAAATAAAGAGCTGGTTCTTCGAAAAGCTCAATAAAAACCATAAACCATTGGCAGACTAACAAAAGAAAAGAAGGAGAAGACCCAAATCACAAAAATTGTAAACAAAAACAGTGTCAACACAACAGAACCAACTGAAATAAAAAAGATACTGACAGAGTATTATGAAAAATTGTACTCCAATAGATTTGATAACCTAGAAGAATGGACAAGTTTCTAGAATTACAAGACCTACCTAAATTATCCCACTCAGAAATAGAAAACTTAAACAGATCCCTAACAAGGGAAGAAATTGAACCCATCATAAAAAGACTTCCCACAAAGAAAAGCCCTGACCCTGATGGCTTCACTGGAGAATTCTACCAAATATTCAGAGAAGAGTTGACACCTATGCTACTCAACCTATTCTAGAACATAGAAAAAATGGAATACACCCAAACTCATTTTATGAAGGAAGCACAACACTAATACCAAAACCACGGAAAGACAACACTAGAAAGGAAAACTACAGACCAGTATCACTCAAGAACATAGATGCAAAAATCTTTAACAAAATCCTCACCAACAGAATCCAACAACATATCAAAAAATTAATACATCTTGACCAAGTGGGATTCATACCAAGTTTGCAAGGGTGGTTCAACATCAGAAAATCAATCAATGCAATCCACCACATAAACAAAACAAAGGAAAAGAACCACATGATTATATCAATTGATGCAGAAAAGGCATTTGATAAAATCCAACATCTGTTCCTGTTTAAAACTCTGAGCAAAATAGGGATTCAAGGGAAATTCCTCAGCATAATAAAGGGTATATATACGCCAACGGCCAACATCACTATTAATGGAGAAAGACTCAAGGCGTTCCCGTTACAAAAGGGAACCAGACAGGCATGCCCTCTATCACCACTTCTATTTAACATTATTTATTGGAAGTCCTGGCCAGGGCAATAAGGCAAGAAAGAGAAATAAAAGGCATACATATTGGCAAAGAGGAATTAAAACTATCTCTATTTGCAGATGATATGATCCTATACATAGAAAACCCAAGGGACTCAATAAAAATAAACTACTGGAACTAATAAAGAGCTTCAGCAAAGTGGCAGGATACAAGATCAACATATAAAAATCAGTTGAATTTCTCTACACCAACAAGGACTCCTCTGATGAAGAAATAAGGGAAACCATACCATTCACTAAAGCTACAGAAAAGATAAAATATCTAGGAATAAACTTCAGACCTATACAGAGAAAACTATAAAACACTGCTACAAGAGACAGCAAGGGTACTACATAAATGGAAGAACCTGCCTTGTTCATGGATAGGAAGACTTAACACTGAAAATGTCAATACTACTGTGGTAGTTATGTTTGTGTGTCAACTTGGCTGGGCCTGGTTGAATGGCTGGACAGCTGGTGGTAGTTATTCCCCATGATGAGACTGGCAATTTACTCCATGGTGGGATCTACCACAAGCAGCTGGGTACCTGTCTTTGGGTATGTGGTCTGCTTCCTGTACATAAGGAGAAGCTTTGAGAATGGTCTCTAGCCTATGGCATACTTAGACCCTGCATATAGCTGTGTCTTTGCTCAGCAGCCTGCTATGCTCTGCTGACCTTGGGACTTACAATGGACTTAAGTTAATGGCCTGCCCTGTGGTTTGGTAACATCGGGACTGTGCCTTTTT
>NW_006921640.1:5444216-5445842 GCF_000298275.1 Orycteropus afer afer
TGCACTATGGGAGAGAGATCCAATAAAATCTACTACCTCACAGGACAATAGTACTGGGGGACACCAGACTCAATTGGTACAACAAAATACATAAAAGCGTTGCTCCACATCCTACATTGGTGAGTAGCGACTGGGGTCTTAAAAGCTTTCAAGCAGCCATCTAAGATGCAGCTAATGGTCTCCTAGCATTGAAAGTGAAGAATAACACACACAAAAGGGGGGGGGAGCATTTAAAAGCAATCAGGCCTAGGACACGATGGCCCTCGAGACCAGAAATGGATGGTGCCTGGCTACCAATGCCAACTATTCAGGAAAGGATGAAATCTGGAGATCCTGGATAGAGTGTGAGGGAAAATGTGGAACAAAATCCAAAAACTCGACAATGACCAGAATTACCGGTCAGATAAAATCTGGTGAGACTCCCAATACTATGGCTCTGGAATACATTCGGTGCCTGGAATAAAATTCACCCCCAGGGCGGGCTCTCAGCCTAATTAGTTAACAAGATGTACACGCAGACCACTCAACCCAGGATGCTGTACCCACATACTCTATGGTAATACATCCCTTAGAGCAATAGACCATAGGACACCAGAGGACCAACGTTCAAACTGAGGAAATGCAGGACAAACAGGAGTGCATAATTATGAGGGGCACAGGGAGAGGGTTGCAGGGTAGGGAGGGGAAGAGACTGGGTTAGGGTTGGACATAGCAAAAGGGGAATGAAAAAAAATGTACGCATTACGTTGAATGTAAAACAATCTCTTAAAATAAAAATAATAAAACAAAACAAAGCAAAAAAATGTTTAAAGAAAAAATAACATTAATTTTCACAATGTCTTTCAAAAAATAGGAAAGGTCAGTATATAATGAAGCTAGTATTACTCTGATAACAAAACCAGATAGACAATCAAAAGGAAAAAAAATTCAGCCCAATATTTCTTACGAATACAGACTTAAACACTGTCAACAATATACTCACAAAAGAATCCAAGAACAACATTATACATCACAACCGAGTGAGATGATATCATATTCTCAACATGATAAAGGCCATGTATGAATAACCCAGAGCTAATATACTCCCACCACTTGTCTGTCAGTTTATTGTACTGTGGTGGTTTGCATGTTGCTGTGAGCCTAGAGGCTGTGCCACTGGTATTTCAAATACCAGTAAGGTCAGCCATGGTGGGCAAGTTTCAGCAGAGCTTCCAGAATAAGATAGACTTGGAAGAAGGAAGGAGCCATCCACATCTAAAAGAATTGGCCAGTGAAAAACTTATGAATAGCAGTGAAACACTATCTGATGTACTACTGGAAAACTTTATGAACAGCCCCAAAACTGTCCAATATAGTGCCAGAAGATGAGTCCCTCAGTAAAGCACTCAAAATATGACTAGGGAAGAGCTGTCTCCTCAGAGTAGAGTCAATTTAAATGATGTAAATGGAGTAAAGCTTTCAGGATCTCCATTTGCTGACGTGGCATGACTCAAAATAAGAAGAAACACCTGCACACATCCATTAATAATCAGAACACAGAATGTATGAAATAGGAATCTAGAAAAATTGGAAGTTGTCAAAAAGAAAATGGAATGAATAAAGATCAGTATTTAGGCATTGTTGTTG
>NW_006921640.1:5446282-5459763 GCF_000298275.1 Orycteropus afer afer
TCTTCTTTGGTCTTCCTTATTCATTGTCCAGCTCTCACATGCATACGAGGCGATTGGAAATATCATGGCTTGTGTCAAGTGCACTTTAGTCCTCAAGGAGACATTAATGCCATCTTAGGCATTAGTGAGATAAAAGGGACTGGTTTTGGCCATTATGAATCAGACAACAGTATGATCTACTATGCCAGGAATGACAAACTGAAGAGGAATGGCGTGGCATTCATCAACATAAAAAATGTTTCAAGATCTATTCTGAAGTACAATGCTGTCAGCGAGAGGATAATATCCATATGCCTACAAGGAAGACGAGTTAATACTACTATTATTCAAATTTACACAACAACCATCGAAGCCAAAGATGAAGAAATTGAAGATTTTCACTAACTTCTGCAGTCTGAAGTTGACCAAACATGCAATCAAGATGTGTTGATTATCACCGCTGGAAACAAAGAAGAATCACTGGTAATGGAAAATATGGTCTTGGTGATAGAAATGATGCTGGAGATTGAATGATATAATTTTGCAAGACCAACGACTTATTCATTGGAAATACCTTTTGTCAAGGACATAAACAGTGGCTATACACATGGACTTAACCAGGTGGGAGTACACAGGAATCAGATCAACTACATTTGTGGAAAGAGGTGATGGAGAAGCTCAATATCTTCAGCCAAAACAAGGGCAGGGGCTGACTGAGGAACAGACCATTGACTGCTCATCTGCAAGTTCAAGCTGAAGCAGAAGACAATTAAAACAAGTCTCCACAAGAGCCAAAATAGGACTTTGATTATATCTCTCCTGAACTTAGAGATCATCTAAAAAAATAGATTCAATGAATTAAACACTAATGACCAGAAACCAGAGGAACTGTGGGATGACATCAAGAACAACATCCATGAAGAAAGCAAGAGGTCACGAAAAGGACAGGAAAGGAAGAAAAGACCAAAATGGATGTAAGAAGAGACTCTGAAACTTGCTCTTGAATGGAGAATGGCTAAAGCAAATGGAAGAAATGACAATATAAAAGAGCTGAACAAAAAATTTTAAAGAGCAGCTTGAGAAGACAATCTCAATTTAGTGAAATATGCAAAGCCTAGGAGTTAGAAAACCAGAAGGGAAGAACATGCTTGGCATTTCTCAAGCTTGAAAGAACTGAAGAAAAGATTCAAGTCTTGAGTTGCAATACTGAAAGATTCTATTGGAAATATATTGAATGATGCAGGAAACATCAAAAGAAGTTAGAAGGAATCCACAGAATCACTGTACCAAAATGAACTGGTTGATGTTCACCCATTTCAGGAGGTGGCATATGATCAAGAACCAATGGCATTGAAGGAAGAAGTCAAAGCTGCACTGAAGGAATCGGCAAAAACAAAAAACAAGGCTCCAGGAATTGATGGAATACCCACTGAGATGTTTCAACAAATTGATGCCATACTGGAGGCACTCATTCATCTATGCCAAGAAATTTGGAAGACAGCTACCTGGCTAACTGACTGGAAGAGATCCATATTTGTACCCGTTCCAAAGAAAGCTGATCCCACAGAATGTGGATATTATCAAACTGCATCATTACTATTACATGCAAGTAAAATCTGGCTGAAGATAATTCAAAAATGTTTGCAGCAGTATACTGACAATGAACTTCTAGAAATGCAACCTGGATTCAGAAGAGGATGTGGAATGAGGGATATCATTGCTGAGATCAGATGGATCTTGGCTGAAAGCAAAGAATACCAGAAAGATGTTTACTTGTGTTTTTTCACTATGTAAAAGCATTCGACTGTGCGGATCATAACAAATTGTAACAGTGAGAATGGGGATTCCAGAATAATTAATTGTGCTCATGAGGAACCTGTGTGTAGACTAGGAGGCTGTTGTTCAAACAGAACAAGGGGATACTGCATGGTTTAAAATCAGGAAAGGAGTGCATCAGGGCTGTATCCTTTCATTATACTTATTCAATCTGTATACTGAGAGCAAATAATCCAAGAAGCTGCACTATATATGAAGAAGAAAAGGGCATCAGGATTGGACAAAGACTCATAACAACCTGCAATATGCAGATGACACAACTTTGCTTGCTGAAAGTGAGGATTATTTGAAACAGTTACTGGTGAAGATGAAAGACTACAGTCTGCAGTATGGATTACACCTCAACATAAAGAAACCAAAAATCCTCACAACTGTACTAATAAGCAGCATCACAATAAATGGAGAAAAGATTGAAGTTCTCAAAGATTTCATATTACTTGGTTCCACAATCAACACCAACAGAAGCCAGCAGTCAAGACAGCAGAAGACGTATTGCACTGGGCAAATTTGCTGCAAAAGACTTTTTTAAAGTGTTGAAGAGAAAAGATCTCTCTTTGAAGACTAAGGTGCACCTAACCCAGGCCATGGTATTTTCAATCACTTCATATGCATGTGAAAGCTGGGCAATGAATAAGGAAGACCAAAAAAAGACATGATGCTTTTGAGTTGTGGCATTGGTAAAAAATACTGAAAGTACTATGTACTGCCAGAAGAACTAACAAATCTATCCTGGAAAAACTGTGGCCGGAATGCTCCATGGAAGCAAAAATGACCAGACTTCGTCTCACTTACTTTGGTCATGTTGTCAGAAGGGATCATTTCTGGGAGAAGGATATCATGCTTGGTAAAGTGGAAGGTCAACAAAAAAGGGGAAGGCCATCAATGAAATGGATTGACACAGTGGCTGCAATGATGGGCTCAAGATAAGCAAGGACTGTTTCCTTGTGTTGTACATAGGGTTGCTATGAGTTGGAGCTGAATCGACCGCACCTAACAACATCATACTCAATGGTTAAAGACTGAAAGTTTTCCCGCTAAGATTAGGAATAAGAATGTATACTTTCATCATTTTATTCAACACTGTACTAGCAGTTCTAGCCAAAGTAGGTAAGCAAGAAGAAGAAATAATAGGCATTAAATGTGGAAAAGACAAAGTAAAACTATAGGGAACTATATGACATAAACTGAAGCTACAGTCCACAGCAGAATTTCTTCTTCTTCACAAAGTCTCAGTTCTGTTCTTCAGATTAAATCAAGTCTACAAAGATAACCCAGGACAATATTCCTCACATAAAGTAAACTGATTGTTTACTTTACTCCCATTTACAAAATACTTTCACAACACAACCTACATGAGTGTTTGTGTAGCCAAGGAGCCTAGGTGGAATAGCGGTTAAGCACTAGCTCTTAACCAAAAGGTCAGAGGTTCAACCCCACCAGTTGCTCCACAGTAGAATAGACGTGACAATTTTCTCCCATAAAGATTGCTGTTGCTGTTATTAGCAATCATTGACTCAGTTCCAACTCATTGAGACCTTACATACAATAGAACCATCCTCACAATCATTGCTAAGTTTGAGCCCACTGTTGCAGCCACTCTGTCAATCCATCCCATTGAGGGTCTTTCTCTTTTACACTGAGCCTCTACTTTCTGAAACATAATGTTCTTCTTCAGGGACTGGTCTCTCCTGGTAATATAACGAAGATATAAGGAAGGAAGTCTCACCATCTTCAGTCTTAGGAGGATTCCAGTTATACTTCTTCCCAGGCAGATTTATTTGTTCTTTTCAAAGTTCACGGTATATTCAATATTCTTCCCCAAAACTTTAATTCAAATACATTAATTGTTCTCCAGTCTTCCTTATTCACTGTCCAGATTTTACATGAAAATGAAGCAACTGAAAATACCAGGGCTTGGGTCAGGGGCCTCTAAGTATTTAAAGTGATATCTTTTTTTTTTTAACACTCTAAAGAGGTCTTTTGTTGATTTGCCAAATTTGTCCTTTGATTTCCTGACTGCTATTTTCATGGGCATAGATTGTGATCAAAGTAAAGTGAAATCCTTGACAACTTCCATCTTTTCTCGATTTATCATGTTGTTGTTTATTGGTCCAGTTGTGAGGATTTTTGTTTATGTTGAAGTGTAATCCATACGGAAGGCTGTAATCTTTGATCTTCAACAGTAAATGCTTCAAGTCATCTTCACCTTCAGCAGGCAATGTTATGTCATCTGAATATCGCAGGCTCTTGATGAATCTTCCTTCTTGTAATCCTGATGCAGCTTTCTTCTTTATATATTCCAGCTTTTCAGATTACTTGCTCAGCATATAGATTGATTAAGTATGGTGAAAGGATACAACACTGATGCACACTTTTCCTGATTTCAAGCAACACAGTATCCTTCTGCTGTGTCCATATGACTGCCTCTTGGTCTATGCACTGGTTGTACATGAGCACAATTAAGTGTTCTGAAATTCCCATTCCCGTAATATTATCCATAATTTATTATGATCCACAAAGTCAAATGCTTTTGCACAGTCAAAACAACACAGGTTATTATCTTTCTGATATTCTCTGCTTTCAGCCAAAATCTGGTATCAGCAATGATATTCCTTATTCTACACTCTCTTCTTAATTTGGCTTGAATTACTGCAAGTTCCCTTGGACTTCTTCCTTCAATATTATCAGTCAATTTACTGCTGCAACCGTTTTAAAATTATTTTCAGCAAAATTTTATTTCTGTATGATATTAATGGGAGCTCTGGTAGCATAGTGGCTAAGACACTTGCCTGCTAACCAGATGGCTGGCGGTTCAAACCCACCAGCCACTCCTCGGAAGGAAGGTTGGGCAATCCTACTTCCGTAGTGATACTGCCTCGGAAACCCAAGGAGGGGTCGCTATGAGTCGGGTTTGACTCGATGGCAAACAACAACATGATATTAATGCTATCATTCAATAATTTCCATATTCTGTTTGGATGAACTTTCTTTAGAATGGGCATATATGTAGCTATCTTCCAGTCACCTGGCCAGGTACCTGTCTTCCAAATTCTGGGGCATAGATGAGTGAGTGCCTCTGGCAGTATATCCATTCCTTGAAACATGTCAATTATTATTCCATCAGTCCCAGAAGCTTTGTTTTCCAATGACTTCAGTACAGCTTGGACTACCTTTAATACCATCAGTTCTTGATCATATGCTACCTCCTGAAATGCCTGAACATAGACCAATTTCTTTTTGGTACAATGATTCTGTATATTTCTTCCATTTCCTTTTGGTGTGTGCAGCATCGTTCAATATTTTGCCCACAGAATCCTTCAATATTTCAACTCAGGTCTTGTTTTCCTTCAATTCTTTCAGCTTGAGAAATGTCAAGTGTGTTCTTCCCTTCTAGTTTTCTAACTCCAGGTCTTTGCACATTTCATGTACTTTATATTGTCTTCTCAAGGCCCTCTTTGAAGTCTTTGGTTTAGTTCTTTTGATTTCCTGTGTCAGCACTTACTATTTTCCTTTGTTTTGGTCTAAAATTCTTATTTTATTTAGTCTACATTTTAGGGTTTTAGCTACTCTTTCATTCAAGACAGAGGTTTTCCAGGAAAAACTAGATAGAGGCAGAGAACAATGTAGAACAAAACTCTAAATCTTAAAAAAAAAAAGACCAGATTTACTGGTCTGATAGAGCCTGGTGAGACGTCTGAGACTATGGCCCCTAGTAACCCTACAGGTCTGGAACTGAACTCACTCCTGTGGCTTCCAGCCAAACAACAGACAGGCATATGGGGTGAACATTTATAGCAGGCAGATATACTCCTTGGAGGGATCAACTGTGGGAGAACAGAAGGGCAATGTTTTCACAGGGAGGTAACTCGGGGGCAAAAGTGCCTGGGAGGGAAGGACACAAGGAGAAAGTAGCTACCAGGAGGAAGTGGGAAGAGAGCTGTTACATTGTGGGAAATTGCAGTCAATGTCATGAGACAAAATGTGTATAAAATGCTGTATGGAAAATGAATTTACTTCGCAGACTTTCACCAAAATCACAATGAAAATTTAAGTAAATAAATAAAGACAAAGAATTTCCTTCTTTTTTAAATTTTTATTTTGGTTTTCTAGGTTTCTAGGGACAGAAGTGGAAAAAATTTTATTCTGCTATTTTTAATTAGCAGTACCACTCATATTTCACATAGTTTACATTGTATAAAGTCTGCTGATCTGATGGGCAAAAAACTGTTAATTCGCAATTAGCTGATCTTAATTTTTCATGGGGCTAGAAATCTTTTTGTACATTTATTGGTCATTTATATATATTTTTTTTCTGTGAATTACAGACTGATATTTTTACTGGGATATTTTTGCTGTTTTCATAATAACTTATAAGAACCCTTTTAATATACCATAGATAGCAATACTTTGCTCTGTATGTTGCAATTATCTTTCAGTGTGAATCTTATTTATAGTGTGTTTCAATGAACATATACTTAAAGATTTTATACAGTTAAATCCATTCAACTTTACCTTCTGGGTTTTATGGATTCCTTAGGAACTATTTTACTGCAAGATCATAAAACTATTCATATTTTCTTCTAACAGTAATGTGGGATTTTATCCCTCTTCCCCTTTTATTTTAAATCTACATTTAGCTCTTAAATCCATCTGGAATTTATTTGTTTTTAATGTGATATTGCAATCTGACCTATTTTTAATTTCATATAGACAACCTGTGGGAAAATATAATTTCTTAGGAATTTAAAATGCTTCCTTTAATTATACTAAATTTCCATATATATCATATTCTATTTTTTAATTCAGTCCTGCACAACTGATGTATCTATCTGCCAGTATGACTGTGTTTTATTTACTCTGGCCATATAAACAAATAGAGGTTAGAGACCTTAAGCATGAAGTACAAAATTCAAAGTGGACAAAACCATGTCATCCCTCTCTAACATTCTGCAACCCATTCCCTTCCTCATTCTACTTTAAGATAAACAGAGCTACATTATTCTTTTAAAGGATAAACACTACTCCATGATACAGATGTACCATAACTTACCTAACTAGATTACTACTGAGGAGCTCTGGTAGCATAGTGCCTAAGGTACTTGACCGCTAACTAGAAGGCTGGCGGTTCAAACTTGCCAACCACTCCTCAGGAAGGAAGGTTGGGCAATCTACTTCCGTAGTGATACTGCCTGGGAAACCCAAGGAGGGGTCACTATGAGTTGGGTCCAACTCGATGGCACATAATAAGATCACCACTGATGGACACTAAGTTACTTACAGCTTTCTGCTATTACATTGTTGTTGTTGTTGTTATGTGCCGTCGAGTCGGCCCCGACTCACAGCGACCCCTCCTTGGGTTTCCGAGGCAGTATCACTACGGAAGTAGGATTGCCCAACCTTCCTTCCGAGGAGTGGCTGGTGGGTTTGAACCGCCAGCCGTCTGGTTAGCAGGCAAGTGTCTTAGCCACTATGCTACCAGAGCTCCCCTGCTATTACATAATATGTTGTAATAAATATTTTTGTTCAGTCACCAAAAATCTCTGGTGGTGCAATGGTTAAAGCATTTGGCTGCTAGCCAAAAAGGTCAGTGTTTTTTTTTAACCCACCAGCAGCTTCATAGAAGAAATATGAGGCAGTCTGTTTCCGTAAAGATTTACAGCCTTAGCCACCCAATGGTGCTTGCTATGAGTCAGAATTGACTTGATGGCAGTGATTGGGGGGCAGGGACGGTGTAGGACTCTCAAAACACACTGCCATTGAGTTGATTTCAACTCAAAACAAAACAAAAGAAAAACCAAACTCACTGCCTTCAAGTCATTTCTGACTCATAGTGCTCCCTCCTTGGGTTTCCAAGGTGGTATCTCTAAAGAAGTAGATTGCCCAATCTTCCTTCAGAGGAGTTGTTATTGTTGTTGTTATGTGCCCTCACTCGACCAACCCAACTCTTAGCGACCCCTCCTTGGGTTTCCCAGGCAGTATCACTAAGGAAGTAGATTGCCCAACCTTCCTTCCAAGAAATGGCTGGTGAGTGTGAACCGCCAGCCTTCTAGTTAGCAGTTTCCAAGGCTGTAAATCTTTACTGAAGTAGACCACCTCATCTTTCTTCTGTGGTTCACCCAGTAGGTTCCAACTGCCAAACTTCTGGCTAGCAGCTAAATGCCTTAATCACTAAACCACCACCAGAGCTCCTTTTCACCATTTTAGACTTAAGCAAATAATTCTAGAGGACAAATTCCTAGCAAATCATTTACAAAGTAGAGGAGTTTACACACACACATAAGGAACTGTTACACATACAGAATGTGTACATTTTAAAGAGTAACAATAAAATTATCAACATGCTTAAGGAAAAGAAAGCCTTTTGCATGGGTATTGTTGTTGTTACGTGCCATCGAGTCAGACCCAACTCATAGTGACCCTTCCTTGGGTTTCGGAGGTGGTATCACTACGGAAATAGACTGCCCAACCTTCCTTCCCAGGAGTGGCTGGTGGGTTTGAACCACCATCCTTCTGGTTAGCAATCAAGTGCCTTAGGCACTATGCTACTAGAGCTCCCTTGCATGGGTATATGAACTTTATTTATTTCTAAAGAGACCCTTTTATTAAGCATTAAACAGAACAAAGATGAGGGAAACCATCAGTATGCGCATAATACAAAGGCCCTTGCATCAGGGCCCTGGGGCTAATTATGTATGATAGAAAACAAGGGAAATCATCACAAAACCATGATTAGTGGCTGGTCCATTCATCACTCTTGCAGGGGGAAATACAGAAGTAGGAAAAGGACCATGATTGTGATCCATACACAACTGCATATAAAGGGTAACCAGATTGGTCCTGGGGCTTAACTACCTGGCTATGCCCTGGTAAGTGTATGATGACTCAGGACTATGTGGCTCTTAGTCATAGCCACAAGGTGGCTACAAGACAATACTAAGACCCTAACCTTTTACTTAAATTAGATAATGTGGCTATTTTCAGTAAATTATTAAGGACACACCCAGGCAAGTTCCCTAGTTGTTTGTGTGAGCATAATCTACATTCAACTACACTCTCCCTGAGGGCCAATTGCCCCTCCCTAGGTTTGTGCCAGACTTACCAAAGCATAGCCCCAATGCAGGTTTAGAGATCAGAAACAGCTCAAATGGCGTTTAAACTTACTTCAACACTCAAAATGGAGTTAGGGCTCCTGCTATATACAGCCTTCCACAAACCAAGTGCTTTAGAATTTTAGCTCTAATATATTCCCTCCCCTGAACATGGATTTTATTTAAAATCCTTTGATTACACTTAGTTCATGCTTTCTTTTGCACGAACTTGATGTCTCCTTTAGAAGGTTGCTTGTTTTAGGATAGGCTTTTATGACACCACCTACTATCCTTTTTTATAACTGGGCACCATCTGATTTCATCACTGTGTTTACTATAGCTCCCAGTCTTGAGTGATTATCTTATGAGGTTAAGTATAGAGTAGGGCCACACTGGAAGAACTGAAACTGAGTGGAGAAGTTCAGCCTGTATCCCTGGTTGAAGACAGATAAGTAAACATGATAACTCAGTTCCTTAAAAACTGAAGATGAAAGCTCAACTACCTCCCACCCCCACCACACACAGACACTCCCACACCCTGGTTAAGACAGATAGGACCTGGTTGGAGACAAATAAGTAAATATAATAACTCAGTTACTTAAGAACTGAAAGGAATGAAAGGTCAATTTACACATTCTTTCCATGTTATCCCCCTAGAAACAGGTGATAAGTACCCTAATGTGTCTCAAGAGACTATCTGAAAATTAACCTTGACCCACAGACATGCCCAGTGAGACAAACAGGAAGAAACTTGCTGGAAACTGACATTCTCCCCTCTGCCTAAGCCCTGATCAGCTGATGACAGGTAGCTGGTGTGACTCATTGTGACTCATCCCTGGCACAATGGCACTACATTAAAAACCGACCATCCCTTTAAACCCAGGTGAAGGAAGTTTCAGCCAATCCTCAGTTAATTCATGCCCAAATTCCTGAAGTTTCAATGAATACATGTAACCCCCCTCTCCTGAAACACAAAAGCTGTATCCGTCCGCCATTTGGGGAGTCAGATTTGGGCACTGGCTGTCTCCTTGCATTGCCGCTTTGCAATAACTAATTTTCTCTCCTCTTATTCACTTGGTGTGTAAACGGTTTTGGCCTGACTGTGCACTGGACAGGGACCCAGTTTTGGTCCTACTTCAGAACTACATAGCCTGTGGTTAGACTTAAAGAGGGAGGTCAGTCAAGTGTATCTGAAGACTATACCTTGTCAATATATATGAATCTCTTCATGGGCAGAGTATTAGCTTTCTGAGAAATTACATTAGAAGTAGCCTTCATATAACATTTGATAATTCTAATAATAATACCATTAATCCAGTCATAAACCCAACCCAAAACCAAACTCACTGCATCCAGTCAATTCCCACTCACAGTGACCTCAACAGGGTTTCCAAGGTTGTAAATCTTTATGGTAGCAGACTGCCTCATCTTTCGCCTATGGAGCAACTGGTGGATTTGAACCACCAACATTTTGCTTGACAGCTAAATGCCTTAACCACTGCACCACCAGAGCTTCTTAATCCAGTCAAGAGTACAAATTAATACTAATGAGAAAAGTTCAAGTGCCTTAGGTACTACACTTCCAGAGTTCCCGGTTTATCTATAAGAACTGCATATACTTTATTTTAGTTTTAGCAGCTATTACCAAATTGTCACTGTTTAATCTTTGCTAATCTCTTAAGTAAAAAACACTACCTTTTAGTTTTAATGTGCATTTACATTTTTATGAAGAATGAATATCTCCCTAAAAGTTAGAGTGTATTTTCTCTAGATCTTTTGTTCATATCTTTTGCCTTTTTTTTTTTTTTTTGGTAAGTTGGATTATTTTATTTCCCATTTCTTTATGAGCTCTTAATATATCAAGAACCTGTGTTGCCATTGTTAGGTCTTGAGTTCATTTTTAACTCACAGCGATCCCATGTGACAAAACAGAACTGTCATACAAGGTTTTCTAGGCTGTAATCTTTAGGAAACAGACTTTCAGGTCTTTCTCCCACAGAGCCACCTGTTGTTGTTGTCGTTACGTGCTGTCAAGTAGGATCCAACTCATAGCAACTCCTCCTTGGGTTTTTGAGGCAGTGTCACTGGGAAGTAGATTGCCCAATCTTCCTTCTGAGGAGTGGCTGGTGGGTTTGAACCACCAGCCTTCAGGTTAGGAGTCAAATGTCTTAGGCATTACGCTACCAGAGCCCCCTTTTCCGTACATTAAGGCTAAGGGATGTGACTGCTAACCAGAACGCTGGTGGTTAAAACCGACTAGCCATTCCTTGGAAGAAAGGTTGGGCAATCTACTTCCGCAGCGATACTGCCTCAGAAACCCAAGGAGGGGTCGCTATGAGTCGGGTCCAACTCGATGGCACATAACAACAATAAGAACAATTATTCTACACATATAACCTTTTCCCTGGAATTATAAATCTATCTGCAGTATGTGAGCTAGTTAAACTTTCTGCTGTCTTCTTAAAGTGATTAAAACTTGCATCCATCTCACACACCCTCGCTCAAGTATAAATTTAGAAAACATGTACAGTTCATTATAATTTCAGGCTATTTTAAGTACTCAATATTTACTTATACAGTGATCGCACTTAGAGGACTAGTAGGTTTGCGTGACTGAAGTGCTTGATTGTCACATAAAAGAATTTATAATTGATGAGGTAGACTATATGGGATAACAAAATTCTCAAGAAAAGGAGGGACAAGATGAGCATCTAGGCAGACAGGTCTAGAATAAAGAGAATAAATACATTAGTTGGACGAATCAGAAAACAGACTAATAAGGGACTGTGGGAAAAATATATCAAGTAAAGAAATTGATTACAGTACAGATAGAAGGGGGAAATTCTAGATCTTATTTATTCAATTTATGAAACAAGTATTTAATAAGAATTTATCTGTATAATAAAGACAAAAATTGGTTTAAACTACTTAGTGATATGCTAAATATTAACAGCTTACTGAAAAAACTGTAGTACATCAAAGATGGAATACTCTGCACTTTTTAAAAATAGTAATAATATTCTTTATGTACAGATATAGGACAATTTCCAAGTTATAAAAAAAGCTAGGTGAATGACTCAAAATGGGAAGAAACAGCTGCTAATATACATTAATAATTGGAACTTGGAATGTACAAAGTACGACTCTAGGAAAATTGGAAGTTGTCAAAAATGAAATGGAACACATAAAGATCAAAGTCCTAAGCATTAGTGAGCTGAAATGGACTGGTATTGACCGTTTTTAATCAGACAATCATAGGGTCAACTATACTGGGAATGACAAATTGAAGAGGAATGGTGTCACATTTACAGTCAAAAAGAATATTTTAAGATCAAACCTGAAGTACAAGGCTGTCAGTGATAAGATAATATGCATATGCCAAAAAAGAACAGCAATAAATACTATTATTATTCAAATTCACACACCAACCAATAGAGTCAAAGATGAAGAAATTGCAATTTATGCACTCTGAAACAGACTAAATATACAATCAAGATGTATCATTTACTGCTGGTGATTTGAAAGCAAAAGTTGAAAACAAAGAAAGATCATGAGTAGTTGGAAAATACGGCCTTAGTAACAGAAATGATGCTGAAGATGGCATGATAGAATTTATCTACTATCAATACCTTTTCTCAACAATATAAACGGCAGCTATACATGTGGATCTTGCCAGAATCAGATCAACTACGTTTATGGAAGTCAGCAATGGAGAAGATCAATATCATCAGTCAAAACAAGGTCAGGAGCTGACTGTGGAACAGATGATCAATTGTTCATAGGCAAGTTCAAGCTGAAGCTGAAGAAAATTAAAACAAGTCCACAAGAGCCAAAATATAACTTTGATTATATTTCATGTAAATTTACATACCATCTGAAAAACAGATTTAACACAGTGAACACCAATGAATGAAGCCCAGATGATTTGTAGGATGACATCAAGATCATATATGAAGAAAGCAAAAGGTCATCAAAAAGACAGAAGAGGAAGAAATGACCAAAATGCATGTCAGAAGAGACTCTGAAACTTGCTCTTGAATGGAGAGTAGCTAAAGCAAATGGAAAAATTGACAAAATAAAAGAGCTGAACAGAAGATTTCAAAGAGGAGCTCGAAAAGACAAAGTCAATTATCAAAATAAAATGTGTAAATATCTGGAGTTAGAAAACCAAAATGGAAGAACATACTCCCCATTTCTCAAGCTGAAAGAACTGAAGAAAAAATTCCTCCCTTGACTTGCAATACTGAAGGATTCTATAGACAAAATATTAAATGATGTAGGAAGCATCAAAAGAAGATGGATGGAATACAGACAGTCATTGTACCAAAAAGAACTGCTTGATATTTAAGTATTTCAGCAGGTAGCATATGATTAAGATTGTTGAGAGAACAGTAGGGGGTAAAGCCAGAATTATATGAAAATTTAAATAAAACTTACTTTCTGTCAGTTTTTTCTTGCTCTTCTACTATCTCCCAATATATTCTTTTTTTTTTTTTTTTCATTCATTCATTTATTTACTATTGTGATTTGGGTGAAGATTTACAGAGCAAATTCACTTTCCATACAGCAGTTTACATA
>NW_006921640.1:5460715-5461772 GCF_000298275.1 Orycteropus afer afer
GGAATTCTGATCATTCACATAAACTTATAGGACCATTGTCTGCCAACCCTATATATGTTCCTGGATACACTACCCATTTCATAGAAATACTTAATCGTTCAGCCTGTCTACCCATCTATCCACCCATATACCCATGCTTGCCTTCATTGACAACGCAGTACTGTAAGTGCAAAAGGGTTCATGTTTGTTGTCTGTACCTCCCATGTACCTCCCTATGTCTTTCTAATCCTCAGTGCTGCCATATTGGTCACTCACATTTGGTATATTGTCCTTCCCTTCACCCAAATCAATATGTATCTCTGTCTATCTAACAGCCTTTCCTCCCCTCCACTCCCACCCCTGGTAACCAACAAAGAAAATGTCCTTCTACAGATAAACCATTCCTTAACTTTTACAATAATGGACTAATACAATATTTGTCCTTTTGTGATTGACTTATTTCACTCAGCATAATGGCCTCCAAGTTCACCCACATTACGTGGTGTTTTGCAGATTCTACATTATTCTTTAGCATTGCATAGTAATCCATTGTGTGTATTACCATAGTTTGCTTATTCCTCAGTTGATAGACACCTAGGCTGTTTCCATCTTTTGGCTATTGTATAGTCTATTTATGCCATATATTAGGGCCCTTAAACTTGGCCCTAGATTTTCCAGGAGGAGGAGGAACTGTATAGTTTTAGGTTTCACATTTAAGTCTAATCCACCTGGAGTTCGTTTTTGTGTATGGTGTGAGGTACAGATCTTGTAACAACAGTTCACTCTATCTTGCAACTCTTTTAACTTCTTCACCATTTAGAAGTTCTGTGAGTACACAGTCTTTTCCCTTTTCTTGTTTGTAGTTGTCTTCACTTGCCAATTGATGTCTCTGGTTCCCTGTTCAAAATCTTGTAAGCTCTTTTACTTTGGAAATGTCCATAGCTGTGGTTTCTGGGTTATGTCATCTTGTGTATTAATGGTCAGTTGTTATTTGCTATTTTTGGTTCTCTGTTCAAAGGATTCCCTTTAGCATCTCTTGTGAGATTGGTCTGGTTTTAACAAATTCCCTTAGTTTCTG
>NW_006921640.1:5464159-5479339 GCF_000298275.1 Orycteropus afer afer
GAGTTGTGGTGCTGGCGAAGAATGCTGAAAGTACCATGGACTGCTAAAAGAACTAACAGATCTGTCCTGGAGGAAGTGCACACGAAATGCTCCCTGGAAGCAAGAATGGCCAGACTTCGTCTCATCTATTTTGGTCATGTTGTCAGAAGAGATCATTCCCTGGAGAAGGATGTCATGCTTGGTAGGGTGGAGGGTGACGAAAGAGGGGGAGGCCTCAAGATGGATTGACACGGTGGCTGCGATAATGGGCTCAAGTATAGCAGGGATCGTAGAGCTGGTACGGGATCGGGTACTGTTTTGTTCTGCTGTGCATGGGGTCGCTATGAGTCGGAAACAACTCGACAGCACCTAAGAATACCACCAACTGTCTAGTCTATTCCAACTCACAGCGAACCTCATTGGGTTCAAAGGCCAAATCTTTATGGAAGTAGATTGCCTCACCTTCCTTCCACGGAGGGGCCGGTAGGTTTGAACTGCCAACCTTCTGCTTAGCAGTCAGATGCCTTAGACACTGCACCGCCAGAGATCCTTTGAATTAGAGATGTTCAAAAAAGCTTCTTTTTCTCACAGCTATTTCCTAGAAATCTTTTAACCTTTCTAGCTACTATAACCATCAAACTCCTTTCCAAGTCTATTCACAGTCTACTCTTTTGTTTACCTCAACAAAAGAAATGGGGTCATCTCTAAAATCTACTGATTTTCACAGGGGGTTTCTATCTTGGGACTCATCTCAACCCTAACAGTGCTTCACTAGGATAGAACTAAGTAGAAGGAATATCAGCAGCCTGGCCTTGGAATGTTAATAGGAAAAAAATATCTTATGTATGTCATTAAGTATGTCAGATAAATTTCTGTGTTCTTCAAGATTAATTGCTCAAGCAGCAAATTCTATTGTGCATAAATTAAAACTTAGAGAGAACACTGAGTGGTATAAATAGATAAATTGGAAGATGAGCTTAAGAGTTAATGATTTATAATGTTCAAACTACTTAAACCAAACTTACCAGTCTGAGGTCATATTCAGCATGCTTGTCAATACCTGAGAGTTCAGAGAAGTATATGGAGTCCCAAATATTAATTCTACCCCAATTTCTTTAACCTTAAATCTAGCATATCTGTATATTTTCAAATATGGACACTTTATATTTGATAAGTAATTAATGGAGAAAGGAGCTAACCTTCCTCTGACTTATCTTCCAGTGGCAGTGGAGTTATTTCCTGAGCCATATGAGAAGAAAAAAAGAAACAAACAGAAAACAAGGTTTGGAAAGGAAGAGAGACAATTCCTTAAAATTAGATACTGTTGTATTCATTACCTATCTCTATTCCAAGAAATGAATCAAAGTACTTACAATCCCTAAACATGAATATTTTTTAAATTTAATTTTTTAATTGCACAAATAAAATGGAAATTTAACAATTATTTACAATTACTCCCCTCACCCAACAACTACATTGTTATAAACTTTCCAAGATTCTTTCTCAATTTGTACCAAGTTTTTACTCAGTTGGCATGGCATAGCACCTGCACATCAGGTATTAGATAAATATTGTTGAAGTAAATTAACACAATGCCTTTACCCATTTATCAAATAGCATCCTGTCTTTCTTAACAATTTCTATACCAGTATTTTAGGGCTCATATAATTTTTTTTGTAATTTTCACCCCTGAAGACTAAACTGAGCAGGTAGACACTGAAGAATAAGCTCACTGAGTATCAAGTGTCTTCTAGATTGTTTTGAATAAACAAATCAGAAGTAACCTTACAGTTACAATGCCAAAAATCTTCAAAATATATTGATACATCTCAGTTGGTTTTTAATATCTAATCTGAAGTTTTCTGACTTGGGGAAAGGTGAATATATATCTATCTGTAAAGAATTTATTATTAGACATGTGATATTTTTACTCTCCATTCTAAAGTAAATTTAAAAAGAGAAGTGATAGATGTACAGTTGGAACATTAGTAAAAACCAGTTCAGAACTTCATTTTGCCATATTCTTATATTTTACAAATATGCACACCTGTTAAACATACTAACAGTTTAGAAACACATTAAAAATTTACCACTACAAAAGTTACTTAGAAAATATTTGGTCAAAGCCTCTAATTTTGCAAATATGGAAACTAAAGGCTCAGAACAAAAAGTGACTTGCCCCTGGGTTACAAGCTTATTTATTGGCAAAAGGACTAAAACCTTGGTATTTCATTGCTCTTCCATTATGCTACCACGATTCAAGAAAACAATAAAATTTTGATACATTTCTTAAATTTCAGGGATGCTAACATTTTTCTTCTTTTCATAATTTATTATTTAAGAGAGTATCAATCCAATTAGTGTATTTCTTTTGCTGACACACACCCACTCAAGCACTGCTCATTTACTTGTTTATGCTGCCTGCCCTCTTGCTTGTTCCCAGAGATCATTTATTTATTTATTAAGATCATGTTTTATGAATTCTAAAACAAGCAAATATTTTGGGGAAAGATATACTTGTTAGAAGAGGGTACAAGCTGCTTGAAAAAAGCAGTAAAATGTTTTACCTTGAAAGTGAGCGCAGAATACACATTTATTACTAACACAAAGGGCTATTTTCACCACCCCCACCACTGTTAGTGAGAATTCTGAATTCTGACTGACCTCTTAAGGAGGTAAAAATCCACCCTTGGTGGAAGCAGCTGTGACGCTGTTTAAGAAGCTACAAATAACCTGCTGGGAAATTCAGCAGGCACTATTATTATATCCTGTTTATACTGTCATTTTTTTCTATCTGTAGGATATTATTTATACAGACCCCACCCAAGAACTTCTTGTTTATTATAGAAATCCTCCAAATCTATAAAAAGAAACCTGAATTTGCTTCTGGAACAAGCACATGTGTTATAATTTTGTATCTCACTACACTTTTTTATTTAGCATTTTCTTTTGTTATGCACCACTTGGTCTCATTTTTATCTTAAGGTTGATTTATTTCATTATTTCCCATATTAGAGTTGAAATTAAACTTTAAAAGAATTAATTTCAAGGCAAGATTCTGGAGTACCACATCCTAAATTTTATTCAGACAGATATTCCTCTAAGATACATTTGACTAATATGTTTAAAGACCAAAAAAAAAATGTGTCTCTATACTGATCAGGTATCCTAGTGAATGACTTCTGGATGCCTAAATGCTCCCTTACCGAGGCACAAGTAACACCAAGTGTTCAATCATGAGGGTCAGGCTCTATTTTGTTCTCACTCACTCACTCACTCTTCTCTAGTTGAATCTTTTCTCTAGAATGAAAAATGCAGCACCTGATTATAGCACAATAGCTGGATAGGCTGGGAGAAAAATAACAATAAAGGAATGAATTCATGAGAAACATGAATTCAGTAAGGTGTTCAATCGGACAATGAACCAATCATCCTCACTTCTCTTCTTTCCTATCTTCTATAAATAATTGAATTAAAGCAGTTGAAAGAAAAATGTAAGTTTTTTAAGAGAAGAAATTCATGCAGCATTTGTTGAACAAATGAACAATTATCTGTGGAAAGGGAGCACATATGGACAAAGTCATAATGGACAACTGTTCACATGTGTAACCTGGAGTTGGCATCACCAATAGTCAATCTTTTTATGCTACAAGGCAGCTAGATAACCATGAAATTTTCAAGGTACATGTACAAGGCTGGATTCTTTGGGGATGGGTAAGAAAAAGTCATTGCATTTGATAACATTATCCTAATATGCATAAATAAATGAATACTAAACTTCAGGGTAGTGAACTAAGTGTAACTAATTTAAAAAAAAAAAGGAAAAAGAGATCTGCATGGGCTAAAGTGGTCAAAGAAATCAGAATGAGGATACTAGCTGAGAAAATCTTAATAGGAATTGATAAAATTGAGATAAGGAGAAGAAAGGTACCTTACGTACAACAAACAATTAAAAAGCATCAAAGTGAGCAGAATCTTGGAAATGGTTAAGTAAATTTAGAGAGGAAGTATAATGAATCCACAACCAAACTGCCATCGAGTCAATTCCGACTCACAGCAACATTATACAGCACAGAGTAGAACTGTCCCATAGGGTTTCTAAGGATATACACCTTTAAGTAAGCAGACAGCCACACCTCTATCCTGCAGAGCAGCTGGTAGGTTCAAACTGGTGACCATTTGTTTAGCAGCCCAGTGCTTTAACCATAAGTACTCCTTACAGTGAATCCAAAACTAAACTCACTGCCATCAAGTAGATTCTGACTGGAAGCAGATTGCCTCATCTTTCTTCTGTGGAGCAGCTGGTGAGTTCAAACCATTAAGATTTTTGGCTAGCAGCCAAATGTCTTAACCACTACACCACCAGAGCTCCTTTGTAGTGAACAAATTAAAAAAAAACCTCACTCCTATTGAGTCGTCCCCAAGTCATAGTGAACCCTCCTTGGGTTTCTGAGGCAGTATCACTATAGAAGTAGATTGCCCAATCTTCCTTCTGAGGAGTGGCTGGTGGGTTTGAACCACCAGCCTTCTGGTTAGCAGTCAAATGCCTTAGGCACTACAGCCCCAGAGCTCCTTTATAGCGAATAGCAGATGGCAATAAAAAAAGGTGGCTAGAGGAGGACATTATGCTGAGTGAAATAAGTTAGTCACAGAGAGACAAATATTGTATTAGTTCATTATTATAAAAAGTCAAGGAAAGGTTTATATATGTAAGGAAACTTTCTCTGTTGGTTACCAGGGGTAAGAGGGGAGGGGAGGGAACACTGCAAAAATAAATAAGAAAAACAATAATAATAATAATTTAAAAAAAGGTAGCTAGAGTCAGACTATAAGAAGTTTCATTTTTCAGACAATGAAGAGCCAAATCAGAGATTTCTGATGAAAGGAGGATAAATGTATGGGGAAGATAATTTAACAGGGTAGAAAGTCAGACCATATTGGATTTAAAATATCACACGAAAGAAATACTTTAATTATGACATTAATTCATTTTGATAAAAGAAATGTAAACATATATAAAGAACATAATGTACTGGGCTTTATATTTTCTTTTATCACTTACATTAAAAGTTATTTTTAAAATTCCCAACAAATTAAACCTAAAATACATAATGTAATATATTGATCAGCATGATTATACTAGGTATATTTTAGGAGCTCTTGTGGCGTAATGGGTAAGGCATTTGGCTGCTAACCAGAAGGTCAAACCCACCAGCTGCTCCTTAGAAAGAACACGAGGCAATCTATTTCGGTAAAGATTTACAGCCTTGGAAACCCAATGGGGATTACCATGAGTCAGAATTGACTCGATGGCAGTGTTTTTTTGTTTTTGTTGTTGTCATTGTTTATGTATATCTGAATGTTTACTTTAAAAAATTATACAGGTGGTGCAGTGAATTACTTGCTATGAGTCTTCTAGCTAGCTATGGTCATTGTGACTGCCACCTGATTACTGGGTGGAACTATGCAAATTAAAGTTCTTGTGGCCCACCAAGGGGATCAGAAAGCTTGTGAGTAATGTAAATAAGGTACATGGCAGCCTTACAGGGATGGAACTATAGAAATAAGGTATATGGAACCCTAATGTGGGGATTGGTCAGTTTTGACATTTTGCTAGGCTTACAATGAGCCCTCCCAGAGGTGGAAAAGGGGGATCTCACTACCATCAAGACAGAAAACAGCCAAGAATCGAGTGTATCCCTGAACTCAAGATCTCTGTGCTGAGATGGAAAAGAGGTGGCAGCAGCAGAACCAAGAGACCTGCACAAGACAGAGCGGCAGACTTGCCAGCCCATGAAGCAAGAAAGCTGAGTGTCTCTGGGCAGGAGGCTTGCTGACAGAGTTGGGTGTACCTAGGTGTACCTATCAGCAGAGCTAAAAGAGCTTTGTAACACTTGCCTAAGCAGGGCAGAGGCCAGGCCAAGTGGCAGAAGACCAAAGAAAGGCATGCCTTTGAAACCAACTGGAGTCAAAGTTCAGCCTGCATCCCAGGTTGGAGACAAAGAAGTAAACATAGTAACTCAGTTCCTAACGTGTTGAATAGGATGAAATCTCAACTATTCCCCCACCCTGGTTAAGACAGATAGGACTCTGGTTAGAGACAAATAAGCAAACATAATAACTCAGTTCCTTAAGAACTGAATGGAAGGAAAAGTCAATTTACACATTCTTTTCACGCTGTTTCCCCTAGAAACAGGTAATAAGCATGCTAATGTGTCTCAGGAAACAACTTCAAAATTAACCTTGTCTTGTGTACATGCGCAGTGAGACAAACAGGAACAAAGTTGCTGGGAATGGACATTCTCCCCTCTGCCTAAGCCCCAATCAGCCAACAACAGGAAGCCAGTGTGACTCATCTGGTATGTAAGCACACTGCATTAAAAAACGACTGTCCCTTTAAACCAAGGCAAAGGAAATTTCAGCCAATCATCAACTATTTCACACCCAAATTCCTGAAATTTTTATGAATATGCATAACCCTCTCTCCTGAAACTTACAAAAACTGTAATTCGATTTAGATTTGGGAAGTCAGATTTGGGTACGGACCCCTGTCTCCTTACATTGCCGCTTTGCAATAAATAATTTTCTCTCCTCTTAATCACTCGATATGTGAACTGTTTTGGCCTGACTGCGCACCAGGCAGGGGCCCGCAATTGGTCCGATTTCACCTTTGGGCACAACCTAGAGGAGGCTGTCCTGACTGAAGAATTTTATCAAAAGCACTCCTAATCCTGAACATTAGCCTGTTACTTCTTTAATAAACTCCATAAAAACAAAACCAAATTCACGCCATCGAGTCATTTCCAATTCACAGCGACCCCATAACTGTGAGTATTGTCTGAGAATCTCGTGTTGCCACTGCAACAAATTATTGAACCAAGCAGAGAAGTAGTGAGTGCCATAGGAGGGGCAGTTGGTTTAACAACTGGTAAAAAGGTTGGAGGGTGGCAGCATCTGTGTCTTCTGCCTCAGAGGAATCAGCCTTGGGCTGTTGATGGTGATTCTGTCTTCCCTTGATAAGGTTGGAGGAGGTCAAAAGAAGCTGTTCCCATGCCCTTTGCGCATCCAACAAAATTCATTTATTTCAACTGAAAATAGTTACTTAAATTATTCGAGATTTTACCAAATTTAACATAACTTGCTTTGGTTATTTGTAATTATTAAACAGAAAAAATATTAAAGCAGTGCTGCTATTTCATATATTTCTGTACTGGCTTTATAAATTGCAATGCTGTAGGAAGACAACTAGATTTGGGATCAGACATGTGCTGTGAGTCCCACACTACCATAATCTCACTGTCTGACTTTGAATAGATCACTTAAACTATTTGGACCATTGCTTCTTTGCTTACAAAACAGATGAAAGAGTTAAGTTCAAAGCACTCTTAGTGACTTAATCTCAGAGGTGGTTGCTTTTATAAGAGACCACAGATAAGCTTTGAATCAGTAGTTTCCAAATATTAGCTGGACTAGAAGAAGTCAAATTTTACAAGAATATGAAGTCAGTGAGGGATGAGAGAAGAGGGCAAAAAAAAGTTCCTAGCATAGATTATTTTCTTGGGAATTTTTTACAAAAAGTTTCATTGTAAGTAAGGAGAATAACCATAGAGCAGTACAGTCAATGTAAAATGGTCAGGCTGGGAAAATAAGCATGTTAACAGGTTCAGAAGAAGGATCAGTAAAAAGAGAGAAAGTTAACATACAAAGGGGAGAAAGGCTAACTGAGCAGCCTATAAAAAACAAGAGGTAATAATATGAAAGCAAATCTTAAAAAAGAGAGAAGAGCACTTGAAAGAAGATAAGTAGAAAATTTAAATTAAGATAGTAGAAGTTAAAGAGAAGTGAAAGACTTCACAACAGATGGATAAACAAGAAGGTAGGCTGCCTGCTAATGGTGAGAAAGGTAGAGTTTGGTTCAGAACCCAAAGTGGTGAAGCAAAGCTGTTATGGAGGTAGCAGAATTGGGAAAAAGATCAATAAAAGTCAATACTGAAAACAGATAGCATTAATCTTTGATGTTAAGAGGCTACCACAAGAGTATTTGTAATACTAACAAAAGCAACAAAGTTGGGAAGGAAAATCAGTTTGGGGAACAAAATAGTAGGTTCATTTTAAAATATACCATTTGAAAAGCCTAATAATGTCCTAAAAGAGAACTGGAAGGAAATGTAACACTAGTATACAAGAAGGTTGTTTTTTCTTTTTTAAATTTTTTATTGTGATTTGGTTGTGAATTCACAATGCAGATTTGTTTGACACTAAATAGTTCATACACATTGTTTCACAGTACTGATTACAATCTCCACAATAAACACTCTTCTCCCACCTCCTCCCTGTGACTATCCTTTCCCTGTGCCCTTCTTACCTATGCCTTCCTGTCTTCTAGCTTTCCCCCTATGTAAATACTGCCTTCTGATCTCTCATGGTTGACTGTTCAAAGGGGTGCTTCTCCCTGGGGTAGGTGTTCCACTTGCAGGCCTTTCTATTGTTTGGCTGAGAGCTAACCTAAAATAGAGTTTTATAAAGCACCATTCACAAGGGAGCTGAAACCTTCACAAGATGAATTCAAGGAATTCCTCTTTGTGAGGAAAGGGCAAATGACTGAGGTCACAACTTTCAGAAGCACTTGCAAAATAAATATAAAGCAAACACTGAATGGCTTGAAGGAAAAGAAGAGAATCAGGAAGGATGGATGTTGAGAAGGTATGGGGTAGAAGGATGGGGAGGCAGGGGTGCTGTGGGTGGTAAAATAATGATGAACATTCAAGCAACAATATAACAGGGCAGAAGTAGAAGAAGATACCCTACAACTATGACTGGTAATAAAGTAACAGGTAAGTTTCAGTGGAAACAAATTCAAAGAAATGTAGAGAAAGATCACCAAAAGTATTTCCAGTTTTAAATATATGGGTTTAAATACTTCATTCCATAGTACTAGGGCAGAGTTAACTATAGGGTAGCAAGAGGAAGGAATGTGATAAAACAGATAATAAATGTATAAATATATTTTCAAGTCTTCTTTCCCAAAACAGCAGGATGCATGATGAAGACTATTACCGAGTGAGGTAATGTTAAACATGGCCAATCCATTGAAGTTAAGGTCAGAAAAGCTACCCCCCGACACACACACACACACAAACACACATACATTGCCATCAAGTCGAACCCGACTCATAGTGATCCCTCCTTGGGTTTCCATGACAGTATCACTACAGAAGTAGATTGCCCAACCTTCCTTCCAAGGAGTGGCTGGTGGGTTTGAACCGCCAGCCTTCTGGCTAGCAGTCGCCACCAGAACTTAGGCACTACACCACCAGAACTCATTTCAAACCTAAATCTGGGGGATCTGATTAAAAAGGAAACTTAGATGAAGTACGTTTAGGGTAGTACTCTGTACTTTTCCATTTCTAACAAGCTCCCAGGTGATGCCAAAACTGCTGTTCCATGGACTACATTTCAGTAGCAAGTTGTTAGAGCATATCTTGGTTTCATTTTTCAAAAAGGCAATATTTGATATACCTTATAAACCCATTACAGTTATCTAATGCTTTTAGATATGGCTAAGAAATGCTTTTCTAAGGTATTTTATTATGATTTGCATCAATATCGGATGGGTTTCTGCAAAAAGGACATGGAAGCAGCATCTTCTGACTTCCTCTAACCTCACAAGTGGGAAACAGTCACTATCAACAGCCCAAGGCTTATTCCTATGAGGCCAGACATGCTGTCACCCTCCAGCCTTTATAACAATGCTGACATGAATCATTCCTTCCATGGCACTCACTACTTCGCTACTGGGTTTGATAATTCATTGTAATGGCCACACAAAACTCACAGACAATACTCATGACTATGGGGTTTATTAGGAAAATAACACGCTACAACTCAGGTTCAGGAATGTGCTCAGGACACAATTCCTCAATTAGGACAGTTTCCCCTCTACTATGCCTTCAGGCAGGTCTCTCTGGCCCTTGGCCTCTCAGCCTGGCCTCTGTCCTGCTTGGGTAAGTGGGTTACAAAGTTCTTTTAGCTCTGCCAATAGGTACAGCTACGTGCACCCCGCTCCACCACAAAGCCTCCTGCCCCAAAGCACTCAGCTTTCTGATTCTGTGGGCTAGGTTAAGCCTGTCACTCTGTCTTGTGCCTCTTGGTTCGACTGCTGCCATCTCTCTACTAAGCATCTCTGCCAGGCATCTTTCTGCTGGGCTTGTCTCTGTCAAGGAGGTCTTGTGCAGGGAACTGGAGTCCAAGAACACGCTCCACTCTACCTCCTCCACTCCACCTTTGGCTCTTCTCTCTTGATGGCAATGAGCTTCCCTCCTATGCTTCTAGGAAGTCTAATTTTAAGCCTGGCAGGGTGACAAAACTAACCAATCCCCACATGACAGGTGTATATACCTTATTTGCATGGTCCCACCCAGTAATCTGGTAGGAGTTGCAAAGACTGGCTAGAAAAGCCATATCAAGTAATTCACTGCACCACAGTTTCAAAAGCTAGTACTTAAAAGATTCAGGGTATTCAAGCTATTTAGACATGTTCTATCCTCCTCCCAGGGATGAAATAAACTTTCTAATGCTGTTCTAAGGAGCTCTGGTAGCAGAGCTACCAGAAGGCACTGCTAAAGATGAAGTCCAACTATTTCATTGGGCTTGCTTGCTTAGTGGCATGTTAAAAAAAAAGGAGGAGAGAGAGGAGCAAATTAAGTTTCATATCTATCACATTATCTTAGTTTTCAAAATGTAGTTGAAAAGTGTTTCTGGTTCCTCTAATGACAAAGGCATAGTTAAATTTCCCTTAACGGTCCTATAAATCATTGATATCCAAAAAAGGAAGGCTACATACCAACAAAGAAGACATGCTACCCCAAAATTTAAGAACTTCATAAAAAATGCAATCTGAATAGAGAATGACACATATACACCACAAAATAGGGATGGGACTAAGGTGGAGGTAGGGTGGCAAGGGTAATGGGATGGGAAATAAAGAACAAAGAGAAGACAATGGTAATAGCCATTTAACTCTCATCTTCTCAGTAATGGTTTGAGGAAAAGCTTTCACATACAGGAAAGTGGTTAAAAACACAATTTCCTTTATCTTTGTGAATCATTTTTTTTTAATTGATGAAATGAGGGATTAAATTTGGAGGACTCCAAAGCTTTTAAAAACACAGTACACAGATAACAGTTGGATGTGCATGTGTCATGGCTATGTGGCAATTAAAAGAAACTAGATAAACCCATTTTTAGCCATAAAATAGAGAAATTTGTGCTTCTTATAAAGGCTATAAAATTTACTAGCACAAGTTAAAAAAAAAAAAACACTACAGACATTCCATGATATCAGACACAATGGGTTTTAAATCACAGGCATACATTATTATGCCTAAGTTGACAGATCTGCACTGCAATGCAGAAATGCAAGCAATATTCCAACATCTGCGCCAGCAGGCAGAGACCAGATACGATTCCAGAATAAAGGGCTCTTTAGCTCTTACCTGTTACCTGTGCAACAACTGCCTGGGAAATCCTCCGATTGGCAAGAAAGGCTTTGATTTCCTCTTTTATCACACTGCTGTCCCTCCTAACAAAAACAGAAGACAAGACCAACAATGTATGTTGAAGGTAGAAATCCTCATCTTTGCTAAGAAAGGTGAAGCAGAAAGGTGGGCAGAACATAGAAAGGACACAAAAATAAAAAGTATGCAGACCAAACATATGAAAATATGAAATCAAAACAAACCAAGAAACACTAAATATTCAAGTCCTAAAACATTACATTATCAGACAGACGCTTTAGTGAATGCCACAGTAGATATAAGTCTCATACCAGAAGAATGGTTAATCGCATGCTGTGTATAATTCACATTAGGAACAAGGCTGCCATATGGTATATACAAAGTTTCATTACTTGGGAATGACTATATCTTACACAGACAGAAATCCTAGAAAAATAAAAAGCAACAACAACAACAAAAATCAGGTGTGAGTAGACTGTGGGATCACATGTTAACTATGCAACTGCATAAATGATGTTCATTTTTAAAACCACTGATAAGGAAATAAATAGACATCTCAAAATCATTCTCACAACTACTAAAATATTAGCCATTTTAAGAAATGCTTTGGCCTTTAACATGCCTTCTTTTTCCTGTGTAAATAAGAGTATCATGAGTTGAATGAAAAATTTTAGTATTAAAAAGGCACTTATTAATTTCCTGTTACATATGTCAGAATACATAGTATTTAAAATTACTCTGAATTCTGTGTCCTCTGAATTAAATATTATGGACTTCATTTTTCCTACAGTAAGATGTCTGTTACAAATTTTCACTTATTTAAGAACCCAACAAATTCTCAGAAGACTAGAAATTCACTAGATTGACTCATAAATTGACCAATTTCTCTTTAATGTTTTATTAGCTAACGGATTATACAAATAGAGCACTAATTTTTGTCCAACTTCAAAAGTCACATAGAATTTGTTATCGAATACAAGGGTCAGCAAACTACGGTTTATGGACTAAATCCAGCCTGTTTTAGTACAACCTATGAACTAAAAATGGTTTTCTCAGATGAATATTTGTGATCGATTTCACAACAGGAACACTAAACTTTAAACCCCAGTTAGGCAAAATATTATCCCCTCCAAAAAAATTATATTCCTTTCATTATTAGACTTGTGTTGTAAGATAATTATACTCAATTATTACTATTATTTTTGAACTTTGTCAATAATAATTTTGTGAAAATTTGTTCTCTCATATATCTCTATATATTACTCTTAATTTTGTCTCTTAGCCGCAAAATCTAAAATGTTTACTATCTGGCCCTTTAGATAAAAAGTTTGCAAACCCTGATCTAATATGACATAAAGACAGGCATATCAGTTGAGCATTTACCTCAAGTAGATACTCTCCTTGGGGAGAACAATCATGGGAGAAAGAAGGGCTGCTTATGCACAGGGAGACAGCTCAGGGGGCAGGAGTGCATGGAGGGATGGACACAGGGAAGAGGTAACTGTCAGGAGGAAGTGGGAAAGGAACTGTTGCATTGTGGTAAATTGTAGTCAATGTCATGAGAAAAAGTGTATGTGAACTTCTGTATGGAAAGTGAGTTTGCTCTGTAAACTTTCACCCAAATCACAATTAAAAAAAAGGAAGAAAGAAAGAAATGTCTTTACCAGTATCTATGCCAATTGGCTTATGTAAATAAAATAACCTAATCATCTGGTTTCTGATACAGATGCAAAATTAACCTGAAAGAAAATTTAGATAAAGTATTTTATTTCAATGTATAAAATGTTCTAGGAAAATAAAAACTGAGTTTAAGAGAATATTCATTATGGTTAAATAGAAACTGTATTTTGTAGGTAAAAAATGATTAAATGGTATTTTATTGACTACCAATTGAAATTTAATTTAAATCAAATTCATCTAAAGTAGATACTAACTCATATAAAGGAGGTAAAACTTGAGGGAATTATCCTGTTTGTAAATTACTCACAACTTTACAGTATGATATTATCAAAGGACTGCAGCAAACAAAAGTCAAGACAGCAAGCAGTTCACTTATCCTTTCATAAACTCCATCATTAGGTACATGGCAAACGTCTAAGGCCTCCCAATGATTAACAAACAAAACAAAACAAAACAATATACTCTTTACTCAACTGCTTTACCAGAGCTTTTTCATATTGAAGGAAAACACAACAGATTAAAAAGATAAAATATGATTGAGCAACTCATTTACTCAAACTGGGCCTTGGTTTCATTATCTGGTGAAATAAGACCACTAATACTCCCTTCAACAGCTTTTAAAATTTCTCTTCAAGAACTGAAATTTAATAATATCAAATGTATATGCATATATCTATAATATATGAATTTGGAAAACTTTTGAAACTATAAACGTGTTCATAAACACTGTTATTTTATAAAACCTCAGTAAAGATTCCATGAAAAGTAGAAAAAAATGATCCTTTATAACTATGTAAGATTGAGGTAAATATCTGTATCATATACTCTGAGGCACCATGAAAAGATTTCTGTAGACAGAAGCAGTGATGTGTGTTCCTTAGCTGGTTTTACCAGGTACTTTCAAATTAAAAATAGCATTCAACTTTCAATGTGGTCACTTCTCTTATGTATTTCAAAGATTTACATTCTACTGGGGTAGCTGTGTTATTTAACCTTTCACATGTTGTTGATATTGTGCTAGCTGCAGTCAGGTCAGCTTCCCCCCTCCAACTCACAGAGATCCCATTCACAGTGGGCTAGAACCATTGTGATCCATAGGGTTTTCATTTGCTGAAATTTTCCAAAGTAGGTCACTGGGCCTTTCTTGCTAGTGTGTCTCAGTCTGGAAGCTCTCCTGAAAACTGTTCAGCATCAGAGTAACATATAAACCTTTCACTGAAAGAGGGACAAGGCTGCATGTAAGATGCACTGGCCAATAACCAAATCCAGGTTTCCTGCATGGAAGGTGAGAGAATTCGACCACTGAACCAATGTCTCACAAATTTCCATGCATCCCCTTATTCTCAGATCACTTGGTCCTCTTTTATGACCTCCCTCTCCTACTGTTTATACTGTATCCTATAAAATCATCACTTTCTTAGTATGCAACTCCTTCAATTATTCCAGTTTTAATTGTCTCATCTTCTCTTAGTCCCTCTCTTCATCTGAAATTTGACATCCTCCTTAAAGAGAATGAATCCCTATTCCCCTTTCTCATACAAATCTCAACTCTTTGTAATTTCTATACCTAATGATTTAAATGGAATAAAAGTGAAGTGTCGGCCGACCTTTTCTCTGATTCCATACCTTTCAAGATAAGACAGCACTGTATTTGCAACTAACCATCTGAAGTCCATGGTTTCTCTTAGTACTACTCTTTTTTCAAATCACTGTCATGCGGATTAATCTATCTAGATTATTTCCACCTAAGATGAAATTCTTCTGTTCCACACTCCACTGCTGTCATTTTTATAGCTTGTTAAACTTTCCATTGCTACCTATACCTTTCAAAATACCTGGAAAAATTAATCAGTGATGCCTCTTAAAGGAAACATTCCCTTTTTTATTTTTTAATTAATTTATTTTTATTTGGGTGAAGATTTACAGAGCAAATTCACTTTCCATACAGCAGTTCACATATACTTTGTCTCATGTCATTGACCACCGTTTATCACAATGCAACAGC